>NC_133931.1:38075307-38380307 GCF_031877795.1 Strix aluco
CCTCATACACACAGCTGTAATTACAATGCTGTGCCCTCCAGTTATATATTGCTTTCTCTTAACACATACCCTGCCAGTTACTCATTTTTCCCTTAGAGACCTTTAGGACAAAGTATTCATTGTGCTTGTGTAAACCAGCGAATGACAACACGAAAAAGATGAATTTTCCGTGGCTTGGACTTCTAAGAGACTGACTATTCAGTAAGAACAGAAGCATTTTAAGGTTGAAAAAGCTGGGTTTTACCAAGAATAGTGTTGTATGTCAGATACACCAGAAAGAAAGTGAACGTGCTTCCATCCCAGGTAGTCCTGTTTACTTTCTTAACCCACCTGGAATAAACTCTTCAATTTTCTTAGAGAAACCCCATAAACCGTCCCGCCAGTCCAGACTTGCATGCTCGCTGCCAGCTCCTCCAAACCGAGCCGGCACCGGAGGGGCCGCAGGAGGTGGCCCAGGCCCAGGCCCAGGCCCAGGCCCACGGCGGCACCACACGCAGCCGCTCCGCGCTCCAGCTTGACATCAACGAGCCACGGCGGCCTAAATCACGTGCCCGTTCTCCCGCCCCAAGCCCATCGAAAGCGCCGTTACGGCGGCTGTTAAAGGGTTCCGGCGGCTGCTGGGCCAAACGCACCGGGCCGCCCCTCTGGGCTCCACAGGCCCGGGGACGAGCGCCGCTGTGGCGCCGGGGGCTGCGAGGACACAGCCAGACGGGCGCCCGACACCCTCCCCCCAGCGCTGCCGCGGCACCGGCACCGTCACCGTCACCGTCACCGTCACCGTCACCGGGGCCGGGGCCGGGGCCGGGGCCGCCCGTGCGCATGCGCGCGCCGCCACCCGCGGCCCCGCCAGGCACCGTGCGGCCGGAAAGCGCCGCGGTGCCGCGCGCCTTCCCCGCCCCTGGCGTGCGGCCTATTTAAAGGGATCCCGCGGCGGGGTCGCTCTTTCCGCGCGCCCCGCGGCCCTGAGGAGCCTCGGTGGAGGAGGACGCGGGGACATGGCGGGGCGGCGCAGCGCAGGCCGCCGTGTCCGCGGGACCCGGCCCGTGGGATCCGCTTTGGGCGGGCGCTGGTCGGTGGGGCCCCCGCGGAGGCGAGGGACGCCCCAGCGCCCCCGGCAGCGTCTGGCAGTAGGGCCGGGCCGGCTGTCCGTGTGCGTGGCGGCGGCGGGGGCTGCCGGTGAGCGGTAATTCCGCGGTTTGTGAGCTGTTCGGTGCGTGCCTCGGCCTCCGGTATCGGAGCGGTAGTTGGGGCCGCCGAGCCCGACCCCGCTGCGCCGGGGCATACCCTCCGGCGGGGCCGAACCACCCGGCCTTGGACTTGCTGCTGCTGCTTCCTTGGAGCAGCCCCTCAACCCAAGCCCATGCTCGTCGAAACACTAGAGTGAGTTCTAATTTTTTTCAGACGAATTTGAAATAACCCGTAGCGATTAAGAAATCCAAGTCTGAGGGTTAAAACCCATGAATGTAATCTCAAGAATTGAAGGGATGGATCGCTGGCACCATTTTCTAAACAGTGTAGATGGTGCTGCACCAGCAGCTGGCTTAGCCTGGGTGCTGGAGTCACTCTGTCCGGGCAGAGCCCCGCTAGCCGCACAGGCTTTCCTGAGACCTGCCTGTGTCTTGCGAGACTAAGACGGACCCAATTAGTATGTGCCACTCCACTGGCAAGCCGTGGTGGTTACCATGAGTTACCTCTTGGTTCATCAAGTCATCAAAGTAACAGACAGATTGGACATCCAAAGAGACTTGGCTTTGCTGATAAATCATTTTCCTTGGCAAATGTGTGTCCTAATTCTAAAGATAAATTACCTTTTTTCCCCTTGGGGAGTTTAGCAGGTGGTGTATGGTGACCCTGACCATGCCCTTTTTGGGTTGTAGACACGGATCTAAAATGGGTTCTGGCAGGGACAGGACCCCGGGGGTCTCAGCAGTCTGCAGTCACGCTCACAGGACTGTGGCAGGAGTGCTGACCTTAACCGATGGGAAAACAGGCCAGTAAGTTCCCCAGCGTGCAGCAGGTGGGCTGGAGTTAGAGGCTGTACTCTGCTGGGGTACTCCTGTCCCCTGTGATGGCCATGCCCTCGCTAGGAGCAGCGTAATAGTCCTGCAGTCAGTCATTCTTCACACTGGAACTTGGCTTAGGTTAAGCGGTTGTGCCTCTGACCTTCATCTCGGCGGCTGCTGCTGCCTGTATTCTCCCCAGGAAACGATAAAGCCAGCAGTGAGGGTGCCCAGTAGGTTGGTATTTTTTCAGCTGGCTTATTTTCCCCAAGGAAGTGTTGATGCTCTTTGCTGCTGGCTTGGCAGTGGAGTTCTCAGACTCAAACATCTTTTATCTCTTTTCATTGTTTTAGGCAGCAAGTGAAGCTAAGAGATGAGTTTGTTACTGGCTTTGGGAATCAGTCTGGAGTCTGCCATGCTGTTACCTTGCAAGCAGAAAAATGTCATGTGAATTCTGGAGCTACAGAAGTAATTATTTCTTACTGGATTTAAAACTGTTGAAATCTAGATCTAGAATTCCAAAGCTGGTTTATGGCTTGTAAATTCTCTTACAGGTGGAACAAGGAGGAATATGATTGTGTGTAGGGTTAAGAGGTTGAAATTCTAACAAAAGGTATTATGGCAGCTATAAAACCTGTGAGACTTGCTCCCCAGAACAAAGCAGGTGCAGTCCAGGGATTCTGAAGGAATCAGAGGGGAGAGGTTTGTCATAGTATCAGAGAATCTGTTTTTTAACTGGGAGAAAACAACTTCTGCTTTGACAAATTAACAGACGCCAGCTGGAAGTGGGAGGCTGAAGCGAAGAACAGTGTGTTCAAATCGCCATCCCTGCTGGCCCTTAGCTGTATCAGTCTGTTGGAATATATTCCACAGGGAAAGGTGACTGGCAGTGAACTTCAGCTCTAGAGAGATACTTCAGATCTGGGGCTTGAATGTGACAACAGGGAGACCTGCATTTTTATGCCCAAAGAGAGCTTTTTCCTCTTGTTCCTGGCTATACAGAATCCATTCTGTGCTTAACAGCTAAAATCAAGGTTCTATGCTGATTTATAGAAGCGTATCTCTTGAGGGGAACTTAACAAATCCCCTTGTGTTTGATACCCAGAAAAAATTACACCAGTCTTAAACAGGCAGGAAAGAGTTTTCTGGCATCATGATGATCACTCTTTGCCGTTTACCCAACTGAATTTTGTGATGAGCAATGTTGTATCTGATGTGCCAGCTAATTAGTAGGATTTTTCCAGTTTGATTTGCTACCATCATTTCTGATTTTATTTATTCTTTTAAAGGTGCTATGACATCAGATGACCTTCCGCTGTCCTCAAGCCTTGTGTATGCACGTACAGCCAATAGCAGACTCCATCCACTCTAGAAGTATGGGTGTTCAAGAAGGTAAGTTGCTTTTTTTACTGTGATACTACACTGCTTGGGTCAGGAGGCTGCATGGCTAGCTCATGAAGGCCTGTGCTGACCACATTTGCTGCTCTCTCGAGCTGTCCTGGCTTATGAAGGTGTGGCCTTCATAATCACAGAATCATCTAGGTTGGAAAAGACCTTGAAGATCATCCAGTCCAACCATCAACCCATCATTAACAGTTCCCAACTACACCATATCCCTCAGCGCTAAGTCGACCCTACTCTTAAACACCTCCAGGGATGGGGACTCCACCACCTCCCTGGGCAGCCCATTCCAATGCCTAACAACCCGTTCTGTAAAGAAATGCTTCCTAATATCCAGTCTAAACCTTCCCTGGCGCAACTTGAGGCCATTCCCTCTTGTCCTGTTACTTGGTTAAAGAGACTCATCCCCAGCTCTCTGCAACCTCCTTTCAGGTAGTTGTAGAGGGCGATGAGGTCTCCCCTCAGCCTCCTCTTCTCCAGACTAAACAACCCCAGTTCCCTCAGCCGCTCCTCGTACGACATGTGCTCCAGACCCTTCACCAGCTTTGTTGCCCTTCTCTGGACACGCTCGAGTAATTCAATGTCCTTTTTGTAGTGAGGGGCCCAAAACTGAACACAGTAATCGAGGTGCGGCCTCACCAGTGCCGAGTCCAGGGGTAAGATCCCTTCCCTGTCCCTGCTGGCCACGCTATTTCTGATACAAGCCAGAATGCCATTGGCCGCCTTGGCCACCTGGGCACACTGCTGGCTCATGTTCAGCCGGCTGTCAATCAACACCCCCAGGTCCCTCTCTGACTGGCAGCTCTCCAGCCACTCCTCCCCAAGCCTGTAGCGCTGCTGCGGGTTGTTGTGGCCGAAGTGCAGCACCCGGCATTTGGCCTTATTGAAACTCCTACAGTTGGCCTTAGCCCATCGCTCCAGCCTGTCCAGATCTCTCTGTAGACCCTCCCTACCCTTGAGCAGATCAACACTCCCACCCAACTTGGTGTCATCTGCAAACTTACTGAGGGTGCACTCGATCCCCTCGTCTAGATCATCAATAAAGATGTTAAACAGGAGTGGCCCCAAAACCGAGCCCTGGGGGACACCACTCGTGACCGGCTGCCAACTGGATTTAACTCCATTCACCACCACTCTTTGGGCCCAGCCAGCCAGTTTTTTACCCAGCAAAGCATGCGATCATCCAAGCCACGAGCAGCCAGTTTTGCCAGGACACTTTTGGACTGCTGTCTGACTTCGCTGTCCTTTACTTTTACTTGTGGTACTGCTATTAGTCTTCTAATTGCTTAAAACATTACAGGAGAAAATGGGGAGAGGTAAGGATAAAAAGTTGTGCTCTTCTTGCAGAAAGTTTTTTTTCCAAGGATGCACACTCCTCAATACGGCCTGTCAAAAATAGTGATTTATAAAGGAATTCTATTTAAGTCTATTCTAGAAGTAATTTGCTGGCATAATGATGAAATCTTTGCCGTTTACCCATCTGACTTGTTTGTTTTGATGTGTATCTTTGAATCTGAAATGCCAGTAAAGTTAATAACTTTGTATAAGACTGATGAAAGGTACAGAAAACTAACTTATTTTGAATTTTTTTTTGTTAGCTTGAAAACAGCAGCCTGACATGTGGAGTACTCATGCACTTGGAAATGCTTTCATCGCCCTTCTTGTTCCTAGAAATACCCCTTGGTTCAACAGTAAGGCAGGGGAGTAGCTGTTCAGTGAAAACGTGTGAATAATCCTCAAATGAAGTTCAGGTGAGAGTGTCAGTCTAGAAGGGAAAGCGGCCTTGTGGATGCTCTTAGAACTTGCTATGAATATTTAAGTGTACCAAAGAAATTGATCAAAATTGAATAAATCAGGGATTGAAACATGTTGGGAAACTTGCATTATCTTGTATAAATGAGAGTGTTTACCATGTTAGTGTGGCAGCTTTTTTGCTTATCTTCAAGGCAGTGTGTGTATGAATAAAATCTTGGATTTGTGTTTTCAATGACTGTAGTTTTTTGTTGAGGCTATGTGAGCAGTAGCACTGCAGTCCTGCTGGATGACATCCTGGGTAGGAGTCACATCAAGCCTTCAGTATTCAGCTTGTCCAGATTTGACAGGAAGGCTGTACAATTTAATTTTTTTAACGTGGACTCTAGGATGTAAAACTTGCTCAGTATTATGTCTACTGCTATATCCTTACTAGGAAGATAAAAATACAGGAAAGACTGTAGTTGGAGAAGCATACTGTGTCTCAGACACCTCATTCTTTACACTTGTTTTTGCAGTGAGGTAGAGTTGAACTCATTGAGCTCCCTGCCTACCAGGTTGTCTAATAACATTTTTTTTTCACTTTCCTGTAGGGTTCTACTATCCCCTGCAGTCTGTATAAAGTAATGTGGAAATACTGTTGGCTTTTTTTTTTTTGGATTGCAGGAGCACACTGGCATCCTGGTCTAATATTATGTTGCTGTAATGTAAAACTAAGACATAGAAATGAAGCAGTATGGTGATACTTCTATACATTCTAACATTTATAGAGCATTCTAACATTCTAATATTTATAGAGCATTCAAGACAGTTGGCTTACACTAGGAAAATAGACTTTACTTACCCCTCACTGGGTGACACATTTGTAAAGAAGCAATAAGAAAAACTGCAGAGAGTTCATGTAGTTGAAATGAAACATTAGATTCTAAACTCCTGGTTTAACTGTTAGTTGTAGTCTTATTAAAAACCCTGCTTTACTCCCCCTCACTTAACAGTGGTAGCCAGGAAGAGAAGTGCAGGTTGTGGCTTTATTGTGAAGATACAGCCTCCCAGGATGAAACTTGTAATCAATTAAATTTTGTCAGCTATGCTTTATTCCTTAGCAAAATAGTACTGAGCTGTCTTACAAAAACATTAAAGACTTTTAGTTGTATATTTCTAACTGCAGTCTCAAAACTAAAGCTTCAGGCTTTACTTAGAGCGGGGTTTTCACTCCTCGTTAGTGTGAATTCCTGGGCCATATGCACCAATAAACTTCAGCAGTTCCTGGTGACGCTGCATGAGGTAACTGTCTCTCTGTTGCAGGGAGTTTTCATCACTGAGGTCAAATGGAAATACAGGATTTGGTGCTACGCATAACGCAGACTTGCCTAAACAAAGAAGAAATCAAGACTTACAGTAAAAGACTTGATAAACTTTTGCCAGGACTTTGAAGAAAAAAAAGCTATGACATAGATTACTTGGTAATGCAATAATTTTTAAGTGTTACATCATAATTCTTGTCTCACTGCCAAATTTGCGTGTGAACAAATGTGACTGATGCTAGATTAAAAAAGAAAACCCAACCCTTGTCTTCTGTTGCCCCAGGGAGGGAAATCTGTCTTTAATCTGTCTTTAGTTTAACCTGGACCAATGTTAGAGGAGAGATGCCTCAAATAAGCCAGCATAAAGGATGGAGGCGTGGTGCTGGCCTGTGGCCTAAATGTGTACAGCACTGAGACCTTCTGCAGGAAAGTTACCTGGAAGACTTCTCTGCTATCAGTTTTCCAGTGGAAATTCTGGACTTTGATTTGAAATGAACTACTATTGCAATCAATTAATATAAACTTGTTTCAAACTGACAAAATTTGAAAACAGTGTACCCAAGACTAAAGACAGCTGCGTTGTTTACCATGTTTTAGGGTAAGAGATGATTCAAGTAACAAGATGGCAATCAATGCATCTTCCTCACGGACTTTCTTTCTTAAACTCAGTTTAGTATGAGCCTTAGACAGTGAAATCCTAAGAGAGGAATATAAGCATGTCACAAATAAATACTGCAGACGAATGCCATCTGTATTGCTGTTTCAAGCACTTCTGTAAATTGAAAGTTAACAGTGGAGTGTGTTTCTTCCATACTTGAGCTGTTTAAGCTTCCCACAAATACTGTGCAGTTACACCTGTCACTGACAAAGCACATATTTCTTGTGCTATGAAAACAGTGGAACTTGGCGTGTTCTCTATTGATAATACTACTCTTGTTTGCATAATACAAAGCTGTCATAATTTTTCCTAGATAGTTTTAATAGTAGTAATTGTTTCTTAAATCACTGGGGTTTTTTTGCCTGGTAAAGTTAACTTTTTTTTTTGCAACATCAATATATACAATAAATGGTAAATAAGATTCTTTACACCTGAACTTTTCAAAACTTGAGAGTCTTGTCTCAATTTTTATTTAACAAGCTCTTGAGCAGGGTAGCACTATTTCTATTTGAAAAGTAGATGTGTTTCCTTTACTATGAAAAGTAGGACATACAGGATTTTTAGTGCAGATGCTGATAATGTTGATCCATGAATAGAATCTCTTCTCACTCTGCGACTTGCAAGATAGTAGCCCTGAATGAGGTTTTCTGCTTCTGAACTCAGTTCAACATGAAGATTCTTGGCAAACAAAATAAACTAGAAAGAGGGTATACATTTTAAATATTTAACTGGTAAATAAAGAATTTACACTTTTCACACCTTTTAACATACCAGGGGCATAGTAAGATAGTTTGAACAATATATTCTACCAATAGTTTTTATAAAGACAGATTAACAGGTTTAAAAATAAGCAATCAGTATGGGCAGAGAAAAACTTATAATTCCAGAAACAGTATGATATTCCCCAGTATAATGCATTTCTAAATTATTGAGTAGCATATGTTACCTCCTCATAATCTTGTGTTCTGAACTGCTGTGAGACTTTGTACAGCATGGCTTCAGGATTAATTGCTTTTTTCAAGATATGATGTACAAGAGGAGAAGATAGTTGATATGAAGGAAACTTATTGTATATCAAAAGCCCAAAACCATCCACAAGGTTATGCGGAATCAAACTCATGTCCTAAAGAGAAGACCCAGAGAAAGAAAATTATTATTTTGGTCTTTTTACTTGTAAAAACATCAGTTTTTTCAATATGAAAATGTTCAATGTTCATATATACTGAGTCCTGCAAAAGTATCTATTAATAAATTACCTGTAATAGATGCAGTACAATTTTGTTTCAATAGTAGCTGTCAAAAGCTATTCTGAATAAAACACACGATACCTACTTTCGGGAAGGCTAGCTCATTTTAGAGATACTTGATTTAAGGTCACTGAAGTTGTGCCTTGTGGGGAAATACATACAAATCTGATTGTTTTCACTATTTCATAAGTTGAAATAACCGTAAACAGAACTAACTGCTATAGTATAGTTACTGTCATAACAAGACATGTGCTTTACCATCTGTCCAATTAAAAAGTTATCCTTATGTATAGGTTTCTTTGAGGAAGAATCCACATCTACAAAAGACCAAAAATTGGTCTGAACCGAAACAGTAACTTGTTGGTCAGCCTCTTCTCCGTACTTCTTCCCGGGAATGAATACTGTTGTCGTTCTGCTCTCTAGCACTAGGAGAGGGCAAAATACATCAGTTGGGTAATCGGCCTAGTTTAGCTATAAATGCTAGTCCCACACACACTATCTGAAACCAGTCACGATTACATATTATTTCACTGAATTGTTACAATCAGTGGATCTCTGCAGTCTAGCCTGTGTAGCAAATGTAAGCTTACAGGACATGGGCTTTTTTGTCCTTGTTTCTTACACAGGCTCATTAAAAATAGCTTATAGATTTTCACAGCATTTGAGGACTGTAAGCTAGGGAACAAACCTAGCCGTGAAATTGCACATTTGTTTTGTTCTGGCCCCTTATTTATTAGTAGGTGTGAGATTACCGGACTGTAGAAGTTCAAGTTTATCCTTTTTATACGAAGATAAGTCTCCTATATAACAGATTCCACCCTTAGCCAGCACAGCGCTGCAGGCTTGAATACTAGCATGTCCAGTTCCGTATTTATCTTTGGACACAGAAGGAAAAATTTCACTAGAAGGTGGGTGTCGTATGCCACGAGGCAGAAGACACATGCTGTAATTCAGAAGCCTAGAGGATTAAATAATTCTATCAGTCATAAATTGTTAAATTGTTCTGTTTTTCAAAACTTAAACAACACTATACTTAATACTTTATAATGGTATTTATATATATTAAGACTCGCTTAGAAACAACAAAAAAAAAAACCCTTAACATAAAACCAGTGTCAAAGCTAAATGTTTAACTTTGAATACAAAGGTCAAAGTCCAAGACTTCTCTCCAACAGGACTGTATTTCTTAACGGGTTTAACATGAGGCAAATCATGGTTTGCAATAGAAGTAATTCCTAGGAAGTCAAAAAAGTGTCATAATTGAACGCCATATTGTTCATTCTTAGAGAAACTTTTCCAGTGATTGAAAAGGATAGAGGATTAGTAATCCCATCCTTCTGGGAAAAATGAAAAGGCTGGGAACTTGCAAGCTCTGCTCTGTCCTGTCCCCCCAATGCTTTTTGAGAAAGCGGGTATAGAATTTCTTGTTCATCCCCTGCACTATGTTCCTTGGCACAGAGAGGTTGCAAATTGTCTGTCTGGTTCCACCATCAAAGGCTCCTAATGATTTTAAGATGTCAGAGCATGATTTATCCTACTATTAATAACTGGGAGATGTATAATTATTAGTAAATAGACTATCATACCAATAGAAATATCATGTAGGAAATGCCTTTGACAGGCTGCTGACAATAAAATACTATGTGCACATGCAAGACAGTACAAATGACAGTACTGACCAAGATTACCGTGTGTAACTGTTTCAATATTAACCAGATGTTTCGATTCTTAAAACACTCTGAGATCCTATGATTTCTCTTACAAAATCTTACACTTAACCTGGGGAAAAAAATCCTGCACCCACATTCTTTTCTAATTTGAACTAATTTCTAGAGCTAGATTTTGAAATGGTTATTTTTTCCACAACAAAAAATATTAATGAATTTGTTGAAGAACTCTCAAAATTCATGCCACTTTCAAAGATCTTCTTCAAAAATAGAAATGAAACCCTGTTTTGAATTCAGGAAGGAGAAAGTAATTTTGTTTAATGTAAATTTAAAGCTGAGCATATTGTACTTTTCTGCAGTGTATGTGAAATTGTGTTAACAGTTTATAGTTGTGTGAAGGGGTAAATACATAAAATGCATAAATACAGAAAAACATTTTGTTAAAGGCAACAACACCTGGATTTATGACGTACGTGTAAAGATGTGTTCTGATACCTTATCAGTATACTTTTTATGAAAAAGACTGATAAAAAGTATCTATTTACACACTGTTTATTAAGTGAAAATACTGATAGCTGGAAGTGGTGATGAAAAGGCTTAAAGTGACACATGATTTGGAAAGTAGAGCCCTTTGCTTTTATCATTACCAGCTTCTGGGACAGTCTTCAGTTTTGATATTAGAAGAATGTTTTGTTTGAGCTCTGCTAACCAATGCTAGTGTTAAAATCTTACTGAGATTATTATGAGAGTGTTAATATTAGTGAAGTTCTGATCTAGATTTATCACTTGAAATAAATAAAAATTGTCCAGGGATAAAAATTGTGTATTTTTACCAAGCTAGAGCCCTGTATATTCTTTTAAAATAGAGTCTATAGTTTTTCATGTTAAGACCAATCCTATTATCTTTACAAATACTCATATTTTAAAATCTGAAAAATAAGGAATCTCTTTACCTATCAATTACTAGTGTGTCGCTTGTCACAATCAACAGATCCAGATAATCTGTGTTTTCTTTTTCACATGTCTGTACTAGACTCAGCAATATTGTGAGTTTAAGAGTATTATAAGTGCCTGGTGGAACAATCTGAGATGCAAAGATATTGGCAAGGATGGCAGTAAACCTCCAGCACGAACTTGAAGTCAGTGAGAGCAGATGCTTAAAATTGTCACTGACAAAAGAAGAACCTAATGAAAACAAAGTACAGGTTAACAAACACTTCATGAGAGCTACACAGATATATTAGAACAAATCTCCAGTCTAGTCTTGATACAAAACTTACAAAGAACAAATATATTTATGTATTAAGCACAAATTCAGAATGTCTATTAATTTTACCACCAAAAAGGTAGCAGGCATGATCTGCTAAAACTGATGGAATAAGAAAGGAATAACAGACTGAAATACCAGGTTTGGGTAATGTATGATTTCTAAGTACCTTCCGATGGATAGGAGAAGTTGAAAAGAGGAGTTGAAGGACTGCAGTAAATAATTATGTTGTTTCCCAATGCATGGAAAGTGGGCAAAAAGATATTTCGAATAACAGTAAGCATACATTTCAGACTGTAAGAGGAAAGTCCCAGAGTGGTTTTGTAATCTGGACCTCTAGATAATAGAAAATTGTACCGATGCTCAAGATTTTGTTCTAGAAGGTTTTCCAACTTTTTCAGTCAATTTTTAATGGAACTTTCTTACCGCTTGGTTTACAGAGCTGAACGCTGTTGACTTCTATACATGCGGTAGCTTGTAAGCCATTTTGGACACAAGCTGGAATTCCTATAATCTTGTAGTGGTCTCCTATTTTCATTTTATTGACCAGTTCATCTAGAAATTAAAAAAAAAGGAGGGTGGTGGTGGTGAGAGGAACCTGCAGATGTGTTAGGGCATAAAAACAGTTTTAAAGACATTCACATTCTAAATGGTTCAATTTTATGATGTAATCACAGAAAACAACAGTTGGACGCCAGGTTTACCATAATGGCCTAGAATAAAGTGAAGCATACAATTCTCATTAATTAGTGCAAAAGGCAGGGAAGGCACACTGGGTGAGGAAAAGTGGATCCCTGATAAAGAAAATGGATGATGCATTTAGTTCTGCATTAAAAATAAAACAGATGCTTGTTTGCAAGTATGCGTTCCTACTCTGAAACTTGTGGTGACACCATTATCAGCTACTGCCCTAAAAAATGTCAGAGAAAAAAACACAATAAAAAGGAAATTCAAACTAAACATTTCAAAAAGACATACAAATTGCTTTGTATTTCCACACATCTTTATCACATTTATTTTTTGGAAATGGGAGTTAGGTCCAACCAAATACAAATCTCAGCTGTGAGACTGTCTAACCTCACTGATCACTGAAGCCAGTGGAAATTTAATGCATGCATAACTCGCAGCATCTCACCCATAGATTGTTTTATAATTTTATTATTATTAGTTTTTCCTACTTAGTTTTCAAGAAATGAACCATATCTTTCCATAGGCTTTCGCAATGGCAGGGCTGGAGGTTTTTTAAAGAGAATTAATGGAAGTATGTTGGTGAGTTGTGATTTTATTTGGATAGTCACATTAGAAATCATTTAATTGCAGTGGAAGATAGTGGTAGTAGAAGCCAAAAATCCTGACAGAATGTGGAAAACAGCTGGATTGAGGAAGGATGTTAAAAATGCATGAAGTTAGTACCAAACAGTATGACCAAAGGAAGCAGAAAGGAGGAAATAACAAGCTACAGTTAGAATGCGATACTGCAGAGCTGGCCAGGGGATTTTAAAAGTACAAAAGTGAACACAACAGTCTTGCCATGGGCACTCCTCATTCACTGGTGTATACTGTTTAGTCACCTAGCTAATTTTATGTATTCCCCCCCCCCCCCGCCCCATTTTATTAAAGAACTGCAATACAAATTATGACTTTCACCATTTTATCCAGAGAAATGGACCTATAAGGAAAATGCAAGGGATTATTACAGTTCAATTCTAAAACATTTCTGACAAAACTCCACAATTCAGCTTACCTCTCAAGAAAACTGTAAAAGCCTGAATCCTAAAATGTGATTTATCATTGGAATATCCTTTCAAAGCATTAAGAACTTTTGCATCAATCATTTCAACCATTTGTTTATCTTTCAAAATAAAGGCAAAGAAAAAGTTAGTTCTCTTGAAAACAGTACAGCTTTTTTTTTTTTTTTTTTTTTTTTTTAGTATTTGGGGGCTTTTTCCACTTATCCATTTTGTTTACATATTGTGTAGCAGAAGTAGGAAAGTAGCAGATTTAAAAATAAAACTCCATAGATCCTACCACCAAGTACTCTAAATTTCATGTCTTCCTGCAGTGGCGAAGAACACAAACTACACACAAAATCATTCCTCACTGTGGCAGATTCCGTAGCTCCAGGCAGATGCACTCTTATGTACCTAAACCCTAAAAAACCCCAAAAATTCATTTACCAAACATTTAAAATGAGGACATGCCTTTCATTTTAAGTTTCCCCTTAAGAATAGAAATGATTAAACACTAGACAGCGAAATTTCAAATTTATCATGTGTTTCTTTAGATGAGCATATACGTTCATATACTGTGCTTCCACTAAAACTGTCTGTGTAATTACAGGTTGGCCACGAGATGGCAGAATTTCCTACTGCACAGCCCTTTCCCAAGCAGAACAGACTTGGCCTGGCTCTCGGAGCAGCAAGAGCAAGCCACTGCCGCTTCTGCCTGGCCTAGAAATGACACGGAGATATGGATATTCATTATTCGAGGTATGTGCCCTCATAAAGACATCATTATGATTTATTCTGTAGTCCCCTAACTTTGCGATTTTGCTTCTCGTAATTTTATGGTATCTGTTAAAGGAAGCAAACAAAACAGCCTTAAAAGTACTTAAGGCCTAATCCTGCAACGATACAAACACTTCAGTAATATTACTCAAAGAAGTAGTTTCACAGAAGTCAGATACTCATTAAAGCAAATTTGTTCTATGCAAGAAGCTTTTGCCAGTCACTTAAGCATACTGTTCTGTGGTATTTTTATATAAACAGAAACACAATTTCCAAGGGGGGGAAAAAAGGTATTCTACTAGTTTAGGTGGGGTTTTTTTTCCACGGATGATTTATTAAATTATATTGGCAACATATCTTTTCTCATATAAACTATCTTCAGCATTAGGAAAATGGATTTCTGGCATAGCTGTGCTCCCAAAACATTTAACAATGCTGAGAAACCACTGGCAAAGGTCCACTGCTTTCAATTAATAAAAATCATGCTGTGCTCATTACAAAAACGTCTGCATAATACGACTGCATAGGAAAATACCTTTTTCATGCTAGGTTTTTAATCTGTTATCAAAATTATAAAAAGGTTTTTGAAGTAGTATTGATTTCTTTTTCACTACCTTCAGAAAATGGACAGGTTTCCTCAGTACAAAGAAATCTTGCTCCTTGTGTATATTTTGTTACAGTTCCCATTGCAATCACTACTCCTTCAGACACATAAAATCTCTGAGATGTGTAATTAAAGGGAAATGCAGAAAGACTCAGAACATAGCTTGGTAAAGGTGGCAAATGTGTTGGTTTCAGCAGTATACTAATCTAACGAGAGACACAATTACATTAATGCTGTAAAAATATTTGTTTAAAACTGCTTTACTTACATGGACGAACACACAATGTGATATATAGCTATTAGAAAAGAATTTCAGAAACTCACAAAGTGTAAGAGTAACTAGGTTTCATATTAATTATCTTGAGATTCTTGCAATATGGTTGGGTGAGACTTCCAGCTATTTTTAATTACAAATAATGCCACGATCAAAGGGAAAATGAAAACTGGAAAGTTAATATTAAAATAGTATTTTTTAATACTTCACCATACTTAAAAGATTTAAGATCTAAATGGAGGAACTCACCTGGGCCTCTGTCTGCAACTGTTCAATTAACGATAATGTCTGAATAGCTATGAAACATACCTGTGATTGAAAAATAGCTCCATTTTAGAGAGGAAAATCTAGTTGAAATACAGATGATATACTATTGTCTGCTCTTGTTTATAAAGATATACTTACTGACTGAAAAATCTGTGCAGCTTGTATGGGATTATGAAGAATGTAGTTTCCAAGAGTTGCATCTAATTCAGCAATATCAGAAGGATTTATTGAAATAATGAAACGATAAACAGCATAACTTTGTTTTGAGTCTGTAGGATCAAAAAGTACCTTAAATAAAAATAATAGAGATTTGTCTACCATAACGTATCAATTCAACAGAATATCTATTGAGAGAGTAATACCATTATATTTTTTGCAATCGTGCACAAATTTCTGGAGGCCACCACTTCTGTCAAGGTAAACAAGGGCAATTTCTCTCATTTTCTGTATTTCACGATGCATCTTCCAAGAAAGATCTTTTCACTCTTTATCAAAGTGTTAGAATAAACTGTGAAGAAATTACTTTAGAAGTAGCCATACTATTATAATAATAAAGGTACGTATTAACAAAGCCATAAAAAAAATTTAAAAATAGTCTTTTTCAAACTATGCAATCCTTTAAGGATTTTTAAAATCCATCCAATGGAAAGTTCTTTCCACTGGCTGAAGCATACTACATTCCCAAAGTAAATTCCTGAAAAACGCTCTGGTGTTTTCTCAGAATTATTTCACTGCCCAATTCCCTAACCCATGAAATTAAAACCTCCACCTCCCCTATATATTTTATAGGTATAATCAGCCTATAAAAAAGTAAGACTTAATCTTCCTTATCTGAGAAGTCAGTCATAGCTGTTAGAAGTGTGAAACTGGGCAACATCGTCTCCCTTTTTTTAAGTCTTTCCTACTCTGCTGTTACCTCCTGTAGCACCCACATAAGGTGTTGACCTTGCAAACACTGATTACCATCCATGTACACAGATGATCAATTATGATTCCCATAGACAAAACAACTACAATCTTAGTTTGGGGGCTGACTGTGCTCTTCAGTGCTGTTTTCACTGTGTATTATCCACGTCTCCACTTTTTTTTGTTTTTAAGTAAAATACCATACTACTTTGCTGAATTTTCTAATGCCGAAATACAGTATTTTGTATATACATATCTGTTTTACTGTCTTACAGATTTTCTTCTACAAAGTGTCCTTTGTCCTCTCTGTGGATGTCCAACATGAAACACCAATTAAATCTTCAAAAATTGATGGAGCTATCTAGTAAAGGACAAGACACAATTATTGGGCTGATGAGGAAAAAAAGCTCATAGCATATGAAAGATCCCCTGCTCACAGAGCTGCGTTCGGGAGGACAAACAGATCAACATCTGAGAGAGGAGTAACTGGATACCAGTGCAGCACTAGTGTGGCAGCAGTATAAACCCTGAGAATTTGTGCTGTGGGCTGGTAGCAGTGTTTAGGGTCCTGAAGTATCAAATTTTAAGCACAAGCTGAAAGAGATTTTTTTTTCAGTTTCTTCAGGATGACTCCTACACGATTACTACTCCATCCCCTGAAATCTTCAGCAAGAAGGGATGAAACACACACAGAGATCCACCTTATTGCCCTGGGCCCTGCGTTCCCCGAGCTAGAATGACACCAAACATGACCAGGAAGGCCTAAGCCCAGGTCATTGTGCACTGAGCACTGTCATCACCTAAGCTTCAAAAAATAAAATCTGACCAGTCCCACTACCGGGTGACCATGTTCACCAGCACCCCCACAGCCAGCTAACCCCATTCAGCTGCACTCCAGCATGTGACACTGCACGATGCCCAGAGCCGCCCCCCCTCCCGCCACCAGCGCCCCTTCCTCACAGACCCCACCGGCGCTCTCCCCAGCACATTCTCCAGGCTGCCCCGCCACAGCTGGGCCAGGGGCCGTGACGCCTTCTCCCTGCGAGGGCGCCGGTGTGCCCGCCGGAGAGGTGAACGGGACCGCTTACTAGGCGGTAGCGAGGGGCTCGACAGCCGCAACACGGGGCTGCCGGTGCCGCTCCCTCCCCCCTCAGCCGCCCCGCCGCCGGCCGTTGGCGGGCTCGGGGACAGCCGTTAGCCAGCGGCGCCGCGCGGCCCGGGCGGGAAAGGCGCGGCAGCTCCCCTGCGCCCGGCAGCCGCCTGCTCCGCCGGGCTCAGCCTCCCGCCTCCCACCCACACCACTGCCCGGGCCCTGAACCGCAGCACCGGCGCTAAAACCGCTCCTTTCCCCCCCGCCCCGAGTAAAGACAAACCCCACGCCCAGCCCTTACCGCAGCCGCACAAGCACAGCAAGCCACCGCCTCTCACGCATGACTGCGCCATTAAGCACACAGCTACTGTAGAGGCATTGCCTTCACTTGACTGTCCGCACAGGCTTAGGCGGGTCACTAGAAGAGGGTCATGTACTGACTGCATAGTAACTACTAAAAGACAACCTCTTTTAAAACCATTTTCTCTTCCATTAATAAGTATTTCATATATAACTGCCGCCTTTAGCATGCCAGCTGTCTGCAAACTTGCCTCCCAGGACAGCACCTCTAAACTCTTCTTTTTCTGTTGCGTTTCAGCTCATGCTTTTACAACTGCTGTACATTTCAGTCAGTCACCCATCTTCTTGTCTCTCTTCTCTCCTCCCTGGCCCAAAGTCCAAAGAGCACCAAGGCAGCACCATTCCTTTGCTTCCACAGCACCAGGAGAGAAGACCTACTCCTCAGGGGGTTCAGATACAATCCCCTTTCACTACAGGCAGGCAACCCCCCCCTGTATTAGTCACAAAAAGACCAATCTTACCTCCCTTTATAACATATCTGCCAAAACAGGAAGGGAGTACCACAGGTGGTTCCTGTGTAGGTTGACAGTCTCCTATCTAGGCTTTCCCTCAACCAGTGCTTCAGATTCCACTTTTCAGCTCAGCATTGGGTCTGTCACACTCTGAACCTGGTCATCTTTGAAAACCATCATCATGAAATGCAGAGAGATACTAAACAAAAGCCCTAGACACAAAAGTAGTGTGAGGCTTTATTGCCAAATGTTGTACACAGTCTGTTATTAAAGGAGTCCTGATCTGACCAAGGCATTTCATGACACGAACTTAGAGTAGAAACAAAGCAAACTTAAGTATTACAAGTGGCATGTTTAATACATTCACGCCGCCAGAAAGGCAGAGTCTGCTGAAGTAAAAAGCTTAAGAAGCAATTAAGCTGCTCTCCCAGAAACAACTTCAACTACCACTGCCTTTTTTTATTATTATTAAATTAAAAAGGACAGAAACCCCAAATTTGGGACCAAAAAGAAAAGAAAAAACCAAACCCCCATACCCAGTCAGGCAGACAGGTAGAGACATCGTGAAAATGACAAAAGAAAAACTAAAAGAGGTGCCAATTCCCACAGCAGTAACTTCTGAAGTATCCCCTCTCCTTCCCATCTCTACAGTACTGTACTTCCCTGCCATAAAGAGAAGGTAGTTACAATAGCTCACAATAATTTCAGGAGTATACAGAGTAAAAATTCAGTACAAGAAGATACTTCCTTTCCTACAATCAATTTCTGCTTTCCAGTCCATCAGAAAGACCTATGTTTTTTTTTTTTTTAAAAAAAAGGTAAGGCTGTTGCTTCCAAATGGTAACAACTGCAAGAACAGGATTCATGTAGTTGTTGGTTGTCCTGAACAGCTGCACAGTTATTTCCAAACCTCTCAAAATTTCACAGAGCAGCACTATGGAAAATGAGTGCCAAGCCACCACTCTGCTCCCACAGATTGATAGAGTTCCTTCCTTCCTTCTATGTCAATGTCAATTCTTACTCCTTTTATCCAACCACTCCTTCCAACACCTCACGCAGCAACTGCTCAGCATCACTCAAGCACTATGAAGGATCTAGTGCTATAGGAGATACTTATTGAGATAAGCAAGGAATCCTGTTTTAGTTTCCACTTGCCTAATGTTTCACTGCTGACACAACATTAATTTCAAAAGAATTATGACTTGATACACTCTCTTCCCCAATGTTCTCAATTTTTAACTGATCTTGATGCAATATAGGTATCATTTCTCTTAGTTCTTATTTTGCCTTGCTCTTATGAGATGATTTAGATATTGAAATTTATCTAACATTTAACTCTGGCTACTCATCAGTGTCTTATCAGACAAGGCATTTAACTGAATGTATTTATGAACAAAAAACACAGAACATTTTTGAAGTAACAGACAAAAATAAGTTGTTATTTACAAGTAATATATATAACTACTACCGTGATAGGCCTTTATACACTGTAACTGCAGTCAATTTTTGCATTAAAATATTTCCTTAAACAGAAACTGTTCAGAATTATCAGTCTGTCCATACACATGTATGTTATGAGAAATACAATAGCTTTTCACATTTTTAAAATTATCAGCATAATTTACATTTCTTTTTTCCCCCTAATATCAAGTGAAGATTTAAAAATGGTGCAATCTGGAACACAAAGACAAGTAGCTATAAATGTTGAAATACAATCAATTTGGAACATTAGTGTTTCAAACTATAAATCCATGAGAAAAAATCCCAAATATTTGGCATGATCCCCTCACCATCCACCCCCAAAAGGTCAAAGCAAGATAGTCTTTTAAAGTAACAGTGATTATTGCATGTTATATCTTTGGAAAAGCAGAATTTTAACCAAAAATATTTTTAATGTAGTTGAAATACAGACGCATTTATCTCAGGGAGGAAAGAAAAGCAGAACACATGATCAGTAATGTTATCAGATCAATACAGTTAATTTGTTCCATCCTTGCTTTGAGTAATCCCCCATACCTCAGATAATCCAGTTGAGTGAATGGGTACTTCAAGCAAATGCAAGAACAATCCAGTTTTACGTGACCAACTTGTCATTCTGTAGAAGTCCTTTCAGAATCTTGCTCTTAACTTATATTAACCCCTCATTTAAGTGCTGACAGGTAAATTAACATATATTTCAAACTGATACAACAAGGAAAACATTTACCTTTTTTAAACCAGGATATACAAAAGACAATTTGCATAGTTACAATTTAAGCACAAAGTCACTGTAAATAGGTACAAAAGCATTTATAAATTTACTAAATTTGCTGCTGTTTGTGCCAGCCAAATCTTACATAGGTATGAATGTAAACTTGAAGGGATTGAGGAGAACAGTCAGTGTTTTTGCTTAAAAAATATGTAGAGAACGCTTTTTAAAGGTTTTAAAAAATATTTTCTGCAGCAGGAACAAACAGTTCAAACCCCAAAGAAAGCCATCCAAAATGCCCATATTCCTCCTATACAGCAGAGAAAGTTTGTTCATAGGTTTCAAACCTACATACAAAATGAGGCACTAGTTATGCTATTTTGGAATGTGTCCATAACCCTAATATTTCAGTTCACCCCAAGACTTCCAAAACACCGTTGGCTTCTAACTTCCTAGGAAAACATATCTTCAGAAGGCGGTGCGTAAGAAAATCCAACAAATGCATCATCTGCCTCTAGGACACTGGCGTTAACAATGCTGTAATCGGAAGAAACGCAAACTGAGTATGGGACCATTTCTTCTGTAAACACTGCATCAAAATTCCCAATGTCATCTGGTCCAACCTAGAAAACAAAGATCTGTCAGTTGTCATACTAATACTTGTGCTTGTCATTCAGATTGCAAATTTAGCTCTTGAGGCTATCTGCTTTATGTTATTCTTTTGTATTTAAGTACAGGAAATTTAACACCTCAGCATCCCTGAACACAGCTATTAAAAGCCTGCTTGTTTCTTTTAGGCTGGAGTTCAGGCCAAAGCCCACACACCTTTATGGTCTGATAAACCTAAGAAGTATGAAGAAATGTCTCTTTCTTAAATGACTCTTAGGGAGATGCAAAAAGTAACTCCCCCCAGATAAAAACCACAAAAACACACCCCAAAAAACAAAACCCACCAAAAAAAACCCCAAACAAAACCCAGACACCCTGAACCAGACCAAATTCTCTTTCTCCCTTTTCCATCAATAATACTTTAAGTGTTAAATTCTAGCAACAGTACTGCTGTTATGATAGATCAGCTTCCCAGTAACACACCTAGGAACTAAAGCATAGAAATATTTACTCACTGAGAAGAGAGACAAGACCGCTAAGGCTTCTTCACCAAACAGACACAGACTTGACAGAAAGTGATGCTCTGATGTGACTTTAAGGAGGACTTCCTCCCTACTGTCCCATCCGTGTCGTGCCCTGTCCCCCCTCCACCTCCCCCAAGTTTTTGGACAAGCAGTCACAGGTTGACAGAGTTTAAACTGATGGGAGGATAAAGAAAAACTGCAACTAAGGCTTAATAACTACAAAAAAAGCAGGAAAGTAGTCTTTTGGAAAGTCTTCAAATAAAGAGGCTATCTGTATTTTCTTCTTTGTTCTTCAGACCCCACAAAAATTGACAGGAATAAGCAGAGGAAACAGGGATATGTCAAACTGAGTTTTAGGTAAAAAAAGACAGTATCCTTGCTCAAAAGGCCAGTCAGCACTGGGGGGTTCCCATTCTTCACCATGCTGAAACAAACATTCCTTGCAAACGGATGAGCCTTCAAAGGCAGAAATTTGACAAGTATGACCTAAAACAGTACCAGGCACCTACCACATTAGGATTAAATGGTGGTGGAATCTTCTTCTGAAGAAGATCAGTCCAGCTGAGAGATTCAAAGAACGGGTGCTTTTGAATTTCAAGCTGCAGTAAGGAATAAAGATTTTAGATATTTCAGAAATCCACCCTGTGCATCACAGTAAATACTACTTCAGACTACATGCACATAAAAAAGTCCTTCATCTGTTTATTTATTCACGGTTTACTTTGCAATAAAAGCTGTAGTTGGTAAAAACAGCAATTAAAATTTGTTAGCCTGCCTCTACACACTGGTTTTCTTTTAAGATTGTATTTTCTGCTTTTAAGTCTTAAAATCAACCACCTTGAAGCCCACCACAGAGCAAGAATGTTCTCGGCTCCTGCCTTAAAGTTTTGTTAGTTTTTGTAAAGCAGATCCTTGTCTGAGAAGTGGCTTCTTCAACAACTCTGTAACATGCTTACTAGTTACGAAGCAGCACACAGCTATGCTAATCCTTTCATCTTGCTCCACACTCTGAGAAACTATGATGTCATAGTCTAACTGCTCTGTCACAAGGTCAGACTACCTAATGCTAAGGCTACAAACAGAAGACTACAAAGGTCTCACAGTTAACCGGATGGAAGAAGTCATTCTAGATCATTTCTCATTGCACAGTTCTGAGGACATCTATACTCTCTCACATCACCTTCTTGCAAACAAAGTTTGTGGTGTTACACTGGGAAAACATTTGCCATGATTTTAAGGCTTAAATAAAAAGAGCTGCTGTTTGCATGGTAACAGTGTTCCTCTTTATCTGAAGACTGTTTTTCATGTAGTTAGTTAAGCTGACATTACCAGAAAATAGCCTTTTCTTTTGATTACTTCCCAGTTTCACTACTAACAGTGAAACCTACCTTAGTACACCTTAGTGACTACTACAACAGGAACTGTGTTTCCTTTGCTGGCAGGTACAGCAGCAACCAAGCTCAAAATATTTATACCCCACGACAATCATCTCTCTCCTATAGCCATCAACTTTCAGGGATTGACCACACTGGTGTCTTTAACAAAGAAATAAAGAGGAGGAAAACAGAGACAGACATAACAGAGCAATCTCTATCTCCAACTATTAAACCTGTGCTGCGCACATGAATTTGGTGATGTCCCTTTAAATGAAGTAGGGCGTGATAAATTAGGACATTACATACAAAATCTTCCCTTGCTCCAAGTCTGCTTTGCCGATCTTTCTCCAAAAGTTCTTCCAGAATAGACCAGGCTGTAAGACTGATTCCTGGGCGCAAAACTAGGGGCTTATGAAGAATGTTCTCGTACATCTCAGCAACATCACGGCAGTAAAAAGGAGGCTAAAACCCAAGAAGTTATACATGAATTTGAAGCCACATACAACATTTTGTTTCATGTGTATGATTAGTAAATGATTCTATAATACAAACTGCTAGCAGTGAAGAAGAAATCTACCTCTTATGCACTAACTTCTAAATCAGTCATCAGCACTGCCAGATCTTTACACTTGATAGCTTCCCCACCTGCTTCCTCTTCTCCTAACATGTTCACACACCCACAAGTAGCCACAGATGCCATCCAGCTTCAAAGCTCCCATTGAACTTGCCTGAAAAGAACATGAGTGGAAAAACATATCTATCTCCCTATTTAAGGTCCTATGGGAGGAGATAAAACTCATGAAAACTAACAACAAATTGTTACCGGAGTAATTACACAGGACTAGAAGAAACATAATAAGATTTTTTGTTCTAATGCTTCATCAAGAATTGGAAAAGCTAGGAGAAAAGCTGGGAGACCTAAGTAAAAAAAAAAGAAGTATTTTAATTTTATTTATGCCAGTATTTGGTAAAATTTTACTGTTTTTTTTTTTTAACTGGGTGTTATCACTGTTGATTCAGTTTACTTCCATATTCCCTCAAAGGGATGACTACTTGTCTTCATCAGAGCTGATGTCCAGCAGTTCACTGGAAAGCAAAATTTTAGGCATCAAGAGGCAACACAAAATCCAAAACAGAAAAACAGGTGCTATGTTACGTATAAGACAAACTGTTCATCCATTTAAGTGGAGTATTTCAATATTTTGAAAAAGTTATCATCTTTAACAACACTCCAGGGTTATTTCACATAAAGGGGGGGAGAGAGGAGGGAAGCAACCCCTACCCCCCACGTATTAAGTACATACCAGCCCATAAAGCATTTCATAAAGAACTGCACCAAGGCACCACCAGTCTACTGTGTTGTCATAGGGCTGCTTTTTAATGACTTCTGGTGCAAGATACTAAAATAAAAAAATAAATAAAAAATTATTTTAGAGTATTAGGCTAGCAAGAATAAAACCTAGGTTTTACTCACATCACAGTAAACACCTTCAGGAAAAGTTGCTTCATAGCAATTTTAAAACTGCTAAGTATTTATCTTGTCCTTCAACAAACCTGGCAGATATTTCTGCACCATCTGGTCATTTACCAAATAGGACACCTGTTTTCCCAACTGAAACAATACCTCCCACACAGTAGTGTTTTGCCAAACTACTTTGCCACTGCTATTATGAAGCTTGTTTTTACATTTCAGATAGGTTGCTGCACTGTTGCAGAGGCAAGCCGGCTACTAGCCATGTCTATTCTGCCATCCTAAGCCTATATGCTCTCCATCCAGTGCATAAAAATGAAGTAAGAAGATATTAATTCTGCCTCAAATCTACTGTTATGGAGAAACTGCAGCACCTATACTAAGTTTCACTGTAAATCTCGATGAGGGCATGAGTTGTGAGTTGCTAAATTAGAGATTCTTGTCAAGTAGGTATCACTTGATTGATTTGTGATAAACACCCCATACCATCAAATGCTGAATGACAGTGCTAACTGGTTTCCATCTGCCTTGCAAGAAATCTACTCAGCATCTCAGAGCTTATTAACACTGCAGCACAAGGACAGCCACTTCATGAGACCATTCTTTGTAACTATGTAATATAAAGTCACTGTAGCTGGATCATCATCATCTCAGTCCTCATCTACTGCACACAGTTTCTAACCTCTCAAAACAAGAGGATGCTCACTTCTATCATTCTTGTACCCAAATTCTGAAATTTAATTTACAATCAGACGATAGTCAGACAAGGCACAGACTGAAACTCAGTTTAATTTGATCAGTATTTCTCAAATTTCCTGTGTCAGTGCCCTGTTAACTCATTTGACTATAGATGACCCTGTAAAAGCATGAAAAGCAGCATGAAAAGCATGAAGTGTTTTGAACTCAACTACTGAAGCTTTTTCTAATCTTTCACAACATCCTATGAGCTTTTTCAGTGTTGGAACTCACTGAGTGTCATTCAACTCACGTGTTTAAAAACACTGAGAAGTTCATTACACTTTTAGCAGGATTATGAAAGATCTGAATCTACATCTTGGACTAGAAAGGCTAATGCACAACTGCTTTGTTTAGTATTGATACTTTTAAGAACTCATATGAAGCAACAGCGTTAGCATCCTCTTATGTTGCAATTCATGCAAGTCCAAGGTAAGTGTGAAGACTAAGCCTCTGAACATGAGAAAAAACCCCACAGATTTTCTCAAACAGATGTAGTCACCAGTGTTCTATATATTGTCCTTTGAACTTTCCAAAATATTCAACAAATATTGTTTCAGCTCACATTTACCACTCAGCTTTATGGACTCCTACTCTGATCATAACTAGGATAAGTTGTCACATGTTGCCACCTGCCTTTTTTTTCCTTGTTTTGAGTTCAAATGTTTCAGCTAAATGCTCCTCACTCATCCTTCATTGCCTTCAAAGGCCTTTTCTGTAATCTAAAGTATGTTTATCAAAATTATCAAAGCCACTAATCCTGGCATTTTAGTGAATCCCTCATATGTGTTCAAGACTTCCAGATTCTAAGTTTTCTCAGGAAAAAAGACAGCAGAGTTCAATAAACTTGGTCAGCAAGTTCAAAGTTTCACGCATACGCAAAATTTGCTCAAGACTCAGATATTAAGTACCTATAAACTTACTAAAAATCAGTGGCAGGATTTGTATTGGCAAATCTGCTGCAGCTGTTACACAAGCAAACTGTCCTGTGTCTAGCCAGTGGTTAGGAGATATGGAAGGAAGCAATGTTTGAAAAGGCTTAGAAAAAGGAAGACATGAGTTATGGGGATATGGGTTGTAAGCAGGAGACACTGCGTAGTAGTAAAAAGGACAAAGATCTGCAGGAAGCTTGTCTTTGGTTTGGTTTCATGGAAGAGCTTGTTAAAAGAATGCAAATCTGCAACAGTACAAAACAGAATATTTGATCTTCCAGTTACACAAGTATTAGTAATAGTCAACAGGCATTGATTACTAGCCAAAAAGCCACAAAAGTTGTCAACATACTTCTGGTGTCCCACAAAAAGTTGCAGTGGTATCAGAACTTGCAATCCCTTCTTTACAAAGTCCAAAGTCTGTCAACACAACATGACCCTGTTTAAGAAAGAATGGCATTTTAAAAACAGAACATGCTCAACATGTGGATAAACCCAAGTGTCAATTTTGTGAGAGAACATAGAAAACCAAAAATTATGTTGCATACTTACTAATGAATCTAGGAGAATGTTTTCTGGTTTTAAATCCCTATTTAAAAAAATAAAAAAATCATATTAATTCAAAACAGCAGTCACTGGCGCAAGAGCTTCAGAGGCAAGGACTTTTATTCTTCAGCTGAAAGTTTCAAATTTTGTTGAAATGGTTATGTCCGAGTTTCCCATAAGATGATTTCATGTAGTGGTTTTTATTCAGTAACTTCTCCTATTTTGAACTTCTGCAGGACAAGGATACATTTCAGAAACTTACCTGTACACTATATTTATGGAGTGTAAGTAGCCCAGTGCACTGGCTATTTCAGCAGCATAAAATCTGGCTCTGTGCTCAGGAAAGGAACGTTCTCTTTGTAAGTGAAAGAACAGCTGTAAATATGCAAATAGTAAATAAGAACATTATACACAAAAAATCAGGTTAATAACATGTAATTTTAACAGTGAAAAGTGATTTTATTTAGCTGTCCACTTTTTTTTTTAAAATGTGAAATAAAATTGTTTTTGCTGCATGACTTTGTCATTGATTTACTCTCTTCCCTTCTTTTTTGTAGCTCACAAATGGATAGGTAACTCAAACGTAAGGACATTCCCCTAAATCCAAGACTAGTCAAAAGGAGGTAAACCACTAAGCTGTGAACAGAAGTTGGCAAGATTAAATCACACAAAATAGCCTCCTAACAGAATATAACCTGGTGTCAAATAAGTAATCTTCCATTTCTGTTTATGCTCGTATTCAAAGTCTTGTACGTAAGTATTTACAGAATTGTGTTCTGAGATCACCTAGATGTAGATCACTTTCAAAGATGGATATTCCAAGCTGATCCACAAATTCTCTCAACTACAGAGAGCTGTCTGCCTTCAAATAGTTTGAGTGGATACAGAAGTCTAGCTAAAGATTAAGTCATAAACACACAGATTAAACTATACTACCCATTCAACTTCTGAAGATTTTAAGAAAGCATAAATTTTCTGCTTTCCGCCTACAAAGTTTGGGAAAAAATAAAAAGACATCAGAGCTTTCTAAGTACTTCATTCAAATCTGAAAGCTGTTTTGAACTGTATTTTTGTTTGCCTGAAAGAATGCCAAACTAAGTTGTGGCCAGGAATTCAGACTAGAGCAGACCAGAAGTTTGCTAATAAGAGTCTAAATCAGATGACAGTACATTAGACAAGAGAAAGGCCTGTCTTGCCCCAACTCTGACACCTAAAGGGGTCAGAACACCAGCTCTAGGAGCACCATAAATACTGACAGTAGGCCACATGAATATGAACTAATGTATACCCTAGTGCAAATCTCATCCAGCTGCAGCGACATAATGGGAAACCTTGAGGTATGCCAAAACAATTTAAATTCTACCCCTTCTCCTGTGCTCTTTCAGCTACCAGAGTTTTATCACCTACAACAGTATCCTGTCTCATCCTTCTTCCCTGTTCTGCTCAATCTTCTTTTGATAAGACCTTCTTAAATGTGTACATTTTACACCAATAAATTACCAAACTGAAACACAGCAAGTGACAAGACATACAGCTCTTCTTTAAAGCATATATGTTGGATAGTTCCATTCAGACAGTAATTTTTCACTACACTGTTTTCTTCAATCACAACTAATTTCCTAGATAAGTCCAGGTATTATTAGTCTACAAGACCCTTGATTTTACACAAAACCTGCTGAAGGAACGGAAGCAACATTTTATAACCTTCTCATGTGTACTGGATATTCAATCAGTTTATACATGAGTTTCTTGAGCACTCCTGGAAGTACTGGGTACTTTGAAAAGCAAAGGTCCCTAGCTAAGACAAACTGCTCCAGAACATCTTATTTAGACATATACAGACTTTCTCCATCTCTTTCATGAGTTTTCCCCTAAGTTATTTAATGGCTTTTCAGATTCAGTAGCACTGCTTCAAGAAAAAGAACCTGAGGATAAGGCTATTTGGCAATAAGTAATTAGACCATGCAAGGCTACAGAATAATCCCAAGGTCCCCAATAGTATTAATGTAGTAAATTCAGTTGCCAGTTTCTTTCCTTCCACTTTTGAAATACTAGCATCTCAGCTAATGCAAATGCAAGAGGAAAAGATAGTTTTACGTGGTGAAAAATGTCAACATAAGATTAATTTGTAATAAAGGTAAATTTATCTAACTGTAAAATACCGTGTTTCTGACAACTGCGAATAACTTTGGGATTAAAGTTGTTACTAAGAAGAGGAACAGGGTCCATATAGCTACAGAAGTCTGTAGTAACAGCAGATAATAACAGCATTTTCAAAATTGGGAGAATGCTGATCACAGCCCATTGTAAAGAATCATTTTGTTCCTCCCACCTAGATTTAGCAAAACAGAGAGACTCAAATCCAAACACAACAACCACATACCTCTCCTCCATTAACAAAATCCAGGACAAAGTAAAGCTTCTCTGTTGTTTGGAATGAGTAATGTAATCCAACCAAAAATGGATGTTTCACATTTTTCAAAAGCACATTGCGTTCAGCCATAATATGTTTTTGCTGCAAGGAAGTAAGAGATCAATATGTAAACAGGAATGATTTTGTAATTAAGGGAAAAAGGGCAGGAGGTAGGTGGAGAAAGAATATTTCTCTTCACCTCTTTCCTATTAAGAACAATTTTTTTCTGCAGCACTTTGACAGCATAGTATTTCCCATCCAGTTTTCGTTTTGCAAGAAGAACCTGTGAAATTCAAAACAAATGAAGAAATGTCATTAGTTGTAGTTGATGTTCTGTTGGGAACAATTTCATAATTTCAACATAACTGGGAAGTATTCATGCTATTTTTTCCACAATACAGTTTCTTTGCTTCTAATATAGTCAACAGCAATACAATCACCAATAGAGTGAGCTTACAGTTCAGTAAATATCTGTCACAACAGTGGTATCACGAAAGACTGAATTATATTATTTATTTTCCATGACCTGATGAATCACTATCAAGATCAGTTTCAGCTGTTTTTGTAAGTTTTAAAGTTAATTTAATGAAAAACAATTTGAAAAATAATCTGAAAACAAAGACTTCAGGAGAGACTCTCTGTTGCATCTTTGTAGAGTATCAATATTTAAGTCACTTTTCAATGGGCTGTTGCTCACACTGCTCCATAGCATTAGGGGTTTGACGAAACAGTCCATGCCAACAAAGGGAAATGCATGATTTGTACTCCAGCTGCTGCATAAGCACAGGGGTACCTCCCTTCCTCTCTGGGGGAAAGAGAGGATCCCTATTGCTCTTAATGAGAAAGGGAAAAGCTCCCTTTTGTTACTCCCAACACGTGACTGAGGCAGCCAACAACTGCTACACCAGGGGGAAAATGGCAGGGCCATGAAGCAGCAGCACAGGGATCCAGTACAACAGTTCCTAAGCCACCCCAGACCAATACCACTTCCAAAACCTTTGGGCAAGTCTCTAGCCAACAGTCACTATGCACAAGGCACCAGCTAGCATCCCTGCACCAGGATAAGACACAGTAGTAAGAAAGCTCACCTTGCCAAAGCTGCCTTTCCCAATAACTTTCAGGAAATCAAAGTCTGTTGGTTTAGCACTGAAAGATATTTAGGAAGGAGACAAGTCATCCGGGTAGAAATTACAAGCTTTATAGCTGTACAGCAGTCTAGTGTAGCACTGCAGTTGTAATGCAAGAAGAACAGTCTGTTAGCACCCTCCTTTATTCTTCATTCCACCCCACACCTAGACTTCCACAGACCTTCCCTCAGAGACAACTCCTCTTCATTTTGCAATTCCATTTTTCTCCAGGGAAAGCATTCAAGTTGCATCCTTTGAGTTTATTTTGTAAGTTTAAGGTTAAGATCTAAAGGAGGAGCAAGACTGTTCTTTTATTCTCCATAGTTTCTTATAATTTTTAGGTCTCCATTTCTCCATGACTTTTCCTGGAGCTTAGTTCTCATTTCCAGGGGGCCAAATGATTCTCAAGCTTACATGAGGGAAGGAAGGAAGGACCAAGTTTGTTATCTATCCTCTCTTTGCTTATCCCATCCTTCCCTCCATTCATTCCTCCCTCATTTTAAATTACAGCAAGAGGAGGTAGGCCCCAACGACTTCCTCTTCTGCATGCATACATATGAATTCACTCACAAGTTCTTCCACTTCCCACATCACCATTCCTTTCAGTTTTCCCATGATTCCCTTAACTTTTTCCTAAATACAATTCAGAGATATTTTTGTCAACAATTATCCGTGTTTTCAAATTTCAAAACAAGTTACATCACCGTACACCTCTCCATTTATTGTTCCTGAAGGGAAGTACTCTTTAAATTAATTTCTTACTGCAATCTATTAAGCATTTCCTCCCGTTAGCCCAGAACAAGTTTGTGAGGAAGGCAAAACCAAAATAGCAGTCATCTCCTACATGAGAAAAGCACAGATTCACACAGAACTGAGAACAGAAACTCTACAGAAGACACCAAACAGAGAAGCAAGTTATGACTGCAGTAGCTAGGTTTGTAGTATCAACAAGGCAAGCTGCTCCTTCGCCATGCATTAAAACAAACTTGTTTTCAGAATGTGTACACACATTCTTAACAGTTGTGGGACCACTCCCAAGACAGAGAGGTCATCTGTGCTATAGCATCCTTAAGTAAAAGGACAGCAAAGTAACAAAATCTGAAGGTGAAGAAGAAAAGAAGTTTAAAAATGGTTGTTTATTTAGCACAGGATTCAGTGTTTTGCTTCCTCTGGAGCACTGCAAATCAACAAATAAAGGCTTACATCCAAAGAACTTTTCATACTATTAACAATTACGCTTGGTTTAACTCTTTGGGTTTAAAAATTAATTTAAATAAAATTTAATTAAAATAAAAATTTTATATTAAATTGATTACATTTTAATTCAATTTAATTGAAACCTACTGAGGATTTCCAGATGGTCCCAAGTTGATATTCTGTGAGGTAGAGTTTAACTGTTGGGAGAGACAAAGAGGTTTATTTTTAATACCTTTTTAAAAAAAATCTCTCTTATATGTCAACCAATATTAATTTCAAATTACTCTACTAATTTGCTCAAACCATACTTTTACACTTGTTACATTAAATTTTTAAAGAGATCTAACATCCAAATTGGGAACTTTGTGAGCTGAAATATCTAACCAGCATCACCTTGTCACAGATTATTTCTACACACATCACATTCAAGGATGAAGGTAATAAAATAATTGTGTCCAGACACAGAGGACAAGAATAGCAATAAAAATTTAAGACCACTTCAACAAACAACTTGTTCCTCATCCAGAACTTACCCTTTCTGTATTTGCCTTAGGAATATATTTTCTACCTTTTATTATTTTAATTTTCCAAGATCTTACCAATAAAATAATTTTAAACCCACACTGTTTATGCAAGAGTAATTAATAAAAGACACAGTGCTTTAAAAAAAAACCAACAAAACAGAAGTGAACATTCTCCCAGCCCCTACCAACCTTTTCTATCCTGACATTAAAGGTTAACTAACTCAATTCCAGGAATGACATGAATCTTACCAGTACACACCCAGACAGAATTTATAAATTACAATGAGAGGAGGAAGCCACTGTCATTTAGGTAATTTTCTTCATTTTGGTTTTCATTAAAAAAGCAGTATTTATACCCTCATTGTGGTTTTGGACTTTATCAGAGAAGGATAAACTGCATTCAAATACAAGTTACCTGGGGACAGACAGGCTAGCAGCATCACAAAACCAGTGCTCCTACAGAAGCAAAGAATGCCCTGACAGCAGTGCTGGATGCTACTACTCACTAATAAGAACCAATCACACAGTAGTACTGGACAGTTTTGGAAAAGCTACTGTATACAAAGATTTGAAGGCTTGTTTTTCTTCCTTATTGTTCAGCTTCATCATTTACAGTAACTATGAGAAGGTGAATCTTCTATCAAAAGAATGGTCCAAGCCCCTATGTATTAGCTCTTTTCCTATTTTGAATTTGTTGTGGCTTGACACATCATTAATTTTCCACAGAAGGTTTAGATCACTCCACATTACTTAAAATACCTTTCAAAGGAGGAGGAACCTGGTATTTTAAATTAGAATTTTGCTGTGTGCTCATAGTGCTGTCAAACACTTAAAAAAAAGCAGACTGGCATGTTTGGAAGTGGAACTTTCAGAAAACACTAAATCTGCTGTGGATCACACACGGACCAAAATGAGAACTCTTACATCTTTAACAGGGGCTGAATAAGAAGAGAAGTAATAACATCACATCCATATGCCAAGAGGTAAACCACAGAGAAAACGAGCTTAAATATGGCGCTTCTGCCTTCCTAGAAATACCCCTTTTTTCAAACAGCACCTGTTTCTGGAGGCTGTAAACTAATTTTCAGAGAATCCATCTAGCCATATAGTGGCTTTTGTGACAAAAGAGGCTTCAGACCTCACACACTTTTATATGTGAAATGAAATCAAATCCATCCTGGCTCCCTAGTGACTTCTAGAAAGACTGCAATTTCCCCCCCCCCGCATTATATTTCTCCCCCTCTAAAAAAAACAACACACAAGCAAACAAAAAAGACAAACATTCAATCTCCCCTAGTCCTTGTCAGATGTTCTTAGCAAGAATCTTTGAAGAGACTGCAAAAACTGTGACAGCTAAGCTTATGACTAAAGCTGTGTTTCTTTAACCCATATAGCAAGCAGGGAAACAGCAAGATAAAGCTAGCAATCACTTTTACCCCTCTACGCTGTTCACATCTCACAGAAAAATATCTTGCAGCTCATAGTGGAATAGATTTGTTCTAAAGAGCATGGAAGGGATTTATTGCGAAACCAAATAGTAATTTTCAGTAAATAATACACCTAAGGTTGCCCTCAAGTAGCTAAAGTTTAGAAGACTGTTCTACTTCTGTTTTATTACCTTCCGACTGCTCCTTTCATCTTCATCTTCCGATGGATCCGACTGGTGTTTTGGGTTATCCATCTGAAGAAATGCTCTGACATCTGGGCTAGAACCAGAGTTAACTTCATTAGCACACCGATAACCTGCACAATTTTCAGCCATAACCACAGGAAGCATAGGATTAAACAGCAGTGTACAGAGGAGTTGATCATCATGAAGTTTTATATTTAAGTTCTGGTAATTAAGGACCGTGTACAAGAAGTGATTTTATAGCAACATAATTCAACTGCTGAATGTGTTATACATACATAAAATTCTCCACTTGCAAAAAACTGACATGTTAAAGTGTATATATATATGTGAAGACTTCATAAAGAAATGCTCTGCAGAACTGCATTAGAAGGTAACTATTAGAAGCAAGCATGAGTTCTAACTGGCTAGCAACCACCAGGAAATCAATTTACTTTCAAAAAAACGAAGAGTTTAAAGCCATTTTTAGTTTTCCAAAATTAATTAAATGGTCCAACACAATACAGAATGAAATATGTAGTCTGTATCCCAAAGAGAGATGCCTGTTCCAAGAGATACGTGGTAGTAATGTTCCTGTCCCCATTCACTTTAAAGTGGAAGATGGCAATTTCACATTCCAAATGCATTCTGGCTGGGCATTGACAAGGCAACGTTAAGAAATCCTTCCAGTCAGCTGCAGGACACAAATGCAGGAACCAGCAAGAGAGACTACAGGCTTCCCACAGTACCTAAGGAGCAGCATTTTGCCTTCGGCATCAGTTTCTAGCTTCTGTCTTGCTGAGGGCTTGGGGAAGAGGACTGGGAGAAAGGAGGGACAGTAAGAAAATTCCGAGAATCCACTCCCAGGAAGCAAGGCTTACCCAACAGTAAGTTCAAGAGAATGTAATGTCTTTCTTAACTGCAGCACAATGAGTGAGTAAAGAATAATGTAATACAAGTGATGAAAAATTAATTCCTAAACAAATGGGTATCATGTATAGCCTATATACTACTTGAAGAGATGACCTAATCTTTTAGGTTCCTTCAGTTCACTAAAAGGCAGCCTGCTCATCAAGGAAGAAATCTTACCTAAATTTCAGAGATAAAGTTCTTTGAGAAGGTCTCAGGGCAGCCACCAACAGGAAACTCTGCATAAGCAGTTCAGTGCAAGAAAAGAACTAACTTACTGTGGAGCTGCTCTTTTATCTTATTCCCAGTATATATAAAATAGTGTAGTTTTATACAAGAAGCAGATACACTTACTTCACTATTTTCAATCTATTTCACCCTCCACGCTTCTGTAAAGTGAGGATCAGAAGAGATGAGCTGTTTCTGACATTTCCCCAGCTCCTGCATTTCATATTAGCATTACTGAACCTAACTCACGTCCTGTGCTATCTGAGGCTCCCAGACTCCATTGCTTACATTCTGTATTCCTAAACCCTGTTTGAAATCTGTTTCAGTTACCTTCAGCCTTTCAGGTTTAAAGTACAGCAACAAGACTGCTCACACAATTTCCCACCATTTCAGTTTTTCTTCCCATCTTATATGAACTTCAAATTCTGATATATTTCCTGTCCCAGGAACACAAATATCACTGTGGTTTGAATATTGTAATAATATTGGCTCATGATGCAACAATTCACATTTCAGAATCTTTGGATATCATAAAAACAAGAATAAGAAGTTATGGTTAATGCTTTTCACCAGACAGAACAACAGAACCAGACCTTGATTACCTTTCAGCATTAATTATTCTGGACAACTAGCTGATTAAATAGAGCATGTTATAATACATCTCAAATAGTTACTATAGTAACTTTGTCCATGACTGAATTCACAGCATGAAAAAAAATAAGTAAAAGGCTGCTGTACAGTTGCTCTGCAATACATGGCAGCCAGAAATGTAACTGATCAATGTTACATTGTTCACATTTGTAATTTTAAAAATACTGCAAAGAAACGGTGATTAAAACATTTAATGTACCAATTTCTTAGGCAAGATTGCAGCATGTTATGCAAAATGCTATATAGGTTGGTAGGACTTCTATGCCGTATTAGCTCACATGTATTAACTCAATGTATTTTAAAATACACTGAAACTATTCCTAAAATAACTACACATATGAAATTGTGAAGGATCAAGAAAACAGTTTAAAAAGGGATGCTCGATATACATTGTACATATACTACTAGCAAAAGTTGGTTTTGTCTGGATTTTTATGATTGACTGGATAGATTTAGTTTATGGATTATCTCTGAAATCCACAAAGGGGTGTCAAGTTCCACCTAAATACCATTCCTTCTCTGATACTCATTCTGCATTAGCCTTCCTGCAGAAACATACGAAGCCACACAAAAATTTTGGACACACCCAGAAGTTTGAACGAGCCCAGAGAGTCACACAAATCTTGAAGCAAAATGGAAAAATTAATTGCCAGTGACAGAACCTTAACATTTAAGACACCTTATTTAAATAATGGTGCCTAGCTCCTCCTCCTTCTCCACACACTTTAAAAAAAACAAAACACTTCCATCTTTCTTACAGAAAGCAAAGGGTCAAAAAGCCATAGTGTGCTCTTTAAAAATGCTACTGTACAACTAATGTAATGCAAGGTTTGCTTTCCCCAAGATGGACTGCAAGATCTTACAATCCAGGGGTTTCACATTCATTTTTATTTTCATCAGATTTTGAAACCAGAAAAATCTAGTCACTCTGATTTTCTTCTAGGGAACAAATGCAGACCCCCACTTCTCACTTAAAGAACTGATAACTCATTTCCCCACAGAGGTTGCAGGGTATTGTCATCCTTGAGTTCTTCAAATGAGTTATTGCAAATGAGTTATGCAAATGTTCTCATTTTCATTAAGGAGCTACTTTGGACTATTTAAAAATAACTATGTTACATCTTTAATGCATCCTCTATTATACATTTGGATTCAAGCAGATTTTCTTTGGACATGTTCTGAGAGACAATTAAATGCATTAATTTTTTAGTGAAGACCTATATTTGAGGAGGTGAGCAGTCCGATTTTAATACTTGTTCGGTGACTTAGGGGGCCTCACAGTGCTCACAAATAACAAACTCCCAGCTCCTATTCAGGACATCAGTCAAATGGGGATGCATTATCACATCTCCACCCCTTCTGACATGTTTTTTTTGCAGCACCTGCATTCTATCTGTGAGATCAAGTTCTCTATCAAATACAGTCAGCTGAGTAAATGCAGCTTGAAGCTAGTCCACTTAATTCCCAACTTTGCCTAAGCCAATGATCCATTTCACCCCATATTTCACCTGACAGTGATTGCAGGAAAATCCTTATCAACTGTTACAGGGTCTCTCTAATCACTCTAACATGCTTTAGGTTTTTATTTGGTTTATTATTGAGCAGAAAAATTTGGCTTTGATACAATATTTAACAAATATGTCAGACCCAAGAGCAAAGTCCACTGAAGGAGAAAAAAAAAAAGAAAAAAAAAGAAAAAAAGAAGAACACAGTGTTGTATGTTTCCAAGAATAATGTAAATATTACCATCTTGGACATAGTGAATCTGACATTTGTGCTTTTCAATTCAGATGTTCAGGTGCATTTCCATCCAGAAATGAGGACATCATCATGAAACATCCTTAAGCTTTTAGTGAAACAGTTTTCCTAGGTAGGACTTAAAAATAGGACATCCCAAGACTGGTTTTAATGCTCAAAAGATATAGCGGAAGGTGGACTTCCTTCAAGTTCTGTGAGAATGCATAACCCTCTGAGTCTTCCTTGTACATTACCAACTTTACGTAAGTTATTTTACCTAGTATCAATTTTAATTAGCATATTAAAGCAAAACAGTCTAAGAAAGCAAGGATGTGGACTATTTGCAAAGACTCCATCACCACATATTCCTTGAGTAGTTTCTAGCAGTTTTTACAATAAAAACCAAACAACCAAGGTCATAAAGTTTTGGTATTTCTTCACTAATGACATTCAGTGGCACACAGAAAGGTGACAGATTATGTAATTATCAATATGATTTGTTGCAATGGAGCACTGCAAAAAGTACAAGCTCACTCCAGAAAAACAAAGTACCTTGCAGTTATTAAAAGAAAAACACCGTAGAAAAGACTTTAAACTGTGAATTAAAGGCTTACTTTTTCTCCCACATATATCACTGTTACTTTAAGGGTGGGGAGAAGGAGAACAGTACAAGACAAACTTCAGTCTCTATTTTGTTTTCATTGTAGAACTTTGCCTAATAAGCTTTTTATTTAACACACTTTTAACAGCACCAAAACACTTTATAAGACCTATTTCTTGTTTAAGTTAGTTTTAATGTATCAGACATGCTAAGTGCCACGTTAAAGAACAGATTCAGCTACAGATGCATTTTAGCGTCAAACAATTTTAAAAGCTCACAAAAATTTAAGAAGGCAAGTGAATTTGAGGTTTGGCTTTTTTTTAAGCACACGATTTTGCGATGTGCATTAAAAAAGTACCATTTTACCATTGGAGAACAAATACAGTATGTTTTGAGACAGAGTATTTGGTACTTGGACATACTGACAACTAAAGAGGGGAGGAGATTGTGCTAAATAAAACCAGTGTCCTTTCCTAATGTAACAAAACAGATTAGCTTTCAATAATTAGTTTTTTTAACGTGCTTTCTATTCTTTCCCAGAGAAGAACACTACTACGACCGCAAACCTCACAGTATTTGTTCTAGTGGAAAATTACTGCACTGAAAAGACTTTGTTTCAAAATTTTTTCCACTTACCACAAGGAAGTATATATAAAATGCTCCTTTTTTACAAAAAAGAAAGGAAGTATGCATTTCAGGTTATTAAGACATTAAATAGTTCATTTGTTGGGAAAAAAGAAAAATAATCTGACTGCACACTGCAATCTACAGCAAAATTCAGGTAAGAGGTTTTTTTTTTCCTGTGGGAAATGATCAGTTTCACAAGTTGTACAGATAGGCTAATTAAACAAAGCCTATGTATTGCAGATATTTACTCAACACTAAACCCAAACATAGAGTTTTACCATTTTACGAGTTCAAGCAACATAGAAAGCTGCATGGATTTAATTTAAACTGATTAGGTATAGATTTAGACTGAAAGAACAATGCAGTTTACCCCTCAAATTAGTTCACACACCAAAGTGCTATTCTCCAGATGTAACTGGAGCTGACTCCAGCATATCACCATCTCTCATTCATCACTGTCCCACTGACGGAGGTTAACACACCCGCAGTTGTAATGGAACAGTTTATGTGCAAGCTTATTCATTTGCTTTAGGCAGGTCAGCTTGGTTATCCCAGACCACCTACGCAAGCTGAGCAAGCTAACTGGTTAACATACTTAAAATAAGTTCTGGAGTACACACACGAGGCAGTGACTTACTCCCAGCAATGCAGTAGCAAGAGACAGCAGAGTTCTCAAACAGTACAGCCACTGGCAAAACAAACACCTGCCCTACAGCAGAGTTTTACACTGGAATCTGCACCCCCTGAATTAAGATCAGTTAATTGTCTGCAGGTTTATTTGTAGATCAGTTTGCAGAAAACAAAAACATTTTCGTATTGTTCCTCAGTCTGTAGATTCTTCCTGAAGGAATGAATGGCCATATTAAAGTTTATTTATTACACTGAAGAGCACTGAATAGGTAAAACACATTTTCTGGTTAAAAGCACTTTATTTGCAATTTTGTATTTGACATCTCGTGTCTTTTAAATACTCCTTATAAAACAGAAATGAAGCTACTTACTGGTTGCATAGCTCTGGCTGTCTAACTAAATTTTGAATGAATTCATTCAGTCCTGCTCTTCTCTGTTTAATAAAATCTGAAATAAAAAAAGAGATAGATTTATTAGAATGATCAGTCAGCTTGTGAAAAAGACTTCAAATTTAGGTGTTTTTAGGACTTAAATAGCAGTTAAAAAGATTGGTTCATGACTGATTGAGAACAGGATTGGTTCTACGTATGAAAATCACAAACTTAAGACATTCAAGTGAGGTAAGAGAACAAATTTCAGTTACTCTGCAACACTACTTGAAAATGTAGAAAGCCAGATAGATTACAAAGTGCACTGAAGTGCTTCAAGAACAGTCTGTAACCACTGTGGGCTAACCTGTACAGCCTTTGTTGAACGGGTGAACCCTTCAGGACCTGATTCCACTCAGAAAAAAAAAAACAACCCACAGGCAAAAGTTGACATCAGACACGCAAATCAAGTTTTTACATGAACAGTCCAACCAAGCAGCATATTTCCATAACATACGTACAGCAGTGGGAAAGTTGCACAATTCATCCCACCAACAGGCACTCAGATGTAACCATTAAAGATAATAAAATGCTTTTCTTTTCATTTTGGACATCAGCTCTAATGTAAAAAAAAAAAAATCCTCAGAATCTCCACCCTCATCCAAAGCTTAAGACATGTAACTTTTCTTTAGCAATATGGAAAGATACACAATGGATGTGAAATAGAAAGAGAGTTCTACCATGAAATAAAGTGTAAAACAGAATAATCTTGTCTTTCATTACTCATATCAATGACAATTTTTACGGAAAAAGAATATTTAACTTGTATATGAACTTTTAGAGTATTCCAATTACTCTGTCAGATATAGATTACTGACAACTATTAAAATTTTAAATTAAAATTAAATTTTAATTGAAAGCTGTACTTCAAATATTAAGAAAAATGTTCATATTGTTTCAAGGATATAATCTCTAAACCCTTGTTAGGGTATTTAATAATCCAAAATTACTGACATCAAGCAGGAAGGTAAATTTGCGTGAAGATGTTACAGGAGTCACCAACGTCAGCAGTTTCAGTATGGTGGATGTCCAATGCCAACAGCCACTCTAAGCCTACAGAGATCTCCGTGTTGTTGAAGATAAAACACCTGCATCATGTCAGTTCAAATGTAGTCTGTAATTTTCCAGGTCTGTATTCTGACTGGTTTCTCTGATTTCCCTCTGCCCCATTTTTGAAGTTAAAACAAGATTAATTTTGAAATAATCTAAGTGACAATAAAAATGAAGCATTTAGATGACAACATATGTTATGACAGTATTTTTGGTAGATTTTGGGAAAAGGGATATATCAAGTTTCACTCTACTGCACTCCAATGCAATAGTACAATGCTGCATACCCAAGTATGGATTGACAGAAGTAAAATACCTTTTCAACATTTGTAAAATATGTGACTTATTTCAGAACCCAGCAGAAACATTACATCAAAGCTTCAATAAATCAGTGTTAAGATAAAGAATTATTTAAATGAGCAACATGGCTCCATCTCCACCCTGCCCCCCAGCAAGAAATGTCTTGAGAACTATTTAGTTTCTCATGCTTCAAGGATTTCAGCATAGTTCACAGAAATTTAAAACAAGTCTGAGGACTTTATTTTACATATATAGTTCTAATAAAGTTTCAGGAGTCTTTTTTCCATTTAAACTCCAGTTTCCTAAATGTGACTCCAAGAAATCCACTTGTAGATTCGGCTGTACAGCAGACCAGACTGCATGACATTACTAGCTCTTCAGTCAGCTCTGAAAACCTCAAAGTCAGAGAAAAGGAAAGAAACCAAAACAAAATGAGAAATCCCTGTAGACACAGTAAAACTTTTGGCAATCATTCACATCTTCATCAGAAGAGGACATCAGAGCTTGGATACTTGCATTTGATTATTTTAATAAAAAATGAAAGGGGGTTTCACATCAGGATCCAAATGATTAATTGTAACTGCCAAAAATTAATTTGTTTCAAAGAACTCTAAAACACCCAAAACAACATATCCCAAGAGTTCAATACCTTTGGATTCATTTGTTCTTCAGCAAAGGAGAAAAATGAAATGCTTGAAACAGGTGCAGGAGGAGGTGAAACTACAAACACAGTCTGATCACATCTGCAAGTCACGGGAGGTTCCCAATGACCATCAGGAAAATCCTTAAGTAAAAACAGCCTGAATGAAGGGTATAAACACACAGAGCAAAGGCCTGGCCTTCCCACTTGACTTTTTGTTTATTCACTGGTACCACCTAGGTTAATTCAATGCACTTCACAAGTGATTTTTTGTTAGTATTTTGATGTGGACAGAGCAAGCTTAATTGCGACCTATCACTGCTAACTGGATCACATCATGTTCACATCAGACAGGCTTCTGTAAGTGGAACAACAACAGGAAGAGGTTCATTTTCATCTAAACTGTACAAAGAAGCACATTTAAATACAGACAGTTCAAAAGCCTTCAAAGATGAATCCTTTAGTTATTTCATTTTACAGTGGGAAAAAAAAGAAAGTCACACAAAAGAAGTTTAAAATTTACTAGGCATAGGTTTAGAAGAGTCTGGGTTTTGGCTTTTGCTTTTATAGAAGAGAGATTACACCTGACAGTTCAGAATCTCTCACAACCCTGAATAAGGGAGGAGCTATAGCCTTTAAAGCAAGAGAGGCACTGGGCCACTAAGCAATACTTTGCTCACGATCACAAGGTAGAACACCTACCTACGCTAGTTCCTGTTCTTGACTGAAGCATGACTAAACTTTGGTTTAGTCACTGCTTTGGGGACTGGTGTAAAGCTCATCTAAGATAGCTTCTTGTAGGCTGAAATAGATCAATTTTCATATAAAGAAACTGACAAAATGAGTAACAAGATGATAACTTACCAGGATCAAAATTATCTCCAAATATTCTTTTAGCTGGAATCTTCAGGTTCATGGTGGGAAATTGCTTCTTTAGCTAAAAACAAACCACATACAACTTGATTGTGCTTAGACATCAAACTACCTAGAAATAATTGCATTTTGTTTTCTGTTGAACAGTTTGAACATCTGATTATTAGTAACACTGCTCCTCTCTATCTTATCTACTCATACACTTGGTGAAAAAAAAACAAATCCAAGCCACTCAGCTTGTTTGCACCAGTCATACCTTTTTAAATTCAAAGGCCATCTCACTTTAGAAAGCTATGGACTATTGCAGCTATCTTCTGCAATATTGCCAAAATTATTTTCCACTTGCCCCAGACTGAAAAACGTAGGCTAGAATTTCAATATTGGTTTTATTCTCCTCTTTACTTCCTTCCTCCATTAATTCTCTGTCTTGGATTTGTTTTTTTCTTGCTTGCTTGCACAGGGGTGCATGGATGAGGTTTAAGACGGGTTAGGGTTGCAGGCCTCTGGGTTTTGCCCAAACAACATTCTTAAAGCTTTAGAAACCACAGATGAACTACCTCTAAGTCAAAATTGTAAACAGATAAGCAGCCTGTTTTACGATGCTGCATTTGACAATTTGATTATATTCTACACTTGAAGTGACCAGAAGATAATATATAACAGCACTGAATTTATCAAAAAAACCTGACAGGAGTCAAGCTTTGCTTACATTTGCTTCACCTTCATGTGCTCCAGAACAGCAATCTTACTCTCATTCTCTTAAGAGAATAGTTTTCTAATACAGTAGCTGGCAATTCTTTTTCCCTTAGAAACACAAATATCTCTTCCAGTTAGCAGCATGAGTTTTTCAGTGTACTATCCTGTATGAATTACACTGATTAGAAACTGGGCTAACTGTCCTCCTGGTTATGCTTCCCCAAGACCTCCACCTCTACATGCATTAGAAAGACCAGTGCTGAACAAACTTCAGCAGAGAGAGCAATGCTAATCTGAATGGCAAGAGAATGTAGCAAAGGGAACAGGATCACCAACACTCACTCTGCAGGTATCGAAAAGGGGATACTTTATTTTCACATCACTTGCAAGTCTATCCCAAGATGCAGGCAATGCATAGCATGGTGTATCCAGGCTGACTTCAGCTCAGACCTTGTAAGACAACTCCAAGCTCACTGCCTGCATTTGTATACCACTGCCACATATAAATCCATGTGCAGTGAGGCAGAAGGGAAAAAAACCTGACTACTTCCCATAGGGACACTGGAAAGGAAATGAAGGCACAGATAAGCAGCTGGTAATCTGTTCTTACAGGGAATCACAGAGGAATTATTTCTTCTTTTGTTAAAGCAAAAGCTGTGGGCTCTCAACATGAAGAACTGGAGGAAAGCATGGACACAGGACACGTAACACACTGCACATCCACATAATAGACTGCACATCCAAACATGTATTTGCCCCACTTGCCCACTGTGTAAAAGGGAGGAAAATCCTCTTCTAGCAACAAACACAAGAAATCCATACTTAGTTGCTGAAGAGGCCTATTTCATTTGGACCACTGACACAAAATCAGGTAGGAATTGCCATGACTGACTTACCAGAAAGTTTCTATTAAGAAACGAGGATTTGTTCATTGCTTTCAGTACTTCAAAGTAAAACACTTATTTTAAGAGAAATTTATCTACCTAGATGTTTTAAGTTTTGCAGTGATTTTTACCATCATGAGTAGATGCACATTTCAGATGTTTTCACAACCAATAAATTGGAAGTTTCTCTCACTATGCTATGATCCCAAGCAATAATTTAAAAAAACCCCACAAATAAGTGGATATTGAGTTTGAAATTCAAACAAACCAAAGTTCAAAAAACCCACCCTGTTATTTTCTTCAAACAGGCTGCTATGGTTATTGAATGTTGACTCAAACTCCTCAAGAGGGAATTAACTCAAACTATAACACTGTGAACAAGCGTTACTCTGTGCTATTCTGGCACAATTTCATAGCTTGCCTTTTGCTTACCGTATTGTAGAGTTTATCAAACTCCGCATACCGCCTAAAGACAAACCATTCATTTCTGCCAACTGAGACCAGCACTTTGTAAACCTGTAGTAACAAAGATAAAGTTACTGCCAACAGCAATGTTTAATAAAACCTCACAGGTTTAATCCTGTAGTAGAAATAAGAGCAGGTTGTTAAATGTATTGTGTAAACATACTTGTTGAGCTATAACAGCTAAGTCACATAGACATCAACACAAATGAACAATTAGAAGAGTCTGGTGTTTTACAGAAATTTTTTTAAGTACCAGGTAAGCAAAAGCTAACACCAAAGCTGATTTAATGCAGTTTCATAAATTAGTTATATCCAACAAGAACACCTGGCCATCAGATAGTAGTTGATAAAAAAATCTGCTATGAAATTTGTTAACAACTTGATAATCCATAATGAAGACTAATATTAAGGAAGTAAAGCATTTAAACACTTCACCAAAACCTAAAGAGAAAGCACATATGGAAGGCAATTACAAAGATAACTGTTCCTTGCAAAATCTTGAATGCACTTTGTAGTCATGATCCTGGCAGATGACACAGTTGTTCAGGGGACACTCCTGTGGCTGAAATATAGCACAGGTTACAGAATACACAGCACTGAGATCAAGGGAGGCATAGCCAGAACGCGCTGCACAGGTCTGGCCATTCAAATCCCATGTCAGCAGAGGACTCCGGTAACTAGACAGATTGTCATTCCCTGGCTTCATAAATCTAGTTGACAGCTGAGTGTCCAGCAGTATTCTCCTGTCTCTTAGGCAACTATTTGACCTCCCTTCTCTACCTTCTTGTACTTCCACCAGAAGGAGCCTGGCTATTTCTTCAGGGGAGAGGATGGGCACAGCAAGGAAACCAGTGCAGAAGGCTGCTAATTCCTGATGTATAAAATTGGACCAGTGCCCCAGTGTTCCTCCTATCCTGCACAGTAGCTTACTTCTCTTTTTAACTCTCTCAGTGGAAGTGGCAGCCATCACTATCAGTTCCTTAGCCTGATATTTGCATTCGTGCTGCGTTAACTGCTCAAACAAACTGCTCTCAGTCTTCCCTGGGGAACACAGGAGGCTGGAACGAAGCATCCAGTAGGATACTGATAAGACTCTTCTTAGAAAACTAGCTTTCCCTTATACTGCTAAACAAGCACTGGCATAAAACCTAGCTACACACCTTCTAGACCCTCCCTAGACTGTAAACAGCAAAAGCTTCAGCTGCAAAGACTTAAGCACTGTCCTCCTGAACTAGGTATCTTATATAGCAATCAAGTCCTGCAAGTAATGTTCACACACACAACATCCTCACTCTCCATGAATGCATGGCAGATCAATGCCAATGAGCTTAAGCAGCAGGCCATGGACAACTTCTTAAATTAACAGGGCAAAATGCACAGACTGCAAAGTGCATAGGCAAGCATAACATAGGATACATGATGATATTCACCTCCTTGGCAACCTTAAAACAGTTTTGTCTCAGAGTAGCTAGCTGTAGAACAATGACAGAGTCAACATTTTTTACATGAGCCACCATAAAAAGAAAGTATGAGGTCATCCAGTTCATACCATCACTGAAGATCTTGCAACCCAACAAAGGAGAAACTGCAAGTTAAACAGTTAGGGAAGCACTGAATGGTAAGAACAGATACAGTATCTACAAAGAATCTGGTAAAACCCAAAACCATAACATGTCTTTGGGCTGTATTACTACTCACAGCTACACCTATGTAACGATTTAGAAATGTGCAATGACTCTTTCTAGAAAGGTGTGTGGGGGAAGACTCTAGCCTTACTTAGATAATAACCTTTTCAAATCTAATTACTCCTAAACCAAAATTAGTCTTAGAAAACTCCTAAAACATAGATAAGATGCATCCACACCTTGCAATATGTAGATAAATAATGCAAAGCTTTGAGAAAGGAAAAAAAAAGAAACAGAATTCCTCAAAACATCACCATCATAATCATCACCATAAACTATTTTCCCAGATACAGACAGGACAGGGTCCAGCTATTTCTGGACGTGATAATTTCTTGACAGAAGTTGTGACTGAAATGAAAACGCTTCAACTCTTTCGGTAGCTCATGCTCCTGGATTAAACACTCTATTTGTATTAAACAAAGATAAGTAAAAAGGTAAACTGTTATCCAATTTCAAGAGAGCAAGCATTGAGAAAGTAAGGAAATTATTTATTAAGTGTCAAGAAAATAAAAAAACAACTCCACAATTTGCACAGGGCTGGGGATTAGTATTACACACCTCAGTTCTGAAACAAAGTTTCCAGATTTAATCAAACAGTACCCTTGAGAGCGGTTTGTTAATAAGCCTGTACATGATGGGGGTACCAAGGGAGACAAGAACAGGACAGTAGAGAAAATTAAGCCTCAGAAAAACAGCACAGGGATAAAAGCAAGAAATCCAAAACAAAGCTATCTGCCAAAACAGGTAAAAGAATGGCCCCACTATGCAGCAAGGACAGAATAGCAATTAATAGAGCCTAGATATGGTCCAAAACAAGCAATGTTATGAAGAAAGGGAATGCTGAATCTTCAGAAAAAGGCAGGACAGTAAACTAGACTGGATATGCATAGAGGCTGGTTACCATGAATTAAGCGGAAGCAAAAAAGCTTCCCTGCCAGAACACATGAAATAATTTCATGTTTGAGTTTTTGTCAAGAAAAAAAATATATCAAATGGATGCAGTATTTAACAAAACCAAATTAAATATTCAGTGAAAGGTTTTGAAAGTGCTCAGGAGGAATGAAGAGTTGATTTCCAAAGACAAAACTGAAAAGCTTGACTTATTTATCAGAATGAGGACTGCAGAGATATGATTGTTTAAAAAAATGCTTCATCAGGGCAAGTGTGAGGGGAAAAAGAAGAGCTAGCAAAAGCTAAGTTGCACACACTTGTCTTGTTTCCATGTCAGCATTAAGTGAGCCACTGTCAAATACAGGCAGGAATTCTTAGTTTCTATTCAGACCAGTAAGATTCTAAAATAGTCTTAGAAGCAGTAGTGATATATGCTGTGACAGTAAGGTGAAAATTATACAAGATAGTAGCCTTTATCACTTCAACCCTTCATTTTACCCTAAGGTTCTTCCTGCTCTTTATGGAAATGGCACTAACATTGCCATCCAAAACAGACTGCTATACCTACCACAAATTTGTTAAGAACTTGTTTCCCCCCCGCACCCTTCCCTCACTCCCCACCAAAGCAGTACTGATGGGCTCCAGTCATTACAACACAGCTACAGAAGAGGAGACACAGTAAAAGCACTGACACATTCACAGTTCCTACCATGAAGTTTAGTCTGACCCTCACTTCTGTTATCAAATCCTAAAATATATGCGATAATACTCAAAATCTTGGTTGTGAAAAGCAGTTCTTGTCAAGCTGCTAATTATTCCCTGATGCAGAAAGCAGAAGCCACCAAGACAAAGTGTAACTCCACGCAGTGCAAGCTGGGTTGGATTCCTTTTCCTACTCCCCAATCCTGTTTCTGAAGTTTCCCACTCTTACTTGTACAGCTTTCTAAAGGGCATGCCCAAAGAAAGTGTCTTTTAGTTTCTAAGGGTGTCACAAAGATCTTTAGGTAAAATGACCTGGAAATCACAACACTACGATGTACCACACCAGCACATTTTAACAGCAGAACTGCCAGCTCTGAGGCAATAAAACAAACCTGTTTTGCTCAAGTTTAGACTTTCATGAAGTTTTTCCTACTCATTTGAGTTTCACATGCATGAAGCAGTTTAAAGTATTACAAAGTTCTCTTTTGCTTGTTGCCTTTACCAGCACACTCCTTCCCCAAATTACATCTTCATTCACCTGTAGAATCAAACAGCATTATTCTTCTCCAAGGAAGGGAGGTAAAGAGGAAAGGCAGATATAGAACTCAAAGCAAATCTTTGTTTTGTTGTATTCTTCAGACAGCAACTCAGTCTAAGGGTGTTTGCATTCCACATCTGAAGAGTGACTAATTCACTCAAAAAAAAAAAAAAAAAGCTTAGAGGAAGTTGCACAAGAGCAATGAAAGAGTTTGAGCTTTTTAAAGGAAGTATTATGATGCTGTCTTTATATCGTAGCATACATATAAGCAAAACAAAAATCCATGCCACACTACTTCATTTTTCAGTATGCAATGCAAAGCATTTTCCCACAGTGGGAAGACCTGACTTCCAGAAAGCAAGTCAAATTGGAAGGCCAAAAAAGGAAGAGGGAGGGGAATGACAAGGAGTGGAAATGGGAATAGGATAGGAAAAACTTGTAGGCATTAGAACCAGAAAACAGGAAGGAAGACAGAAAAAAGGTCTTTCAAAAATTTGATGTTTTATACTATTTTTTTTCCTTTTACACAAAAAAAATTTATAAAATAGGATATCTATGAAAGAACTAGCCATTTAAACAAAAAAAGCCCCACCAAACACAAAACCACAATTTACTCCTTTACAAAACAAATGTTTTCATGAAAAATTATATAGGATGAAAAATCTTAATTTGATTTAGTACCAAAATATTATCCATGCTTTTGGACACTCATGTATTTTCTATGAGAAAATGCTGCTATTTGGGGGTAAAAATATCAGAAATCTGTAAAGCCTAATTCTTTTTGCAGAAAGCACCACAGTTAAACACTGTAAAACATTCACAACTTCTCACACTGGACTATGGCCAGTACTCACAAGAGCAAGTGAACAGATTTCCATAAACCTGTTGAAAATAATACCAAGCTTCCTGGTAAAAAAAACAAAGTAGCACTTCTAGGCACTAATAGCCTACGCATTTGCCTACAGTGGTCACACTCTTACATACTTACAGTAAATCTTTTTTTCTTCTCTCTGTGTTCATCAGAGCTGGGAATGCTAACACTTGGGCAGCTTTCTTTGAGATCCATTGTGTATGTTCTTTTGACAAATTTGTTATAGGACTCTGCTTCGGGTGTCGCAGTCAGAAGATATCTTCAACGGTATTGATCCAAGATACGCAGCTTTTCTTGAGAAAATGTGAATTCCATCATGTAATCTTAAAGCGAACATAAAAGAAAAATTAAGTACGGCTTAACTCACGGCACTAAAACCTGTGTGACAAGAACTTTCACTGGCAGGAAATGCACTTTAATATGTATATACGGCCACAATCATGACAATTTTGCAAACTGTTTCATGCTTGTGGTCCTTTGTTGTTTCACTGAAACCACTCACATTCTCCAAGGATGTAAGTTGACCCAAAAAAATCACTGAGTTGTGTAGACATACTGGAAGCAGATTTGGGCCCACTACAGACAATACTTTGAAGGAACAAAGAATTACAGATGACAACCTGGTATCAGACATCTGAGAAAAGCCACTAACATGCACATTCAGAACAGTTTATTTCAAAACCAAAGGTTTTCAACTGCATGAGTCTGCACCAGAGGGCATTTCAGATTTGTCAGAACATGCTGAGTGTATTTAATTATCACACCAGAGATGAACGATGTCCTGAGAAAAAATAATTTTTCATGTGAATTTTAGAGAGGGACACGGGTGGCATCATGCATCTCTGAGTATCTACCTTCTCTGCCCCCTCTTTCCTGGTACTTGGTATACTTTGTGTTTAGCAGAACAATAAGGTTGTCCATTCCCTTCAGGAGAACAGTTAGCTTCTTTGCAGAACTTGAGAGGGGCACAAGACAATAGAAAGGACAAAGCCACCAAAAAGGCAGAGAGAGTTTAGCATTAATTAGATGCCTCTTCACTCACTGAGGGACAGTATTGTCCACACCTGCCCTGAGCACAAGCAAACTGTTTACTGGACCCCAATGCAAACAATAGGAACTTCAGCAATGCCTAAGAGAAGCCAAAATTAATGCTACGTAGCTACAACCCTCTGTTCAGGCCTGCACAGCCATCTGAAGCGTTCCAGCTCAGTTTTTAGACCATTAGGTGTCTGACCAACTTACAAACATGAGAAAAATTTTTTAGAGAGGAGACCTCAGTTCTCTTCAAAACACCCGGAGGAAAAAGGAGTGCCCAGTTCAACATTTAACTCCCTATTTTCTTAAAACAGGGAAGTATAAAAGTGAACTTTGTATTTCAAATCAAATTTCCAAAAAGCATAAACTAATCCAATGCAATTCTCCTATTAGAGACACCCATATTTATGTTGGCATGAAGGCCAAAGCCCCTGGAATCCAGTGAAAAGATTTGTTCTTGATACCCAACTAGTCTCAGTCAGTCAACTGACTATTTTTCTTGCTCTCAGAGCCAGATCATCTCTCTGGTTCAAGCTTAATATTATTATTCCTCCTGTAGCCATTTAAAAGTAAGTGATTTTCAAAGATTTATCCAGTGACAAAAAAAAAAAAAAGAGTGTTTGAAACCCCTGCAATCACAGCTAAGTGACAGATCATCCATACTGCAACACATTCAGGGTATTATTTTTAGTTACATCTGCCTCTACTTTAATTTGATTGTTCCCCACTTCACTGATTAGGTAATTACAGGGTTGGGCAGGGTTAAGCTCCCCCCCTCCACCTTTATTTGACTATAACACAGCTCATCCAAGCCAGTTACGCAGACTTTGAGTTTCAAATTGGTTTCTCTCTTCCTTTGGCAAGCCACTGTTAAAAGCCTTATTACAACAAGGCACAGTTCCCATTTTCCACAATTTTATTCTGGCGTGGGATTAAGACTGTTCTTCACCCGTTGCCACACACTAAAATTAAGATCTAAAGGTTAACTGTGCTGTTCTCCACGGTAAGAGGTCCACTAAAATTGTCAACAGGCACTACTTTCAGTAAGTGTTTCACTAAGCTTAGACTTTACTGAGCACTTATGTCAATCTTTAGCCATTTCAGGTCCAGTGCCAGGAACTGAGCATAAGTCCCTGTGTTTATCTGTCTTCCTGCTCATCACAGAAAAACAAGCAAAGCCTTAAAACGGATTAGGTGTTCCCTGACTAATATCACTCACCGTCTTTCTCCTCTTGAAAAGAGACATTCATTACATCCTACAGAGATATCCTAACATGCTTGGACTCATTCTCACAGTATAGGCTGTACTACTCCCTACCCTTTCATTTTCTCATTCTTGGTGGTCACAGTTTTACATACCAGACAAGCAGTATGGATTAAAAACTGTAGTCTAAAGAATATCACTTGGAAGACTGATCTTTATTCCAGATCTGAAGCTGAAAGATCTATGGAAAACAAAAGGAGGAAGTGTCACCCAGATTAATTCAGGAAGAGTTTATTCATCTTACTGGGGAGAAGAATAAATCATCTGAAGCTGAAACTGCAATGTTCGTATGTCTTTCTTCAAGCTGCCTGGAAGATCACTGGCTGTGATTCTTTTCCTTCCCTGAGGCATCTCCTCTGAGTTGTGCCTGGGTCACCAACACTAAGCTGAACTGACAAACTTGGAAGAAACACATTTTCAGTTTGCCACTAAGCTCCAGAAGATCAGAGCTTTCTTTCAATTTCTATTTGCCATGAGCATATCAGCTTGAGAGCTTCTTATATTTGAACTGTAGGTCTGACTGCAGAAATAGGCATAGATTTGCCTTAATCTTTGCCATGCTGTAGTTTAGGAACACAGATGTAGTTTTAGTAGCAGGTAAAAACACTAGTGCTGTGGTAACTACATGACGTAATAACAGAGAGAAAATAGTAGAGACGTATTTTCATCCACAGCTTCAAAAGTGCAAACTGCAGTGTCTTGAGGGTTGCCAGATATAAGTGAATTTAACAGACACTGTCAGTTGAGAAGTCTCTGCCACTGGTTATAGCTTTTCCTGTAATTAAGAAAAGGTAGCCTCTGGCCTCAACTTTGATAACGGGCAGAAAGGAAAAGGAACTTTAGAAAACCAGGTAGCAAAATAAATCTCCGTAAGTCATACTTGGGTACTAGTGAAAGAGCATGTAGATAATGCAAGACAGGTTAACACCGAGACGGATTGTTGCCCAGAAAGAGCCAAAACTTTTAAGTTGCTACAGTATCCAGGCCTGGAACAGGGGAAGGCACAGACAAATGTGTTACAGAACAGAAGTCACGCATTCCCCTGGCAAAGTTTCAAGCCTATCAACAGCTACACTATCTATTCTCTCCATGGTGGCTGTTCAAAAGCAAGCAGTATTTTCACCATTTCCTGCAGGAAGCCACAACAATGTCAAATTTCAGGCTGACCCTTGCCTCTGGTGAAGAGCATGGCAATAACAGAACCCTGACACTATAAGAACAGCTATAGATCTACTATATCCTCAAATAAAGAATTTTCTGCATGCCTTACCATAAAATATTTTGTGCAACTTCATAATAGCTACATGCAACAGGCAAACATTACGTAGCTTAGTGATACGTAGTGAACTCCTTTTACCCCTTTCTACATAAGCTAGGCTTGAACTATATTGGAAAAGGTTTATGAAGTTTAGTCAGATTATTTTATTCTGTACTGAAACATTTTTTCTTTTTTAAATGATAATGGCCTGAAGATGATACCATTGTATAACCAAAGACCCTTGTTCTGGGTGCTTACAAGTCAATCTCTGCCAAGACTGTTCAAAACTAGATTAGGAAGCTGTGTCCTCACTTGTTGCCTCTCCAGATGTAGCCAAATTGCCTTAAATGCCTCCAAGGCCAGTGCAAATCAGCTATCATACTCACTCCAGCTCTCCGAGTAATACACAAGGGAAGCAGAGACAAGAACAGTCAAAAACCCCAGAGCTTCCCTGCAAGCACACTTGGAAGAATCACCAGGATCCATACTCACCCATTGGAAAAGAACAGGCATTTATTTCCCCATACACTAATCATCCAGCTAGAAAGACTTACTCTAGGACTGAGTCACTGGTAAAACCACCTGCTGAAAATCCCACCTGAGTGTGATTCCAATTACAGAAGGAACCTGCATGTGCAGAAAAAGAAAGAAAGATCCAGTAAACAGTCCTATTATTTGCTATAAACATTGCCCTCCTTCCTCGTAGAGAAAGTATAATCTTTGGCATACTTTTCATCACTTCCTCAGTCTTCTCCACAAATACCCTGGTAATGACTCAACATATCACTGGACATTACACAATCTTTGAAAAAGCCCAGAAAGTCAACTTTTTCTCAGCTGCTGTATGATGAAACAGAGTCCCACTCTCTTGTTGCCAGACAAGCAGCTGACATGCAGGAAATGGGAGACAAGAATTTCAGAATCCAATGTAACACAAATACAGTGTGAGGAGAGACAGAGTCAACAGCAAAACACAGATTGATAATCTGTAAAGTGAGATGGATGGCCAGGAGCCATTGAATAACGAGGTTCTGAAGAAAACAGGTTTCACATAGACCATCCTTTCAAGTACCACGTACATATGATTTTTAATACAGGAACACTAAACACCAGTGTAGACCTGTAGAAATATTCCCGCTGAAGAAAAAGGAGAGCACTAAACAAAATACTCTGGCCAATCCTTCGCTTATATCTCCACATTCCCTTCCCACTACAATTTGAGAGGAGAATTAATAATTTAGCCATTAGTATAAAGGAAAAAGCCTGCTCCCTGTTTACACACCCACCCACTACATTCCATTTTCTTAAATCTCTAGCAGTGCCACTACGGAAAGCAAATCGCCACTCTGCAGCAATGTGGGCAAAGTCCAACTGATTCTTTCTCCTTGTAGAAAAGAATAGCAGGTAAAGTGAAAACTCAACGAAGAAAAAGAAGTAACTCCTCTTGTTTTATCTCTGTCAAATTTACTTTGGAGAAGTCAGTCAGACATTTCCTTCCCATGAGTCTACTACACCCAAGAACATCCCTTCTGCCCCACCTCCCCAAATAAGCTCCAATAAATTACTCTAACTGGCATGTAACAAGATCCATGGCTTGGACTGGATCTATCTGCATTCATGTTTATTACATGACAGAATATAGGTTCTTTGCTGTGGTAAGCAAACCCTGAGTAATAAAATGGGCCTGAAGAACAAATACTGTCAGTAAGAGGCAGCTGTCTTTTAATCCTGAACACTGGTCCATAATAATTTCATCTTTAGCCTGTGTCCACAGTATCTGGGAAGGTTACCATGTGCCTCGGACAGTATGACATACAAACAGCAGAGCACCAAAAAACCAAACCAAAACAAAATCAAGTTTGCATTACACTTGCTACCTGCAAATTTCTTGGCGTGATTCCTCAGCCTTCCTACATGCCGGGTCAAATTAAAGTTAAATGTCGATGCCTAGGGGTAGCACAGATCAAAAGTTCTAGTAACAGCACTGTGAGTGAGCTATTTTCAAGAGGTCTTACAGTTGATACCAGCCACTTGCAACATAGTCAGTTCTACATAAGAGGGCAGTCAGACTTCAGTAAACACAAAGCAAATAATCCCAGCCTCATTTTGCCCCTCTTAATGAGAATTAAGTGAGAGAACCCCAAATTTCAATTCCAGCTATACTGCCCATTTTTCTACATGATCTTCAACAAAAGTTCTCCCTCTGTTTCACTACATAAACACAGAAGAATTCTCATCTATTTAAGATTGATGCTACTGCTAATGTACCGAACATGGAGAAAGTTTCTGGATTTTATATACTGTAATTGGCAAAAGGGTAAAATCTATGTAACAGAATATATCTGGATTCTAAAATAAGGAAATATGTAAATCCAAGCTACAGTTCACAATCCAGAAAACACACTTTTGAAGACTGTGCTCTACAGAATTCACAGCTGCCTAGAACTATAAAGCTGTTGGATAATGAAAAGGTAACAATTTAAATATTAGAATATAAAAGGCAAGAGAAAGAGCCTCTGGCAATACCCAAATCGCACGACCAGTTCACCACCACCTGATTCCTCATGTTACATCAGTGCAACTACAGCTAGTATTTTATGTCCACTCTTCAAGGACAAACTCCTGCAGGTAAGAGCATACATTGACCTCTCACATATTTCAGTGCTGCATAGAGAATAAGAAGGTGTTTCAACTCTATAAGGATTCAGAGAGCAGCTGTTTATGCATGTATAGCAGAATTTGGTGCAATACTGTCAGATGTGGTGAGGCTGTAATTTACAACCAAAGGTGGGAATTAAGGTTGGAAAGCAATTTTAACACAATTCATCATCATCACGTAACCACTAGTGACTCCTTCTTCAGCTTTAAAATTATCAAGGTTGTTAAAACAACCAGTACTTCTCACTGACATGTGCAAGTTAAACACGCTGTATTTCTGACAAAAAATAGGCCAGTTCTCCAGCTTTAAGTTATTAGAAATACCACGCATGGAGCCTACCTTGACAACATTAACAGTGAACTTTCCAAAATGCTTTCCAAAAGCTTGAAACAATTTTTCCTGAAACCTAAAGTACCTTAAAGCCTTCAGGAAAACACTCCTTCATAGACACATTCCTTTTTTATCATTAGTTCATATTACAGTCATTGAATAGACTGATGTGCAGGTGACGACAAAAAAAAAAAAAAACAAACCAAAAAAACCCAACACACCCAGAACTGTATTTAGAGAGACTGACACAATACCCACATTAAGAGAACCCAAAATGGAATAACAGCAGCCTTTAAAAATACAAAGTAATTCTGCATAAGTCTATAAAAACAATATATGTTGGAAAGGAGGTATAAAAAACCCCCAAACTTAGCAACAAGAATACTGCAGCAAGGGACATTCACAGAAACCTTCAGTGCCAAATAACTGGAAGAACCATAACGGCATTCAAGTGACATTACTGTGTTGAAACTAAACGCAGTTCCAGCACAAAAACGTAACTGAAGTTTAAAGGGAATAAAAAATGAACATTCCATACTGCACATCTACAAGCAGAACAGTTACACCTTTAAGAGCTGCTAGAGGAGGAAAATTCACCTAAATATTAAAAAAAGACGAGCTGTCAAAACAGCTTTAGCCTCAAATACTTTACAACTGCCTTTTAATTAACCTCCACAAAATTAAATTCCTTAAGGGTACCTGAAACCCTGCAAGACAGCATTGCCTAAACAGCTTTAGTTTTTCAGGACAAGACCTCAGGGGTATTCTCCCTCGGGTTCACTGCGCTCCTCCAAAACACCGGGTAGGCATTACCTGCAAACGGCCCGGAGAAAGCGGAGCAATCCGTGCGGATACCGCCCCCGGGCACAGCCCTGCCCCGACGACCGGCGGGGAAGGGCCCGAAGGACCGCGGGCCCGCACCGACCTACCGCACAGGCGGGACCGCTGCCTCTGCCGCACTCCGCGCGGCTCGGGAACCAAGCCGCTCGCTTTCGCCCCGACAGCTCTTCCTCGGCTCCCCGATCCCGAGGAAGTTACAGATTTCTCACATTCGCGGTCCGGCGGCGGCGCGGCGCAGCTGCCCCCGCTCGGCCATCGCCTGCGCGGCGGCGTCCCGCTGACCCGCGCCCGCCCCCCGGAACCCGCAGGCTAACGCACACGCGGCCCCAGCGGCGGAGAACGGCGAACAGGCGGCTCCACCTCGGAGCGGCGGCGGCGGGAAGGGCTCCCGGCGGGAAGGGCAGGGCTGGCGGCGGGCCCCCGCGCCTCACCGCAGCGGCCGCGCACGCGGCCCCCGCCCGCGCGGCCGCCGCTCCGGGGGGGCGGGAAGGAGCCAGACAAGTATTAACCCCCAATAACTTCCTCCGCGGGAAAACGAGCGCTGGGGCCGAGCCCGCGAGTGGCGGCGAGCGAGCCAACCGCCCCGCCCGCCCACGGACGCGCCCGCGGGGCCAGCGCCCGGCCGCGGCCGCCCTCCCGCGCCCCTCCGCCCCCGCGGCGCCAGGCTGCGGCCCGGCCCTCCGCCGGCTGACCGGGGGGCCCGCAGCCCCCCTTCACCCGCGCTGTGGGCCGGCACCGGGAGGAGAGTTTTCCCCCCACCCTCTTTTTTTTTTCCAAAACCTTTTTTTGTTTGTTTGTTTAATTACAAGTTCCCACTTTTCCCCGTCCCCGCCGCGAGGTCTCAGCCGCCCCCCCCCGCCGGGGGTGCTCACTTTTCTGCTGGGCGGCTCCCTACAGAACCGCCTGAAAAATCAGCAGCGACCAAGCTGCCGCTCTGACAAAAATAATAATTTTTAAAAACTGCGCACAAGAGGGTTTTCAGTTTAACTCTTCGGTGCGTTTAGGGGTGCCCACAACCCACCGGCAAGGCCGTCATTAAACCAACCAGCTGCTGTAATGAAAGCTTCTCTATGTGCAGAAGGAATAACGCCGAAAAGTGAAGCAGGTTTGTACAATATCTAGCACTATTTAGGGAACTATTTCTGCACTCTCTGAAATTAGAGGGTAAGTTTTAATACCCCAGTTAAAATTCAGCTAGACCTCTTAAAACAAAGTGTAACTTGGTAAGTTTTTCCTGAGCAGACTGAGGCCATAAAACAGTTCTAAAAATACAAATTCCAGAAAAAAGCTCCTTCAATGGCAGTATTGCTTCCACTTCATTTTGTTAACCAGATCTAAAAGTGCAGGACAGCCAGGAGTTAGCATAGATCCAGTTTAACAGAACAGACCACACCCATTAAATTAAAACCTCCTGTTCACTGAGGATCTGGTATGGTCTCTAAATGTCTATGTTCATCATTCAGACAAGGCTTAAGAGGCAAAGAATATAAAATGCGACTGGTAACACTCAGGATGAGGTAAAAGCCATTTAAGCTTGCTCTATATAAATACCTGAAATGATTCTTGGGATTTCAACTATCCGTAGCCCATTCCACTGTTTAACACCTCAGTGTCCCCAAAACCCCACAAGTTTTCATCAGGAAATTGTTCTATTGATTATGGAGAAGCCCCATGTTCTACAAGCATGTCTTCACAAGACTTGTATTTGGGCCTGACGAGACATGACAATGCTCATTTCAACAGTCGCAGGTATTGGCAAGTATCTGGCAAGTAGCAATTCAGGAGATCCTGTTTCTGAACACTCCTGCTGCCCAAGTATCCTGCATAATACTACACTCATGTGTGAGACACTGACAGTCATCCAAGCACTCTCCAAAAACAAACCAGAGAAGCAGCCTGGCATCATTTAAAATACGTCAGTGTTCGGATTAGCGTGTTGTAACTGTGAACACACAAGCTACAAGTCAACTGGATCACAAGCTTCCATTTCAGTAGAGTTCGCGCAGGAAGAAATGAGGAATTTTCCCATGCTAACCTGCCCTTTCCTGATTTTGGCGTTTTGTATTTTTGGGGAGGCACTGCTAGATCCAGGGACTCTGCATTGTAGCAACAGCCTTCTCTTGCTTGTTCAGATGGGGCAAGGTATTTGCCTTACATTCACAGAGAGGTTTTGAAGAAACTTTGTTAGCACTTCTTGTTGTGAACCCCAGAGCAGAATGCTTTTGAACTTCAGTCAGTTAGAATAACCTACTAGCAAATAATTTAATCAGGTAATCTATTCAAGAGTTATTTTAGTCTACAGTTGTTTAGCAGTGTTCATCTTCTGTCTGGTTGATAGTTTTCAGTTAATCATTCACTTGTCATCAAATCAGTTGAATGGAGCCACTGGACTGATTTACAGTAAGTAGAAGGGCCTCAACCCAGGAAAGCTGAGGAGATGACCCTGGCCTAGAGATAATTTAACTCTGTCTACCTGGCCACACAGACTAAGCCCTAAGCCTTTGACTAAAGAGCGGCTATTTGTCCTTCCTCACAGTTAAAAACTCCCTGAAGACTGGTCTGTCAACCAGTTAATTTTATCCAGTTCCTCTCACTATGCTGGAGCTGTGCTCAGTCTTTAGTAATTAGAGTGTGGTATGTATCTTTAAATTGTAATTTGCCCGAATTAATTCCACAGCATGTTCATCTGTCTAGTGCATCCTACTGTGCCAAACACTGTTAAGGTCCTCAAATTTAAATAAATCCTAATTTACAGATTTGCTTGATGAGCTTTTAAAAGCTAATTCCATCAATGTGGATACCTGGTGGTTAACTGCATAGCACACACAGAAACACATGGAACTCAATTTGCCTTTTAAGCAAAGTTAAAGGTCAGCATTCGCTCTGACATTTTTGCCCCCAGGAACTCCCCTGCATTCCCCATTTATGCTTCCTGGGCAAGTAATACACACAGAGAATCTCCTTTCCACTGCTTTGCAGTACTTCGCTTCTAAAGAATGTTACAAATCCACGTATTGCGCTGTCATCCCAACTACTTAAAAGTCTTTGCTGAAGAATACCAGTGACTGGATGACGGGGGTGGAAAAGAAGAAAAAAGGGAAGAGAAATGAAGGGCCCATCTCAACCCATTACAAATGTAAGAGGTCACAGAAATGCAGGGTACCTTTAACAAGTTTTTCCAAGTCCAGTATGAACAAATAGCAATAATCTGAACTACTAAATTCTGGTTTTACTGAAAACATTCTTAAATTAGTATGAAAACCTTGTCCCTGACCAAAGATCAGAAGTCTAATCTTACAACATCAAGAGAATGATACAGACAAAAATACAGTATAAAAAACTGTAAGACAAAGACAAGCAGGAATGCAGACAACTTGTTTAAACATAGCCAGGAGCTTTGACAGTGAACACTGTTCCATATGTATATTCTGTGATACTTTAGCATATATTCACATATTCACACAACAAGCACAGCCCAAACCACTTGACAAGCAGAGTCCAATATTTTTAGTTACGCTAAAACACAGTGGGACAATTGAGTAACACCTCAAAATCATCACCTCACTATCAGCTTCAAACACCAACACCACAGCTTTCCGTTTCAGTTCCTGCTTCTCCAGAGGAGTATCTTAGCCTATCACTTTTAACACCAAGCTTTCTATCCTACTCTTCATGCTCGGGAACAACACAACCTCCTTGCCCCAGAACAGCCCATTAATAGCCATCAGGTTTGGACAGTAAGATGAGATGGTGTTTGCAATCAAAAAATCATTTGTGACAGTATCTCGTATACCAGCAACTCCAAATGCATGCCTGTTTAAAACCCTCCAAAAACCATTAACGTGACACTGCAATAGATATGAAGCAATCTTTTAAATAATTAGTTATCCCTTAGCCTATAAAGCCCTAAACTTAGACTTCACTCAGGAAACAACTGATGGTCATTTAGTTAACTTTGCATATATCAATTGTTTTAATCAAAGAACCCAACTCCAAGTAGGTTGTGTCCAGCTACACAGCATTGAGCAGTGTAAGGACATCACCCTTTGGAAAGCCTCAGGTTGCAATGGAGGGCCCTCACAATAACGCAGGCACAGCAACCCTGGGCAAATATTGTCTAATGTTTGGGATTCTGTCAGCCACAAAGACCCCATAAAATGTATGAAGACAGATATGCATCCACCCTTTTCCATCAATTACTTTCACACTGTTTCCCAGCCTCTTGTTTGGAGGCTAATTAATCCATGCTCATACCCCACTGCCTGCTTAGGGACAGGACTTTGTAGCGGCTTGGAATGGGCCAGTTGGGAACAGTTATTCAGCACTACAAAGTGTGACACCCAGGAGTCAGGTACTGGAGAAAACAGTCTTCTGATAGACTCCCTGGACACATAAGATTACCAGAAAACACAGGCTACCAAGGACAAAATCAAATAAAATAAGCCCTTCAGTGGGAAAGTGATCCACCTGAAAGCCTGGGAGTTAAAACTGTGGAAGAAATGCCAGCTGGACAAGATTTAAACCTCACAGTGCACGTGCAAGCAACAGTGTCACCAGGTAACTGTTCTTTACCAAAGCTGGTTTTGTAACTTAATGCATGTATGTGTATTAATAGCTTTCATTTAACTCATTTTCATAGTTGCGTGCCTGTGTTTATTAGAGGAGTCTGAATAATGATTCAGTTTTACATGAGCTGCGCAGGGGAAAAGTTTTTTTCCCCACTTTCTTTTTGTACACTAGATCAACTACAAAATGTCTTCAGATTACAGAGACAGTCTTTCAGTTTGGAGGAATGAAATGAATACTTAAAAGACCAATTTTCTGTGAACATACACTTCAGCCCCTTCTCCCAAACAAACCAATCAACCCACCCAAAACTACCGCAACCCACCTAAACAAGTACAACTGACAGATTCAGTATTATCTCTTGACAAAGCATAAGAACTTGGCAAGTAAAAGCAGGCTTCCCAGCACTGAACAACATTCACAGTTTCCCAGCATGTCAGACGCAAAGAAGACGATCCATGTATTACAGGAAGAATGTCCTGGAGCACAGAGGCTGGCGAAGATCAAAACCAGGATCTGCAACAACACTACATGGACTCACACTTAGCATAGCAAACATCACAAACCAAAATAATGGAAAACTATAGAGAAATTGTAATAAATTGCATCATTTCACAAACATCACAGAGTATGCATAACATGAACCAGATGAGTGACCGCAGCACCACATCAAAGAAATTTTTCACAGAAGCTAAGAAGAAAACTGTTTTAAATCAACTGAAGTATATACTAAAGATGAACGCTAGTACACAAGCAAGAGTTGTGCCAAAAGCAGCAGTGTCACAAGGAATTAAGGAAAAACAGATAAAGCTGAAAGATAAAAAGGCGAGTTTACCTCTACCTAGGGGAACTTGTATGCCAAGTATGTTGTTGCATACCTTGAAAATGAAGAATCCCTGCTACTGCTTTTCAGAGCAATTATATTTTTTTGCTAAAAATACATTAAGCTTTCAGTCTATTCAGCAACATATTTACACACTGGGATGATGAAGCCAACAGCTGAGAGTTTCTCTGGGCAAGAATACTCTCAGTCACATGGAAAAGTCCCACAAAGAAAGAGTTCAAGTGGCACCTCTGTCTTACAGTACATTGACATTTACACTGGTCAATGCTACAGCACATACCTTAGGTCCTTCCTAGAAGCAGTAGCTGCGCCCTGAACATTCAGCAGATCTGTATGGGACTTCCTAACATGTACAGTCTGGACTGAATGGTAACTCTTACTTGCCCGCTGGGTATCCAGAGCTCCAAAACAAATGCAAACTGTTCAGGTTCTGTCCTGGTACCACCTCCAGGCAGAACAGAGGAGGAATCTCTGGAGAAAATTATATGTATGGCACGTTTTACAGATCCCACCTCTGTCCAAGCATAGTCCTCATTGCTCACACAGTACTGGAGACTTTGCCTAAGGATGCCTCCCTTTCCCCTTGATATAGGCAAGCAATTTTTGGTAGAAACTGAATAAGTGCGTGATAGAATTTCAAGACAAAAAAGCAGTATCAGGCAGTGAAATATATCTGCATTTTCAAAACATGCATCTCTATTTTCCTCACTTCATCCTCCTCAAGTTCTTTATTTCCCTCATGCATACACCAAAATGTATTATTATTGCCATATCAGTCATTTTGGAGTGCTTTTTTCAATTAGGGCAAGTTGAACAATGTATTTTGTTATAAAGCAAACAACGTAAGATTAGTTTCTAAAAATTACTTGCCACACAAGGCATTTAAAGTCAATGGTGAAGTGCACACGAACTGTCTGACAAAGCTCACTTCTGACCCAAACCCTGCTGTTTACATCCTGTTCACTTACCTGCGCAATAGCTGGCAAGGTTCCACCAGGAGACGTCATCCAACTACAGCCATGTCAGTAGGAGAAGTACCACTAACTGAGGGCACACAGTCATATACCAGTATTCTTTGCCCACTGGGCCCAGATCTCGTTTTGCCTGGCACCTACTCTCACTCACTGCAAGTGTGCAGTCTAGAGCAGGTACCCAAGCGAAATCTCCACAAACTAGTTCAGCTACCAGAAGCAGAATAATACTATCAATGCTAAACTCTCAACAGCCTAGTTTACCTTAGTTTCCAGTTATCTGAGATACTGCCTCAAGCCACCTCCGCTTGCTTACATGGAAGCATGGAAGGTTTACATGGGTTCCAAGAATATGAGGAAAAAGAAGTTCACTGGACCTGACTTATCACCAAGTCCTACAAGGATGAATACATATATAACGAAAGGACAAAGATAACTGGCTGCTTTATAGATACATAGCAATGTATGTGCTTGACATGTCAAATATACAGCTTATTGGTATATGCCAACATGTTCCGGGACTAGTTTCAGCAGACATGCATATAACACAGTAATAAATTACTGCACTGTTAAACACTGTGAAGCTGAAGTTATCCAATATGGCTTATAAAGTATAAGTTGTTAAAAAACCTCCCAACTGATAGTACTGTAAGACCTGCATTTTGCTCTTCACAAAGACTCTGGAATTCGGTTTATAAATACAGTTCTATAAAACAGGTCAAGTATCTGAGTTTGCAGGAGCTCTGAGCAGCTTGTGCTGGAAGCTATACCAAAGCTAAGCTAAATATAAAAGAAAAAAAAGCTAAGTAGTAATTCTGTATGGATGTTTCTTAATTCAGCCTCCTGAATCCCAGCTACAGCACGTTCTACTAGAATTGCAAATACAGGCTGGGGTGAACAAACGTGCTTTGGTAAACAAGTGCTCTGGCACACAATGCTGTGTAGGTGGGGTCTACTCAGAATGGCAAGAGTTCTTCCTCAAACTGTAGAGATGAGCAAGAACACAAGCACCATATTTGCATTTCCAAGCTATTTACTGGTATTCTATTCAAATGACAATAAACAAGGGAGTTGGTTTGGGGTGTTTGTGTCCCCCCCCAAAAGGCTCACAGCCTTTTTCCAAAATATCAGCATTTGAAAGGCAGCCTAAGATCTACAGAATAGACCAGATGTGTGTTTGCTATTCTATTACTACTTCTAACAAAAAGTTTATGTCAAAAGACACATGAATTCCACTACAACACTGCTACACACCAACTTGAAGTAGAAAACAGGTAGGAACAATTAAAAAACTCCACTACCAAAGCAAGAAGCTGTGTCACATAATCCAAAAAGGACAGATATTTAAGCAAAATGTTGTAACAGTTTATTATTTGCTGTCCTTACTTTACTTGTTTATTTAGCCATTTCCTCATGTTTGCCAGATGCCCAACCTATTCCCAACCCACAGAGAAGATGTATTTCCATTTACCAGCTACAGAGTCTGGTTTTTGTTCTCCAAGCACAATTACTCTCATTTTCAGTCCTGGGAGCTGTGGGTCAGTGTGTTAAGTGTGTATGTGGGTCTGAAATATTAAGTGAGTTTTAGCAATAGATTTATATATAGATACATCCTGTCCTCTTATACCAGGTAAAACCAACACAACACAGGATGTCCAAGAACAAGCAGGGACAGAGGACAGATTATCAACTTTCAGACTCAACTGATTTTTTCTTTAACATATCTTTCTTTTTATAATACAGCAATCTAGCAGAAGCCAGTTAATGGAATATTGTAAATCTCAGTATGAAGCATAAGCAACAATTAAATAAATCCCTCTAATCTTGATATTAGCTCAAGATCACTGTTCCATTATGCAGTTTTAAAAAGGAACATGGCTGTATTTAATCTTTCAGGTCAGCAATTTTTTGATGTTAGCTATTACAGTGTTGGGTGGTAAGGCCCACAGGGAACAAGGAAAGATATTGTAAATTACAGCATGAAACATGAATACTAAGTAGGAGAAGTTATCACAAAATTGTATCTGTTGACATTTAGCTTTGATATACATACAGCCATTTTAAAGGGACAGTAAGAGCCAGATTATATAAAAGACATGGTATTTTCTTGCAATCATTGTTCAAATTAGTCAGATGTTTCATATGAAAATGTTCCTGCACACACATCCAAGCTACTCTGTCTTCCTTCTATAAGGCATGAGATCAAGTCTTATTCCAACTACAGTTTTCTCCAACAATGCAGTACAAATTAATTTTTGTAGATGACAGCGCAATTTTAAGCTTGCATAAAAACACAAAAGAGCAAAATGCCAAAGTTTTCTAATTACATGGCAATCTTTGTGTCAACTTGATTCATTAAATGTTTTTATAAATCTTTGAATTAAGCAAAGAAAAAATTTTGCTCTAGAAAGAAGATAAAGAATCTTGTAAAGCCATGAAAATTCAACATGTTGTACATCTCATGAACTGAAGCACTTGATAAATACATCGTTACTGCATTGGTAGTAAAATGAGCTGTGCAGAATCTGTACAATATTCAGGAAACTAGCTGGTAATGGCATCTACCTGATGCAATTGCAATGGCGATGAGGATACCCAAACTGGAATATGCACCATGCTAACGGATGATAATAGGAGTGGTGTTGGAGGAGGGTGCTAATATCGTCCACTCTTGGATTAACTGATAAAAATTTAACTTCAGTCTGAAGCAGATACCATGCAAGTCCTCAAAAATGTCTCTGTGCTGCACTAGCTCTGTTCCCCCTCAGGTTTGGGATGAGTCACTAGCAGGTTTCTACACCAAATTGCTTCCGATTCAAATGTACCTTTCATTTATATAAAAAATGTTGCGGTAACAGCCCTTCAAAATACCCACTTCAGAAGTAATGTTTCATCATTCACCTTTATATAACTGCGGTTCTCCCAGGCCTACGCTGCTCATTTTTTTTGTTTGCCACCAATTTATGCCTACCCACACGCAGTCGTTAGTACACCAGAACAGCAGAGAACGCCTGCGCTGCTGGTGCGGTCACCTCCCCTAGGGAGCCCAGGGTGGCGGGCAGATGTCCGGCCAAGAGGTCCTCACCACGTACTGCCATTAAAACAGAGTCAGGGTCATTGTGGATATTTTCATTCCTTCACCCATGTGTCTCCACTGATTGCTTCAGAAGTGTCTTCAAAATCGGAAAATACAAGCACTGTTTGTTTCTCACTCTTATGAGAATAAAGCCTAATTTTGATAAGACAGATGAGGAAGTACTGAGGATAAAAACACATTTTTATGTAATTCTTTTAAAGTCAGAGCAAGCAAGATGGTTGTTTATATTGCTGACTCCTGGCTCCAGCATTCCTATGTGCATAATTCCTCGGTAAAGCTTTTCATATACATATTCATACGCATTCATTGTGAACCTGCACAGTTAAACCAGCACATTTTAAAATCTGGTTTATGAGAAGGATGTCTCAAGTAACACAAACCAGAGCAGCTTAGCACTTTTATGGGATAATGGACTGACAGTAGAGTTTCTATCAACTAACAAAAGGACCAGTGATTGAGGGAGACAAAAAGAGAACAAATAAAACACTAAGCTAACACCAAAGAGAAAGACATTTTGGACATTTCACATAAATGCAAACTTGAAAGCATTAACATGCCTACCATGATGGGCTGGTATAGAGTCAAACTATACCTGTGTGGATGCTAGAATTGTGGGAGCGTGAAAACAGGAAGATGGTGGGATTAGTTATTTAATTTACATGGGAATATATAAAGTTTTGTTTTATTGCATGTCCAGGAAAGTTGAGAGCGGAGGCCATGACTTCCTGTAGTGTATGGGTAAAGGGAGAGGAAAACATGCAGAACTCCCACTCCTTTACTTTAAGACAAACAAAATTATATGGAGATTTTCTTTTGTAAGGCAAAAAAACACCAACAAACCACCGAAGTATATGGGGGGGAGAAATTTGCTACGAAGGAGTAAATTGGGTACTAATAAAAAGTTATTTCAGAGAATACTAGTCAGTATCTTCTTAACACATAAATCATGGAATTTGTCTTACATTTCAAAAGTCTTCAAATACTGCTAGATAATCTGCCCAGACCTGAAAAGTTAAGCAGTCAATTTACTGAAGAGCCTTAAAAGGAAAATAGGTCTGACACTGGTCTGTGGTTAATTCTGCAGTATGTTGTCACAGAATGTATCACAAATGTGGAAGGAAGTCAGATTAAAGAAAGAAACAAACAAAATCCCAGATATTGGCTAGCAGAATAAATAAATAAACCAAGGTCTGAATCCCAATAAATAGATTAAATAGTATTTTCTTTGCCAGTAGTGGCATATTCTTGGCCAAGACTATTCAGCTTCCAATGAACAACAAAATTAAGACCTGCTATGCTGTAAAACGTGAAAACAGCAATAAAAAAGTGTCTGCAACACAGACTCAAAGATTCAACCAAGGCATATGGAAAGTTTTTCTAGTAGAACAAGGAAGAGATCTTGAGTTTTCCAAACTCCCAGCGTGTCTTATTCATTATCCCACAGTGGAGGAAGATTACTACAAAGGACAGCCTTTTTACTCAGCTAGGAGAAAATAGGCTACTTCTTACCTTCTTCTAAAAGCACCCCAGCCCTAATTCTCTAGTGCCAGGTAACACTGACTGCTCATCTGCGTAGAGCAACAGCAGAACCACCAGTCTACATACAAATGTCTGGAAGACCACTCACCAACCCCAGGAAGATCAGAGCTCCCTAGGAGTATCTGGGTCCAAGTGTCAATATGCTCAGTGAATTAGTTTGCTAAATCTAATCTTTAATTAGGTACAGGATAGAAAGGGCTGCAAATAAATTATCATCAAAATCACAGTAAGCCTTATTGGGCTGGAGATGTTAGTGCAAGTGGGAGAAAAGGAGACAGAAGCCTAAAAAAGCATTTTGCAATCAGGACAAACTGGCAGATCTTTGCCTACTTAATTATTATATTAAAGCCTAAATAGTGTTTTATTTTGGGCACCTCCTTCATCAGAAAAAAGGTTGCAGGCAGTTGCACACACTAGACAAACACTAAAATCAAATAGTAGTCAATGAAAAAAAAACCACCTTCCCATTTTTGTTGTATCATCTTTTTCATTTACCTTCACTGGGAGGATAATATCTGTCTACCATGTTACATCCTGCCTCTTCACTTCCCTATTCTCTGTAACACAGCCTCACCAGCGGAAACCCACAGGGTTTCAACCCTCAAGAGGCACAGCTCTTTGCTCACAGCCCTCTTTTGCTCCTCTCCCCACACATGAATGCCACCTATCACCCAGTCTGTTCAGGATCGTTTTCACGCTGCAGCTGTGACTTGTCTTATCTCACCATCTAGGAATAAAACCCAGAGCACAGTTCTTTGGAAAAGAGGTCATCTTTATTAGCTTCATGCAAGACATCTAGCATAATGTGGACTTGATGCAGCTTCAGGTGCCTAGTGGCTGCCAATGACCAAGATAACTACGTAAATTTATACATACAGGTATGTATTACTGCACACACCCCTCTTATCATGCTTATCATGGTAATCCTTCAGAGTTTCAAAATCAGCTGACCTCGGTCTTAAGAGCTGGTCAGGACAACCAGATCCCTTTCTTTTGAAAGAGCATCAGCATGTTGCAGCTTTAATTCAAAGGACATGCTGCATGGAATGACTTCCCATAGCAGGGTGGAAGCACACTTTCTGCCTTTTTCACTCACCTTGGATTTGAAAAAACTAAATGGTAAGCTTTTAGCATCATTGGTGTTATCAAGAGTGAATGTGCAAAGGCTCAGTTCTCTCTCAGGACCAGAACGCAGTACAGCATTCCCCTTTCAAAACAGCAAGGGGAGGCATTTACAGTTAATTGCCAAGGTCAATCAAGTCACACAACTGTTCTCTCTGATGCAGTGGTTCTGTTAAAAATTTTTACTTTCATTGCTGTAACAAGCGGTGGAAATAAATCCATGGCTGGAAGAGTTTGGATCCAGCATCTGACCTTTGTACAGTACCAACAACTTGTAGCACGAAATCTGGACTAACCATGGATGGGCTCAGGTTACAGACCAGAAATGGAGATGAGGTTAGACTAGATGATCTTTAATGTGTCTGTGCCCCTCCCCCCCAACCCAAACCATTCTGTGATTCTGTAAATCTGAAAGCACGCCCTCTCTTTATTTTTTAAATTGATGTTTCCCACTATGGTAGATCCACTGGCACTGTGCACAACGACAGACGTGTGGTAGGCGGTCAGCAGAGTCTGAAATGTTGCAAGAACAAGCCATTTGGACTAACAGGACTAATCAGTTTAAACAAGAACAAACCCATTAAAAAATATCTAGCAGCACCAGGGTTATTTGTTTGATATCTCAAATCTACGTATCAAACAGCTAGCAACTTGGAAATAATACAGAAGAGCCTGAAATGGTAATCTAACAACATGTGGTATCTTGATAGCCACATGATGTAAGGAGCAAAGGCCCATGAATTGACACGAAGCTTTATTGTTATTTAGACTCACGCTTCTTTTATTTCAACACTAGCAATTTTTTAATTAAAAAAATGGAGAAAATACAGAAGGCAGCAGATCATTTAGATTTGTTTCTAGACAAATGGTGAGCAACCAGTTCAGAAGACAAGTTGACTAAACCTCATGAAAAATCGGAGGAGAGGGAGCTCATAAAAGTAACGAAGACAAACGTGAACCCACTCAGGTAGAGAGGAGACTTCACAAGAGACACTACTAAGAGGAGAGACACAGCAGCAGTTCCTCCACAAAACAATACAAGAAGATAATCTGTGCTTGTGCCCTGTAAAAATAAACAACAGAAGTTGTAGCACAAGACTTATTTGTCAAGACAGGCATAGAATGTGAAAACACAGTCAAATTGCTAGCAATAAGTATAAAATCTGCATAAGTACACAGGTATGAGAATCAGCATGGTTAAGATAGAATTATAATGCAAATTAAAAAAAAAACTGGTTACCAATAAAAAACAATCCTTATTATCAATATGTTTACAGATCAAGAGCAAGAAAAACCTTGCTGCCCCTGTCAACACAGAGAAAAACTGATGAGAGATGACATCCAGAAGGCTACCATGTTTAGGGTATCAGTCTTCACCAGAGAGGGTCAAATGCAAGCAGTGATTAGCATAAATAATAGCAACGACAGGTAAGATTTCAGGGGGAAGGAGACAGAGAGAGAGAGAGAATGTGAATGAAAGTGTGTCCAGGATGGAAAAAAAACAAAAAGTAAACAAAACAAAGCAACAAAAAACAACAGGTAAGAATATTAGAGACCCAATGAGTCAATTTAACTTCAAATTTCTGGAGAAAACAATCCAGAACAAATTAATTAGCAGCACCTGGAAGATAATCTTAACTAGTAGCCAAAAGAGATTTGTTAAATCACATTGCTAACTTCCTTTGACAGGCCTTCCAGATAAGTTGGAAAGAAACCACAGATGTCACATCTTTCCTTTAGTAAGGCTCTGACACTGCCTCGAGATATTTTAACAATCAGACTACAGATGCAGGAAGAATGAATATTAGTTTAGGATGTGAGAAACAAAGGTTAAATATATCATCGTCAGGACAGAGTAGTGATCTGGAAGGACGGAGTGAAATGTAGCAGGTTATGTACGAGATACTGCCCACAGGCAGGAAACATCAAATATAGAAATACAGAATGGGAAACAACAAGACAGCAGACTACAGCAAGTCACAAGAGACAAATATCATTCTGTTGTAAGAAAGACAAACATTGTTATGCAATACAAAATAAAAAAACCCAAGTGTTGGCGTGCAAAGCCTGAGCATAATCTGCTGAACTCAAAAAAATGCTTCTACTTTACTCTGTTCATGTCTGAATACCTAGGAAAGATGTGGACCCACCCAAGAGGTCTAGGAAACAGTAATGAGAATGCAAAGTAGTCTCGAAAATGTGACTTACGGGGAGGTGGGATGGACAAGCTAGTACAGGTGGAAAAAAACTCACTTAAGGGATAGCTGTTACATTGGAAGACTACTACAAAGAGAAGGAGATTGTCTCTTCAGTCAGCTATGGATAGGACAAGTCCTAACGAGCTTAAAATGAGCACAGGAAAGGTTCAGGTTAAACACTGGAGGAGAGGAGACAGGAACGTTAAAAAAAATAGTGGAAGGGTAGTGAAGCATTGGAAGAGATTCTACCGGGAAAGAGCTTTAAAAACAGCTATTTTCAAAAGCTTTTTTTTTTTTAAAGAGTTTTAAAAGACAGATTGCACCTCTGGGGCAGAGATATGACCTCTTGAGACTGAGACCTTATGGCTGGGAGCAATGTTCTAGGAAAGAGATGGTAGCAAACACGAAGTGAGGGGACGGAAAAGTGGTTTGAAAGCACAGAGAGAAGAAATACTGAGGGAATTCAAGTGACAGGCAAGAAACTGAGAAAAAGATGAAAAATGAGACTTCCGTTTGCAGGGAGAGTCATTTTAGAGGTGTGTTACACTTTCACGAGCAACTACTTATGAGACTGCACCTGAAGTCAAGAGAAAAGGCAGGCTCCAGGTGCTTGCATCCGTCCTTGCTGTGGTTTTTGTTCTGATGTCTATCTTAGCAAGTAACGCAGTGCAAGAAAAGCACATGCACAAAGAGGAAAACAGCTGATGGTCAGGACTCAGCATCCACACTACCCATGCTGGTCTGGCAGGATTTGTATGTTTTGCTTCAAGCCAGCTCTAGCCTGGTCCTGTGGGCAAGACATCCATTTGTGGATGTAGGTGTTAAAAGCACTCCTGCAGAACATCTTCCAGTCTGACTAGATCTGAAAGGAATTCAGCTCACATTACCCAAGATCACCCGGCAAAGTGAACCAAAATGTGAGGGATGTAATTCAAATGCCAGCTCCTGAACTGAACTAATGCAATAACATAGACTCACCCTAAGCCAAACCAGAGGAATCCAGGGACCAACAGTGGCATCCATATGGCTGAAAGCAGAGCAGGACATGTCAACTGTAGCAGACCAGAACAACACTGCTTGCTTCTACTGATAGATCTAAATACTTTGCAGCAACAAGCATGACTGGAGTGACAGTGTTAAGTGTCTAGGCACCAGGCACCGACTGTTTCAAGACAGCATATTGACCATTTTAACTGACATCTGATGTGACATATGGATGTCTTCAGTAAGTCTGTAAATAAATTGTAACTAACCATCACAATGTTTTCATTTAACAACTGCATTTGCTTTAAAAGAACATTGCTTATAATCTTTTTTTTTATTTATTTTCTTTAAATGAGGACCTATGTCTAGGGACTTTCTGACTCATATCAATTAAAATAGCAGAACCAAAAGAAAAAGGCCAAGCACCCAAGTCATCAATCTTTTCCAGCTGCTGAATCATAAAGCAGTAACCAAGACAAAGAACTTTCCAGTTTCTCATTGCCAGTTCCTAATTTCTTATCAACATATTTTCATTTCATGATGCAACTTTATTTTCCTAAAGAAGGGTCACATTGTGCACATGTCTCTGTGTGTGTGCCTGTTTAGATTCTGAGCTGCAAGGCCATCCTCTGTTCCTTATGAGGCCATTGCTCTGTAGCTTCTGAAATATTCAGCATCTTCAGAGACCTTGTCAAGGACTGTTTTGTTTCCTACTCTGTGCACATCATGCATCCAACATGGTTCCCTGACTAATTATCTGGGCTTTGACTGGGTGGTTGATGATAGAATTTCTTTCGGGTCACTTCAAGTGATGCTCCCATGCAAAACAGCAAACTGATTTTTGCACACATTGACAAGTTTACAGCTTCATTTCTGAGTAAAACCCTGTGTTATGAGATTCCTCCTTCCGCCTCTATTTTAATTCTTTATAAACAAACACACATGAAACATGGGTAAAAAAACCACAACCAACATCAACGAATATCAACAAATACAATTAAAATGTTTGCACAGAAATTCTAATACCTTTTAATACATGAGAGAAGCTACAGAATTCTGGTTTTATTCCCATGTAATTAAACAACGGGAAAAATGGCTGAGGGCATCAAACATAAGACTATCTTAACTGAGGATCCTAGCCAGCTCATGTCGCAGAGCTATGTTTGCAAGACAGGCATTATTTACACATTCTGGTGAAGTACTCCACAAATTTAACATTTTAAGGCGGTTTATGAATTCATAATAGCCTCTGTCAATACACATAAAATGTGCTTAAACACCCAGATGCTATGACCAAAACCAAATAAATCATAAATTTGAAGTTTGTCAGAATTGGTGAGGTTAAGTCAAGCTTCTACTTTAAATTTACATTACCTTGACTGTAAATTAACAACCAAACAGCAAAACTTACTTTTAATTGGCTTGGATTGTAGTTAAACTCTTTCCTTTCCAGTCTGCCTTCTGATTTTAATTGGGTAGAAAACTACTGTAAATATTTTCTTCCTTCTCACCCCTTCTTCCCAAGGTTTTTTATAAACAAGTGAGGTATTGTTTAGCTGCTATGCACTATATCCCACACACCCCAAATGAAAACAGAGAGAAAGTATGCATTCAGATTGCTACAGAGCACTCAGGTTCTTAACACATTTTTTGGTCACACACAGCAGAACAACTTGCATACCTTCAAACACATTGATCGGTGCAATTTATAGCATTTTTTAGCTTTGCTTTTCATTATCTGTGTAAGGAGAGAAAAGTAGGCTTGGAAACTTCGGCAAATGAGCCTAAACAGATTTGCTCAGCGGTCTCCGAGTCTCTGGTCAACAGCTCTGTGCTGTTCAAAGTCCAAGTACAAGTGCATCACTGTTCTCTTATTTAAATGTAGAATAATTCTAGGATTCATGGCAATGCCAGCTTAAACTTAGCTCTAAAGAAACCCTTTGTTTTCAAATAAATCAGTGCCTAGTTTTAGATAATTCTATAAAGAATCCTATTCATCCACCACATCACGTATTAGTTAACATGAAAAGAGCACCAAAGAGGCAGCCGACCTCAAAAAAATTCTGAAGAAAAGTGAAGTTAAACCAACCTACCCAGCATATGCCTTTAGAGTTACATATAATGTGTGTGGACACATACACAAGATGTAAAACCTCATTGGAAACAGCACAGTTTCATCTTGATAGAAACACTTAACACTAAGACAGTTGAAAATTTTGGAGCACATTGGCCATGCTCTCTCGCCTGAGCAATGTACTGTCACTGCTGCAAGTATCACATGATTTTCAAGGGACACCACCAAGGGACAGTTTTGGGTCCCCTGACAGAGAAACCCCTTATGTTTTCAATCAGGGCTCTAAAAACAGAAGGATGGCAGGAAAGAGTTGTTAGACCCAACAATTCCAAAGACAACAGATACTCTTTCACTGAGGGCTGATTCACGAGGGTGAAGTTTACATGGTTTAATATGAAAATGCTGTTTAACAATTTCCATGCTAGTCTGAAAATCCAGAACCCCTTGTAAGAGCAACTGATCAAGCTATATTAGTTATTTACAAGAAAATTACTGTATCAGCAGATTAGATTAACACCATTAGATTAATTACTTAAATGAAACACTTAAATAGGAGGGCCTAGTATTTGGGAAAAAAAAAATCAGGAGGCAAATTGGATTCTAGGCTGTCAGCATCTACTATGACTCTAGATAACGTCCTTCTGTTTCACTCTCATAAAACATTCTATATACTCTTTAGCGTTACATGCTCTTTTTACTTCCCTTTTATGAAAACATAGCTTTTTTATTTTTTTTCTAGAATATAATCAAGATGCACCATTACTACTGAGGCAAGAAAGTAGAAGTCTCCTAGTTCTTTAACACTCTTGTCTTCAGATGTTTGACAGTCTGGGTGCTTTTGCCAGGTAGCTTTTATTTCTCAACTGTTCTAAATTTTCCCTGTTTTGTAGTTTCTGGTAGCATTGCAAACTCATAGACTTAATGCATCTTGCAAGGTATGGTTAAATCCCATCCAAAGGGAGTACGAAAGTTACTTTTTTCTTTAATTACCTCCTATCCCTCTTCCATGCTCTTCCCAACATTAAAGCAAAACACATACCATAAACTGGAAATTCCACAGCACTTAAGTAAAAGCATTCATTTTCTGAATGCTCAGTCCTTACTTATTTACTAAATTTAGTATGAAACATATTTTAGGGCTTGACAGTGATCCCAGTTCATAAACACCTAACACTAAGATGCCAAAAAAAAATAGTCTAAACCTAAACTATCATAATCTAAATACACAGTAGTTCTGTCAGAGTCCTGCAGACTGAGTACATTCGCATTTAAATACCTATGTCCGACATTCCTGCACTTACGCAGGAGTGACACAGGGCAGGGAAGAGGCCAGAAGACAGACCACCAAGGGCTGCAGCACATGCTCTAGAAGGTGAGTTGGACTCACTTAGCCTTGAGGAGAGGAGGCTTCAGGGGCACCTAACAGCAGCCTCCCAATGTCTTTGAGAAGGTTACCAAGACAGAGAGAGACTCTTTGCTGCATTGCACTGCAGAAGGGAAACCACTGTGATGATAATTGACCACTAGGACAGGTTGCCCAGACGGGCTGTGGAGCCTCTGTCTTTTGGAGGTTTTCAAAACCCAGCCAGACAAAACCCTGAGCAACCCTGTCTGAACTCAGGGTTAATCCTGTTTCGAGCAGGAGGTCACACTCAACACCTCCCAAGGTTCCTTCTAACTGGAATAACTGCATGATTTAAGACAGCGCTAAGCAGCACTTACCTCCTTCAGCCTATCTTCCTAGCCGAATTGAGAAATGTCACTGTAATGCAATGTTATATGCAACATCAAAGGGACAATAATTCTCACAAGTCCCCCAAACGCTGGCAATTTCTCATTAAAATACCAATTTGAGCAAAGATGAATGATGCAAAGCCCTGAAATAGTGATCAAGATAGTTTCTGCAAAATAAGAACTGTGTTTCGAACCGGTGCCTTGTTTTAACAGCAAACAGAAAAGTTACGAGATCCCAGAAACTGGCACACAGTTTGCATATATTCAGATGTCAGATTTTGCATCCTATATTATACTGATAAATATAATACTTCGGAGTGATTTCAATTCCACATTTGTTCAATAAACACTCAAATATGAGGTATAACTCTATGGGGCACTGCAAATCTGTTCTGATGCACCTGCTACATTAGCAACATCGCATCCAGAATCAGAGGCAAAGCCTTCCTTGGTCTGATGTCTGATCCAAACTATTTTGCAATTAACAATACAATGAAAGAGCTTTAAACTAGATTTGAAGGGGGAAGGGGGCAAAACACCAGCCCATCTGAAGTGCATGTATACCAAATCACACAGGCATGGGTAACAAACAGGAGGAGCTTGAAGCCATGATGAAACAGGAAAATTATGATGTAGTGGCTATAACAGAAACATGGTGGGATGTCTTCCATGACTGGAGTGTGCCAACTGATGGCTACAAGCTCTTTAGGAGGGATAGACAAGGAAGGAGAGGTGGTGGGGTGGCGCTGTATGTTAGGGACTGTTATGATTGCTTTGAGTACAAGTGTAGTGAAGACAGAGTGGAATGTCTTTGCATTAGAATCAGGGGGAAGGCCAACAGGGCAGATGTTGTAGTAGGAGTCTGCTACAGGCCACCCACCCAGGACAGAGAGGTGGATGAAATATTCTATAGGCATTTAAGTGAAATCTCACAATCGCTTGCCCTTGTTCTTGAGGGAGACTTTAATTTCCCAGACATCTGCTGGAAATACAACACAGCAGAGCGGGACCAGTCCCGGAGATTCCTGGAATGTGTGGCAGATAACTTCCTGATGCAGCTGGTGAGTGAACCGACCAGAGAAGGTGCCCTGCTGGATCTCCTTTTTGTGAACAGAGAAGGACTGGTGGATGATGTGGTGGCTGGAGGCTGACTAGGGCACAGCGATCATGAAATAATAGAGTTCTCTGTTTTGAGGGAGGCCAGGAGAGTGGGCAGCAGAACTGACATCCTGGACTTCCAAAGGGCTGACTTTGTCTTGTTTGGGCACCTGCTTGACAGGAATCCTTGGGAGACGGTCCTGAAGGGTCCAGGAAGGCTGGGCGCTCTTTAAGAAGGAAGTGTTAATGGCACAGGAGCAGGCTGTCCCCAGGTGCTGTAAGAGAAGCCAGAGACAGAGAAGACCACCCTGGCTGAACAGGGAGCTTTGGCTGCAACTCAGGGAGAAAAGGAGAGTTTACGGCTTTTGGAAGAAGGGGCTAGCCACTCACAGTGATTACAAAGAGGCTGTGAGGCTATGCAGGGCAGAAATCAGGAGGTCTAAAGCCCAGCTGGAAGTTAATCTGGCTTCAGCAATCAAGGACAACAAGAAGTGTTTCTATAAGTATGTGAACAGCAAAAGAAAGACCAGGGAGAGCCTCCATCACCTGCTAGATGCAGGAGGAAACATGGTAACAAGTGATGAGGAAAAGGCTGAGGTGCTTAATGCCTTCTTTGCCTCAGTCTTTAATAACAAGACTGGTTGTATTGAGGGAATCCAGCCCCCTCAGCCAGAAGACAGAGACTGGGAGAACGACCCCCCTGCAATCCAGGAGGAGATAGTCAGTGACCTACTGCATCACATAGACACATACAAGTTTATGGGACCGGATGGGATACACCCGAGGGTGCTGAAGGAGCTGGCTGGGGTGCTCGCCAAGCCGCTTTCCATCATTTACCAGCAGTCCTGGCTGAGCGGGGAGGTCCCGACAGATTGGAAATTGCCCAATGTGACGCCCATTTATAAGAAGGGTCGGAAGCATGATCTGGGAAATTACAGGCCTGTCAGCTTGACGTTGGTGCCCGGGAAGCTGATGGAGCAGCTCATCCTGAGTACCGTCACACAACATGTGCGGGACAACCAGATGATCAGGCCCAGTCAGCATGGGTTTATGAAAGGCAGGTCCTGCTTGACAAACCTGATCTCCTTCTACGACAGGGCGACCCGCTTATTGGATGAGGGAAAGACTGTGGATGTTGTCTACCCTGACTTTAGTAAGGCCTTTGACACCGTTTCCCACAGCATTCTCCTGGCGAAGCTAGTTGCTCGTGGCTTGGATGGGCACACGCTTTGCTGGGTAAAAAACTGGCTGGATGGCCGGGCCCAAAGAGTGGTGGTGAACGGAGTTAAATCCAGTTGGCAGCCGGTCACGAGTGGTGTCCCCCAGGGCTCGGTTTTGGGGCCACTCCTGTTTAACATCTTTATTGATGATCTAGACGAGGGGATCGAGTGCACCCTCAGTAAGTTTGTAAATGACACCAAGTTGGGTGGGAGTGTTGATCTGCTCGAGGGTAGGGAGGCTCTGCAGAGAGACCTGGACAGGCTGGAGCGATGGGCTAAGGAACAACTGTAGGAGTTTCAATAAGGCCAAATGCCGGGTGCTGCACTTGGGCCACAACAACCCCCAGCAGCGCTACAGGCTTGGGGAGGAGTGGCTGGAGAGCTGCCAGTCAGAGAGGGACCTGGGGGTGTTGATTGACAGCCGGCTGAACATGAGCCAGCAGTGTGCCCAGGTGGCCAAGAAGGCCAATGGCATCCTGGCTTGTATCAGAAATAGCGTGGCCAGCAGGGACAGGGAAGGGATCTTACCCCTGGACTCGGCACTGGTGAGGCCGCACCTCGATGACTGTGTTCAGTTTTGGGCCCCTCACTACAAAAAGGACATTGAATTACTCAAGCATGTCCAGAGAAGGGCAACGAAGCTGGTGAAGGGTCTGGAGCACATGTCGTACGAGGAGCGGCTGAGGGAACTGGGGTTGTTTAGTCTGGAGAAGAGGAGGCTGAGGGGAGACCTCATCGCCCTCTACAACTACCTGAAAGGAGGCTGCAGAGAACTGGGGATGAGTCTCTTTAACCAAGTAATAAGCAATAGAACAAGAGGGAATGGCCTCAAGTTGCTCCAGGGAAGGTTTAGACTAGATATTAGGAAGCATTTCTTTACAGAACGGGTTGTTAGGCATTGGAATGGGCTGCCCAGGGACGTGGTGGAGTCCCCATCCCTGGAGGTGTTTAAGAGTAGGGTCGACTTAGCGCTGAGGGATATGGTGTAGTTGGGAACTGTTAGTGTTGGGTTGATGGTTGGACTGGATGATCTTCAAGGTCTTTTCCAACCTAGAGAATTCTGTGATTCTGTGAAAGCATTTTAAATACTTCTGTTGTCTCAGTTATTTCATAACAGTAAACAAGAGATGGAGAAGTACCGTTGAAGGAAAACTGATTGCAAGAACTGGAAGAGAGAGCAGCAGCAAAGCAGCACGCTGGTGCCTCATAAGCAGATGGAAATGTGTTGGTCTTGCTTCTCAGCGAAGGCAAAGGATCAGAAGTTGGTACCCCTTTGGTTTACTCCAAGAGAAATGTAACGGTCTGTAAAGTTATGCAACTTCTGCAGTGGCAGTATTTTGCAATAGTATTTAGCAAGGCTTTTCGCACTAGCAGCTTGCCAGTCACACTCAGAGTTTCAAACAACACTGCCAAGAAATAAGATGTAATATATCTTTGAATAAAGGAGCTTTGAAATAAATTTAGACATGAATCTTGCTTATCCACACTCCCCCCACCACCCCAAGGTGCTTTCCTGCCCTAAAACAAAGAAACACTGTAGTTGCAAAGCATTTCAAATATGAGGCGATGAGGAATTTCCCTCTCCTCGTCAGATGATGATCGCAGGGTGTCTGAGAGACCCACGTGAAAAGGTCACGCTAAAGGCTAGGGAGAAAGACTCTCAACACAGAACTGGGTGAGGGAATGGAGTTACAGGTCACAGACACCCAAATCTGTGGTATGGATCAGTTATGACAACATCTAAAAACCTGCATAATACAAAACTGCCAGGCTGACACCTATCACCACACAGATATACCGAGAGAGAGAGGTGGCCCGGGATGGAGACTGCTGCCCTGGAAATGGGGCTTTCTGGTAGGAAACACTGGACACTCTCCCCACTTCAGCTTCAGAGCTGAAACTCCTAAGCCAGGACTACAAACAGCTGTCATCACCCACTCCAGACCTCTGAGCCCATTCTTCTTCTGGGCCCCGTTTTCTGCTAGAGCAACTAGCCAAGCGTTGCTCCTCTCTTCAAACATGGCGGATGTCATGGAAATTCTCACCTCTCACCCTCTCATCAGCAGCAACCAAGAACTAGATCCCAGCCCTCCTCCCAGGGGAACACACAAACTGCTACAAAAGAGTCAGGTTCTGGTCCTCCCTCATGTCAGCCTCGGGCAACCTGCTGTATCTTCCATGAGATGGCCCAAGTTAAACACAGGGGGAGAAGTGTTCCCCTCCACTCACTTACTTCAGCCTATGCAACAGCTGCAGAGGTGAGGGAAGATGTGGGCATGAACCTCTCGGGCAGAGGGACCAGGAGCCCAGGAACTGCTAGAACACCAGTCTACTTTTCAGACAAATCCCACCACCAGTAGCTCCTGGGGAAAGGTGAGCACTGGCTCCTATTCTGGTCATGTTTTAAAAACAAAGCCTATACAACTGCATTTTGAGACACAACCAATCCTATCGGCACGTGTGTTTACAGTGTGCTTGCCAGGTGTCCTAGTTTTTTAATCTCCTAACAGCTTTGATGCTCAACTACGGCAGCTCTAGATAAGGCGCTTAAGAACTTTCTGCTTAAAGAGGGAGATCCAATACATTTAAGACACTTTCAGAGTCAAGCAGACACTGTGTGAGGTGGTCTGGAAGACTTGGAGGGATAAATTCTGTTTGAGAATTAGGAATGCAAGCAGGAACGTGATTAACACATTCAAAATGTTCTTGCAGTATGCTGAAGCCCTTCAGTTCTACTTTGGAAAGTGTTAAGTGTTTGCCTTGCAGATTGTTTTAGCATGCAAGGTCCCGCACATGGGTCAGGGCAATCCCAAGTACAAATACAGGCTGGGCAGAGAATGGATTGAGAGCAGCCCTGAGGTGAAGGACTTGGGGTGGTATTGGTCAATGAGAAGCTCAACATGACCCAGCAATGTGTGCCCACAGCCCACAAAGCCAACTGTATCCTGGGCTGCATCAAAGAAAGTGTGACCAGTAGGTCGAGGGAGGTGATTCTCCCCCTCTACTTCACTCTGCTGAGACCCCACCTGGAGTGTTGTGTCCAGCTCTGGGGCCCCCAACATAAGAAGGACATGGACCTGTTGAAGTGAGTCCAGAGGAGGCCACAAAGATGAGGAGAGGGATGGAGCATCTTCCCTATGAAGACAGGCTGAGAGAATTGGGATTGTTCAGCCCGGAGAAGAGAAGGCTCCAGGGAGACCTCACAGTTGCCTTCCAGTATTTAAAGGGGGCCCTATAGGAAAGATGGGGAGGGACTCTTTATCAGGGAGTATAGTGATAGGATGAGGGGTAATGGCTTTAAACTGAAAGAGGATAGATTTAGATTAGATATAAGGAGCAAATTCTTCACTGTGAGGGTGGTGAGACACTGGAACAAGTTGCCCAGAGAGGTTGTGGATGTCCCCTCCCTGGAAGTGTTAAGACCAGGCTGGACAGGGCTTTGAGCAACCTGATCTAGCAGAAGGTGTCCCTCTCCATGGCAGTGGGATTGGAACTAAATGATCTTTAAGGTCCCTTCCAACCCAAACCATTCTATGATTCTATGATAGGGATACTATTTAAACTAGAACGAAATGAATCCTTCAACATAAACACTCAAAGTGTTAACCTCAAATGAAAACAACATATTGCTTTACTACAGCTCAGTCTATATAAATACATAGGTTACTTATGCTAGTTTCTAGTTCCTCGGTCTAAAGAAAAAAATAATTCGTAGCAGTATAAGTCTTCAATAACTTAGGAATGTCCAAAAATGAAGTAATAAAAACAACCAATAGTGACTTTCCTTTTGGGAAGTGCCCACTCCTTAACATTTTTCTAAATGACAAATCAGACAGCTGAAAAAAAATATTAATTTACAACTACAAATATGTGTAATCTGATCTCTATTTACATGCAGAAATGCAGGCCATTTGTATATAAAATGGCTTGTAGCTGCGGGACTAAAACACCCTAGTACTTGCACGCAAATTGTAAAACTGAAACCATCTGGAAAATTATCTGGAATATAGGCAGGATCACCCAGGAGAAAGCTGATGTGTGGATATGGCTGAAGGATCACAGCTTATTAGAAGCTTATTCTGTATGGATGGGATGGAAAATAAGATTTGACATACCCTCTTATAGAGTGATGATTAACGTGAACCTGCAATTAGCACGCATGGCATTATAAAATGACAGATGATTTCCATCATAAACCCTAGATCCCAGGGGAGACAAGAGTTGCTTTGCATCTATTTTTATTTACTAATACCCATTACATTTTATTTAATATACTTTATTTTTGACTCTCAGCATATCCTATTGAAATATCTTGTTGCTGGGTCAAGTCAGCTTTGGAGGCTTGCAGCTACTCCAGCTAGCTAGGCTGAAACAATTCTGCATATTAAAAACCAGCAATCACTATTTTAAACACATGCCATTACAGTCAAATTATCCACCTACTTGTGGATTGACTTTAAACAAGTAAAAAAATGAACAGAGTAGTAATTTTAAAGTGCCCACATCTTAAAACATTAACTACTAGCTCCCTGCAATACATTATTTTATAAGCAGAGTAGGCTAGGAACCACCCAACTAATGTCCCCCGTAGGTCCTTTGAAGACCTCTGTTCAGTAAGACTTGAACATCCAGCTTTGTCAGGCTTCTTAGAAAGATACCTGTCCTTAGAGAATGAAAATGCAGAGAGTGACAGTAAAAAGCAACAACTTCCATCAGTTATTGTTTATCAGAATGAAGATCCCCTCAGAACAACACAACCAATGAATTAGAAGTCTTGCAGTACTCTGGATGCAGCCCATGTATACACCAGTCCACATAAGTCTCCTTCCCCTCAGGAAATGTTTAATCCTCTTTTAAGATAACAACAGATACTGAGTTTATTAGATTAGCATGAAAGAAATTAAATGCAAGGGCTGTCAGCACCTATTTTGAGTGTCCAATATAAGTGTCAATGCTGTTTCAATGCTCAGAGCATGTTAACAAAGAGGCTGTAGCACTTACTGGAGAGAAATACAGAGATCACTAACTGGTTTTTGCTGCCAACTAGAGCATATTCCTGCTCTTCATACACTCCCAAAAATTAAAAGAGCCTAGCACAATTCAGACAAAAAAACTCCATCTCTGCAGGAGCACATAATTCTCAGCAAGGGGAAGCCAAGGAGTGCTGACCAATGCTCATGAAAGACCTGAGCCAAAGACATCGTGCCAATACAAAGTCACACAGGTGAATGTTATGGGATACCCTTTCAAGCCCCACTAGTTCTCTCCCTAATGCAAATCTTCCATGTCTACGTCAGAAATTTACCTTCCCTGTAAAAGATCTGTGCAGAAGGCAACGATACTTTGCAACTCCTTCTGCACAGGAGGAGAAAACATTATTTTAATTTTCTCCCAGGCTCCAACCTTCTCTCATATTGAAGGTGTTTAAACGGGTAAAGAGGCAATTCCAGCCCATGCCTCTCTGGCACAGAGACCACTAGAAAGAGAGACCACAGACCCGAACTGTGGGAACTGCTTTTCCTCTGTGAGGCACGAAGCAAAGCGAACCAGGGTCTCCCCATCCTACTGGGGCACTGGGAAAGAGCTCTCTGGAAAAGGGCTCTTTCAAGTACTCTAAATGTAAATGCCATACCTCTTAAATGTCTGTTTCCAGCTTGGCATTACTGTCTATATGGAATTAACTAGTGGAACTGAAATGGAGTTTGGTGCTGTCTGTAGTTGCGACCCAGAAATCAAACCCTCCCACACTCAGCCAGCCATGCAAAATAAAGTGTAATATGAAAAACTACACATACACCAGTAATGCATAAAATCAGGGGAAGAGTACTAGCAGGAGCAAGTAACACTGCTGGAAAAAGGTGGGAATTAAAAAAAAAAAAGACGAGGGAATGTGAAATGTGGAATGACTTTGCAACTTCTCTGCAAATATAGTATCTAAAACTATAGCAGCTGGGGGGGGGGAAGCAGTTTCTCCGTGTTTGTTTATCCATCTGCGAGCACTTCGCCCCCAGTCCGTAACTGGATCCCCGCGAGTGGAAGCCGCACGCCCACGCGGATCAGCGTTTTCCTGCGTGAACAGTCCCACCCCCACCGCGCCCCCCCTCTCCGCAGGAAGCTCGGCAGGGCCACACTCAACATACTCCACAGGCGCGACGGGGGATGGCAGACAAGCACGGGTACATTTTCAACAAAAGGGAGGCAAAACGGCCCCGCGTCCCGTCCACGCACCTCCCACCCCCCTGGCGGCCGCTGAACCTCCGCGCCTCCGGACGGCCACGGCCACCGCCGGGCCCCGCGTACCTGCCTCCCTGCCTCCCTCCCGCCGCCCGGGCCGGGCCGGGCCGGGCCGGGCCGGGGCGGGGGTGTGTGTCTGTCCGTCCGTCCGTCCGTCCGTCCGTTCGCTCGCTCGAGTGGCCTCTTCCTCCTCGCCGCCGGGGCGCGCGCTGCCTGCCCTGCCGCGTCAGCAGCGCTCCTCCTGCCGCAGCCCCGGGCGGACGGGCTCCCACCCGCGGGGGCTCCCCGCACCACACCCCCACCACACCCCCACCCCCCCGCGGGAGCAGGCGGAGCCGCTGTCGGTGTCGGTGCCGGTGCCGGTGTCGGTGCCGCAGCCGCCCGCGCCTCCCTGCGCCACCGGCCCGCACCCACCAGCGCCCCCCGGGCGGCGGCGGGCGGCGCCCACCGCGGGGTCAGGCGGGGACTCGCGGCCCGGCCCCCTCCGCCCCGCCCCCGCCCCGGCCCCGGCCCCGGCCCTCTCCGCTCCGCCCCGGGCTCAGACGCCTGCCCCCGGCCCGGCCACGGCCCCCGGCCGCCTGTCCCGGGCCCGGCCCCGGGCCCCCTCCGTCCCGGGTCCAGCCGCCTGCCCCCGGCCCGGCCCCAGGCCCTCTCCCGCCGAGAGCCGCTGGGCTGCAGCTGCCCGAGGGACGGGCAGGGGCAAAGCCTGCGACTGCTGCCTGCAGAGCTTGCGGCCGCCGGCAAACACGAGGCCATGGGCTGCGAGGCCGGATTACCGGCCTCCTCCGGTTAAAGCGGGGGACGATCCAGGGCGACGCGGCCTTCCTTCCCCACAGCCGGCACACGCGGCGCCTCGGGGGCGGGTTTTGAGGCTGCGGGGCTGGCCCTTCGCCGAGACACGCGAGGAGTTAGTGACTCCTCCTCGCCAGCCCCGCACGCCTGGCCCGCATCATCCCGGGCGCTCCCTCAACTGCAGAGCTGTCACGCCCGGGCACAGCAAGCCAAGATGGATTTTCGACGCCAGTATTTCATTCATCAAGCCAGCAAAACTGAGTTAATGGGGCTGGATGGAGGAAAGAGACATTGGAGACATTAGCCAGGGTGCAGAAGCATCCTCCCCCTTCTGTCTTCTAGGCATTATTTTGCCTTTTTTTCTTCAATAGTCACTTTCAGTGCTCGTTTCTTACAGCAGGATGTGGTAAAAATAGACTTATCAGTATGTCTTGAGCAACATTTGTTTTCTCTTTTCTGGCTGCTTCTTCCTGCCATGCTTTCTTCTGCACATATTACCACAGGATGCAGCACAGAAAAACCCACCCCACCCTTAATTTGCACAATCCTGCCTCAAAACACTTGCGTGCATCAGATTCATGGTTCTGAGTACGGCCGGCTGAGGTGCCCATGTGCCACACCTAAGATGGTACCAGCCTGGAGGCTTCACAAAACAAGGAGAATTTCAGGGAGGCCTCAAAGAAGGGATGCGAGTCAAGCGAGGTTGCTCCAAGCACAGATGGGGCACAGGTGAAATTTTTGAGTGGCAGAAAGAGGAAGGCAAGAGACCACTGAGAAAGGCAACAGCTTTTGGGGGTACTGGGGGATGAAAAGCTGGACATGACCCAGCAATGTGCACTCGCAGCCCAGAAAGCCAACCATATCCTGGACTGCATCAAGAGAAGTGTGGCCAGCAGGTTGAGGGAGGTGATTCTCCCCCTCTACTCCGCTCTCGTGAGACCCCACCTGCAGTACTGTGTCCAGCTCTGGGGCCCTCAACATAAGAAGGACATGGACCTGCTCGAGTGGGTCCAGAGGAGGCCACGAAGATGATCAGGGGGCTGCAGCACCTCCCCTACGAGGACAGGCTGAGAGAGTTGGGGTTGTTCAGCCTGGAGAAGAGAAGGCTCTGGGGGAGGCCTTGTAGTGGCCTTCCAGTACTTGAAGGGCACCTACAGAAAAGGTGGGGACAAACATTTTAGCTGGGCCTGTTGTGATGGGACAAGGGGTAATGGTTTTAAACTGAAAGAGGGTAGATTTAGACTAGATGTAAGGAAGAAATCTTTTACGGTGAGGGTGGTGAAACACTGGAACAAGTTTCCCAGAGAGGTGGTAGATGCCTCATCCCTGGAAACATTCAAGGTCAGGTTGGATGGGGCTTTGAGCAACCTGATCTAGTTGAAGATGTCCCTGCTCACTGCAGGGGTGTTGGACTAGATGACCTTTAAAGGTCCGTTCCAACCCAAACCATTCTATGATTCTATGATCATCGTAACCTTCTGTTTCTCATAAGTCTTGCATACTTTTAACATTACATCTATGTGGCTGTCCTTGATCCATCTTCCATGTGTAATTGTTTAGAATGCAGTCACACAGAAAACTATTTTCAGGATAACTTCCAAAATGCAGATCTCCAAACAAAACGTTCTGCAGTTTGACCCATTCAAGAGATCTACCCCTGTTATGTGGTAGTAATGCTAAGTAGTGACAGGAGAGGTTCTTGCCATATTATATACTTGCAAGAAAGTGTTTGATTAACACAACTAAACCTTTCTTGTAAGGCCTAGATTTTCAGGAATTAATCTTTCAGTATTAAAACACTATTTCCTCATTGGATTAAATTGGTAGAGACAAGACTGAATAACAGATGTATCCACTCTCTCCTTTCCCTTCTCTCCCAAGAACCTGAATGAGGAAAACGTCTTGGAAGGTTTTCTCCTGTATCAGGACAAAACCAAAAACAAAAGAAAAAATGTTTTTTCCCCTCCCCAAAAAGGGAAAGAGCTGTTCAACTCCAGAGTAGCTTATAACCTGATGTATCATCACAACATTCTTGTACTTCTTAAACACTAAAGAAAGTACCTAGTTTTGTTGGTGCTCATCCCATACTGGTGCCAGGATTTCTACTTCCAAAACTCTAACAAGGTATTCTTGTATTGTTTGTTTCTTGCCTGAAATTAAAAACTGTGAAAAGCATCCATTTTAAGTGAAAGCCACCTCAGTTATTGAACAATAATATGCCACCTTTTATAGAGTTTTCCTGTCACTTAAAAAGAACACAGAGCTAGCAGGAAGAAAAACAAAAGGACAGCCATGAACAGCAGCTTTTATCATTTGAGGAGGCTGAATCACTGGAATTCTCTTCTAGTTCTTTTTCTTTATGTGTGTGTGAAAACCGCTGACCTGATAGAATCCATTTTTCCTGCTTTACATGCACTTTGACACAAACTAGGTGGTTTGAGAAAGACATGGTCCTCCTGCAAATGATGGGTTGGCTTGCTGACAGCCTGGGAGAAAGTTTCCAGTCTGCAACACAACCTGCAGATGCAGCCCTGACTCCTCCATGACATTGCTGTGGTGGTGGAGCCCCTGCGTGAACTGCAAATTCACACACTGTCCAAGTTCAGTTCTCTGCACCAGAGACTCTTCTGTGGCTACTTAGGCTATCGCATCCCTGTACAGCCACAGCACGAGACCTAAATACCAGCGAGAATATTAACCACCCTCCCTTTAGTATAAGCAAATTTCACCTAAGGTGAAATCCTCTTTTTAAAAAAAAGAACAAAGGAAAAAATTACTTGCCACTACAGTCAGCCTTTTCTTTTTTCCATCGTGATTGCCCTGTAAGAACAGCATGTTTTCCTTTTGCTCTGGTATTCTGCTGTGAGCACATAAGTACACACTCAAGGTCCTTAATGCTACATCATCCATAAGAGGAAGCACTAAACCTAGAAAATCTTTAAAAGGTTGGTCTCAGCCCTGCTGCTGAACAAACAAAGCTAATAGATGTGCCTCATTTATTCCCTCATCTGTTTGCTCCATCATTTGTTTTCTTTTCTTACACATATCCTTGTAGACAGGTTGATTTGTATAACTACACACAGGTCAATGTCTGAATAGCTCACTTAGAAGCACCAGCAACACAGAAAGAGAAAATGGGATGATGACGTACTGCTTTTAAAGCATAACAAAACTCCTATCAACATCAGCAGTCTGGTGTACAGACTGAGGTCAAGAGTAAACCCTTTGTGCTGTAACTGAGTAGTTGTGGAGATGCTGTATTCTCCACCTTATTGTGAGAGATCAAACCACCAAGAAGGGGGGAAACATCTTCTGTGAGGTCACCATTACTTCTGCCTTTTGCTATTCTTCCTTTCATTCCCTGTTGCTTCGCTGATTTGCATGTCTCCACCTTTCTTCCCTTTGCACTTCTACCCCATAGCAACTCTGCCTCCATACATCCTACTTTTGCCTCCTCCCACATCGAGAAGCTGCATAATAGTGCAGGCTGAACTTTAGAAGGGAAAATTGCAAAGACAAAGGGTCATTAGCTGATGTAGACTGGTAGTGAGCTTTCTAGCACTATAGGCTATGAGCTAAAGTAGGGAGAAAAGAAACAGAGACTAAGCACACGTGGAATAAAATAAGTTAAGAAAGTTTTAAAGTAGAGAGCTGAAAGTTATACAAGGTGATCTTTCACCTAGGATTGTCTGCTCAACAGACCTGACAGTACACGCTCAGGCTAGTTAGATCCTCCACAACCACATGCTAGCAAGGAAATAAATCAATGATTACTGTATCATGAGAAGGGCTTGTTGTGACATGTCATTCATCTGCCACTAAATCTGTGTTCACAAAGAGGTTCCTATCTTCAGGCACACAAATTCCCATTTTTTCAGAGAAAGTTCCTGAAGGAATAATAAAGTTTGTCTCCAGGGGGCTAGCTAACTATTCATATCTCTAATAAGTGTGGAGTTTTACAAGATATATGTATTGAATGTTTTATTGAACATTTGAAACATGGACTACAGCAATTAAGATGAAAGTTCAACAGACATGTTAAATAAAAAGAAACTTAAGTGCTTTTGAGCTCCTGGAACTTGGTTGCCAAATCACATCTGGGGATCCCTATATAACTCCCATTGTGCCTCCAAGGAAAAATTATCTTCTCCAAAGCATTGCCATTAGACTTTCATACCAACACCCAAATCAGAACAGGTAGAGAAGAGTGGAGGTCACCCTTTTCCTAGCCACCATTTTAAGTTGGTTTCACTTGGTTATATTTCCTACACCGTTGGATGCTTTGAGGTTCGTACTTTAGTTTGCACTCGTCAGTGTCATGAGTAAATCTAGATCAGATTTTGCAGAATTGGAGTCCACCATAGACGGATATTCAGGTGAGGTGCCCTCCTCCAGAGGGTAAACAGAGACATGTTTCCAAGTCCTAGTTGTTATTAAATAATGGTCATTAGCAGTCTAATCCTGAGACAAGGTGAATATCAGTGAATTGAGTATGAAAAAGATATTGCCAAGTTTGTGGGTGATATTTCAGGACATGTAAGCACTGTTACTCAGCCCCTAATTAGGAGCAGCTTTCAACACAGTAAGTACAGTTCTTTTCCTGAAACAGTGAGAGAAGCATTTAAGCATGGGATCCTCCATCTAGGCAGCTAGTAAACACTTCATTTTCTCTCCATCCTTCCAAAAGGTAAATTTGTTATTCTTTTACCATATCCTCTTACTCAACTGCTGTGACATATTATGCTACTGTTAAATGTTCAGGTATGTTCTCCATAAAGTTCAAGATTAATTAGACCAGAAGGTTCATCCATTCACACCACAAGCCTGTTTAATTTTTACATACAAAGCAGAGCCCATTTTTTGCATTCAGGATCCCTGCTATGAACTATTTGTCATAGGAAACACCAGTCACATTGGCTACATCATCTAACAGTCAACCTCTGCAAGCAGAATTAACTAAAATAATGGAAGACTACATTCTTTAAATCTGTAATAAACCTTTTTAAAAATAAAAACTATTTATCTTTAATATATTAAATAACAGTTGTCAAACATCCAGCCAAGTATTAGAAGTTATTTCTCTAAAAAAAGATGCAAGAAAAAAAGGCAGTATGGCGTGTATTACAAGGGCGCTACATAATTATTATTTCTAAATACCTCAAAACAGTAAAACAAATGATACAGCAAAGAAAACATGAGAGGACGTATAGTCATCTTACTCACTGCAACATATAATAATTTTGCAGATAATAAATTAGAGGCCCTAAGTAAAACCCTAAGTCTGCTTTTGCTTCTTAAGATAGTTTTATAAAAGGGAATTGGGATTAAATCTTACTGGTATAGGAAAAAAATACATCATGTGATATAACAATGAAAGTCTCCAAGAAGTTGAATTAACTTACTAAAGTTTCAGTGTAACAAAACATCCCACTTAGAAAATAGATTTATTTAATGAAGTGGGTTTTTCGTTTCTTCTCTCTTTTCATTTTCATTCCAGCTGTGGTTGCCATTTTGGGGAACAAGAAAGTGTCTGCCTCAGATGTTTCCCTTGAGTTATCAGGAAGTACCAAAGATGAGGCAACAGCTTTCCCAGAAATAAAATCTCAAAACTTACCACAAGTTCATGGAGGTGTTCTTATTTTTCTTAATATAGGAGTTGGGGTGTAAAGTCTTTAAAAGAAGAGAATAAGCCTTTTGAGTGGGCAAGAGTTGAAGGCTGTAAGGAAGCTTAGTTAACCATTTGTAACTGAAGTGGAGAGGCTAGAAAAGTTTATATATGTGAAGTCTTTTTTGTATATGCGTAAATCAGAAGTGTTGTTGGTTAATACTCACTCTTCATTAACACAGGCACTCTTGTCAGCCCTGCTGATAGTGAGAGTACAGTTTAAAAATGAAAATAAAATTTTTGTTTTCCTTCAGTTTTGTTGTTCTGCTTTCTCATCTTTACTGTCTTCTGTTCTATGAACCCTTCTGCACTGTAATGCAGTACAGATGAAGCCACCTTAAGGAAACCAATGAAATCTCTTCTGTAGGGTAAACTGGGAAAGACCTGAAGTTACTCATATTTTTTTTTAATAAACTTGCACACAGAAATAAGCATAGTGAAATGCAATGGGCATACAATGAAAGGATAACTGAACTGGGCAAGTGAAGTGTTATTAAGCCCTGGGGTCTGTAATGTGCTGTAACTCCATTCTAGAAGCATCTATTTTGTAATTAACTCTTGCAGAGCTCCAGCAGGAAGAATAGAGTGAGTGTCCCAGATGTGCTAACCAACTGATACATGGATCTGCTCCCCCTAGTGCATGTTTCAAATACCGGTAGCTATCTGCATCTGAGGTAGCTTCTTTGCTGGTGGGAACTGCTGGAAGTTTACGGGAAATCCTTTTGCACACATGATAGGAGATAGCTGCTCACAAAAGGTCTATTTGGGAAGTGTCTGGAGTCCTAGGCAGTGGCTGAGGCACAATATTTAAAGTAGGGATTAGATAAACCTAACCCAATGTTAAACCAGTGGTAAAAATGCCATGTTCTCCTCTTTCAGAATATTTTCAGATCCTATCTGTTTCTAAAGAGTTATTTGGGGGAACTATCCATTCTCTCTGACAAAATAGATAGTTTCCCCAAATAGTTGCCCTAAAGGCAAAGTTTGGGGCGCAGTTACATGTCCTCTAGTTTATTCTCCATCTTATTCAGACAACTGTAGTAAAAATACCTGCCTGAGGCTGCCTTCCAAGGGTCTGGTATTGTGCAACAAGGAAGAGGGATTGCTGGGACTCCCTTTCAGTGGAGCTGGGGTTTCCCACCCTGCCAGAGGCTGCTTATTGTTGTCTCCTTGTACCAGAGATCCCATGTGCATCTCTTTCCCCCTCAACTACCCCATCGATCCACTGAATCTCTTTTGTCCCCCAACACTATAATTCAATTTTCCTTCATGGAAGGATACACATCAGAGAGCCAGTGAAGTGCTTTGTAAGAGCCGAGTGGGGAATAATGCTCTTGGGAGGGGTAACGACTTCAGTCAAATATTCTTTGATCTGTAGGTTATTATAAAACTAGATGAAGTTCTCAGCTCTGCTAACCCACATACAAGAAGGTAAGCTCTCAGTCTCTTTTTCTCAAATTCTCATTTGGCTTTTTTTCTAGTTTTCAACATAGTCAGCATGTTTTTGTTTGTCTTCATCAGGAACATTCCCCCAAATTTCAGAGTTCACCTCGAGCGCTGAGTGCTGGACTGGTGTAAAAAGGAGGTGAAAAAGACTTAACTACCAGAGGAGTGGATTTATCAGTCATAGACACAAATAGAAATATAGGAAGGGCTTGGGAGTAGAGCAGATTATTTATCATGAAGCCGTATAATCTCTGACATATTTTTTCTCATATCCTCTAATTTTGTATCATCTTTCTTTACTGATATCTTGACTCTTACTTCCAGTCTATGTGTGATACCAGCCTCAGTTACCTAGCTCTTGCATGCTTAGATGAGGACATCCATTCTTCCTCTCGTGTCTTTTATTTTTTTCTAAACCATGATTATTTTTTGTTCATCTAGCTTGGACTTTTCCCTGTTGGTTCACATGCTTCTTGAAATGAGGTACCAACACATACTGCGCTTGCTGCAAGTTGCCATGTCAATTGTTTTGTCTTACCTGTGATACTCATGATCTGGATCCTTTAAAAGGCTTTGCTTTTTCATAACAATATGACATGGCTGACTCACAATCAGTTTGTGATTCACTGTATGCCCTGATTCTTTCTGAAGAATGTTTCCAATAAATTTACTCCCTTATCTTGTGATTATAAGTGGGAATAAATTATTATATGTGCTGATTTCTAATCCTATTTATTGCAACAGCTTGTCAAGATAATCTTGAACTATAAATTCTCCCTCAAAGTGCTTGCAACTCTTTCCAGCTTAGTATTTCCCACAAGTTTAATAAGTATACTCTTGCATATAATTAATGAACAGACTGAGGACAGATGCCTGCATAACCTAATTTTGATATGCTTTTACAGTTTGGTAGTGACCAGCTGCTCTGCATATGCCGTGGTTACATAAGTATGCTATAATAATGGCTTTTCTATCTAGCACAGCGCTATCCGATCAGCACATTTTCTGCTGGCTTGATTGTAAGGTGTAATGTGAGAGGATACCAAAATTCACGAATGCCAAGATAAGACAGCTATCACTTCTTCTCATGTATGTGGCCTGCTCTCACTGAGAGAAAATAAGTTACTATATTCGGCTGGCATTGTAAACCATTCCTTACAGTAATGATGCGTTTGCAGAATGTCCTTCTTCTAGACCCTTAATTGTGTCTTACTTTCTGCTTTGGCATTGTTTGATTTTTTGATGATATTACTTTCTGTTTGGTAATTTGATTTTGGTTTGGGTTTTTTGGCATGGGTCTTTTTGCATTTTGGGGTCAATGTCACTGTTTCACCAAGTTGATTTTTCTGCACTTTACTATTCTTTGGATTGGGATGGTTTGGGCACATGTAATCCATGATTTTTTCAGAATTATTTTTGCTTTTTACTTTCTTCCCATGAAATCTTATCTAGCAATGTGGAGAGTTTCAGACATGTTTTATTAAAGTCCATTGTCTTTCTTTATCTCTCTCGTAATTTCATGAACATTTCTGCAATTTCTTTGCTACTTTTTTTCACTCAGCTAGATTTTCTCAGATTCAAAGCTAGAGAGCCTTCCCTACAGGATGTCTTACATCTTCTATATCAACAGAATCTCTCTCAAACTTTCTACCTGTTAGCCAGCTTTCTCCCACTGTACCCATTTACCAGCAGATATCTGTTAATTTGAGTAGTGAACTTGGTGGTAATGAAGGATCTTAGTGTGATTTTATTTGAAATCCTCCCCTTAAAATTATATCCCCTGAATCTTCCTTATGCAGTGCTCTATAGTAAAGTAGTGGGATCTTTCCTCTGCTTTCTCTTCACGTCCATTTTGTTGCAGTTATTTGAGCAGATCTCCTGATGAGTTCTGGACTTCAGGACAGGCACTCATGTTCTCAATGTGTACATCATGGTTTCCCGTCATTCTTCAGCATGCAATGTTCTTCTATATCTATATATGTGTCTTGCAAACTACCCTACCATGCTTGCTATGCTAATGAAATTTTAGTGCATAAGCAGAGCTTGTCCTGCTTATTTGCTCAGTAGTATACAATCATCCAGGATGGTCAGCAGCTGGACCCTCTGTTTTTATTTGATTAGTCAGCTAAAAGGCAATAGAGTGACAAAGTAGTTGTGCCTTATAGCACTAATGTACCATCCGTGTAGCGTGGCAGTTCCTGGGATCAGTGGGAAGGTTCACTTGTTTAGCTTCTGCTGACACCTACTGCCAGAGCTGGAGGCAGCAAGATAACACAGAAGGCGGCTTTGATGCTCTCCCCCATGATTCATGGTATGTAGCTTTGGGTTCGGACTACTTAGAGATAAATACCATTGATAATTTTATGGAAATAAGAGTAGTACAGATCAGAAATGGCAAAGTCTCCAGGAGCAATTTGGGGTTTTTTGCTGCTGTTTTCCTTGTAAAATTAGTGAAGGACAAGAGTTAATTAAAAGTCACTATGCATTTTCCATGATAGAAGCTAATGAGTTTATGGCTAGAAGTAAATACTTCTCAAAGGGAAAAAAGATGCAACTTTTTTTTTTTTTTTAAATAGATGATACATCTTCATTGTTACTGAGAATGGTTTTACATCAGATTTAAGAAAAAGCTTCTCCTCAAAGCAATTCATGCCCAGTAGTAGGGACTTGTTGCTTTGTTTTTGCAAACCTCCTTTTCACTTATTTTAATACGTAGAAATCACATCCAGGACAAGGAAGTGTGGTAGAATATCCCACTTACTGGAAGGTTGTTAGGTTTAGTGAACTGCAGTGAATTCATGCACACAAGAGCTGTAGTTTAGACCTTTTATAGGTGTATAAAGGACTAAGAACCTTCTGAGCTATCAGAAAACTAGAAACTATTATAACACCTGACTACAGGTGGTAAGGGTGTTTGTGCATTTTGGAAGATGGGATATTATGCTCAGTTGCTACAGGACAGGGCAACAAACCTGTTTGAAGGGTTCATCTAGTTTATATTTGAACTGCAATAATATCTAGGTTAAAACCCTCAGGAGAAAATCTGAGGATAGAGTCGCTTTGTTTGTTTTTCTTTTTTTCAGCCCGTTGATCCACTCCCACCATTTCATATTTGTGTACCAGGTTGTCTCCTGTGTCTTCAACTCTGAAAAATACGGCTCGCAACCTGTCAAATACTCCCAAGTTTAAGCATAATCACAAGCCAGGCATCACTGCTCTGTGTTCTCTGTAAGGAGCTTTCATTGAACCTTCCAACCCAAACCATTCTATGATTCTATGATTGTCTTTTTCACGCATTTACATCCTTGACTTGGTAATTCTTCTGTACTGTTCATTCTTCTCTACTAAACTGGATATTTGCAGCAAGAATTTCACTAACAACCAAACAGTAAATTGGATGCTTAAATATATGTGAATGTCATATGGATTTAAGCAAACCTTTCACAGCTGCCGAGATCAGTGACTGCACATAAGCCGTGAACATACAAATCAATACAGCAGTGAATGTGCTAGTTGCTCAACCTATTTTATTTTGAGGCATTTATCTTTTAGTGTAATGGCATTGTACCATTCCTTCAATTTGTATTTGACAGAGCACTATGGAAAGCAGATAAATATTCACAGTAATTGCCATTGAGAATTCCATATAATCAGGTTACACATCTAAGCTAATAACACTTACATTCTCCTATCTTTTAATGGTCTACTGCCCTAAAGATTGATTTTCTATTGGCAATTGCTGGACACTGACAGCCCCAGTGAATTCATTTTGTTTGCCAGTTGTGCTGGATCAACTGTCAAAGAGATATTCAGGATAAAAAATGTGGGGCCTTTATTTTGCAGAGGAGTTTGCATGTGAAATCAATTTAATTTGCTTGCGAGACAGGGCCTCAGAACCAGATTTTGAGCCAAAAAATAAAAGGAAAGCATAGGTAAAAAAAAGCAGTGTGCCCATTGAGCAGCTTGTCTTGGATGCTGAGATTGTCCCTGCATGGGAGTCAGCTGTAGAGCTATTCTTACCAGACAAGGCTGTACCTGAACAAACATTGGGAACATTGACTGCAGCAGCAAAACCTCTGAGCAGGTTGTTTGAATAGTTGTAAATAGTATTGGAACCTCTGCCCAGTATTTCCCTTTTCATGTTGTTTTCCTAATGTGTTTGTGTTTTGCTAACATACATCCCACGTTTTGAGCAGCCCAAATTTGGTCTCGTGTGTAGGAATGACATCAGTGTTAACAAAGTGTGTCTATTAGTGGTGTGAAATGCAAAACCTGTTGCAATGGCAGCAGTTCAAGCTCTGAGTATGTGAAAGCAGTGAAGGAAAACAGTTTTTCATTTTGGAGATGATTGGAAGGCAGTAGAAGAGGATATGGAAGTTATTCAGTTGGACATATCCCAGACAAGAGTCACCAGTCCAGGTCCTCAAAATAAGCCAGATGCTGTTTTCTAACCACCATCGACTAACTACTAATTAACCCAAAGGTTTATGAAAGCTGAACTGAAGTTGCTCAGTGGTGATTCCTGTCCTTCCAGAACAGTGTGCTGGGCTGTGTGCTGCCTCTGAGAACAAGGTTGCAAGGAGGCCTGTGACCAACACCCCTTCGGCGTACCGCAGTAAGCGTGGTGGTTAGTGTTCGGGCTTTTAATAACACCCACTCAAGTGAAGGGCAACAAAATATATGCAGTTCAGCAGCAGTTTGGAAGTGAGTGCAGAATTGGTTTAATAATAGTGATAAATACAAGAGTCCACACTGCATGGAACTTGAAGCTGCTCTGTGTGATGAAGCACATACTGTTGTTGTCTCTTTGTAGATAGTTGGTGCTACTAATAGTACTTATGATATCGTAAGTGCTATCCAGTTGGGGGCCTATCCGTGCTTTTTGGACACTAGGGTGTCATATCTAAGTAGAAAAAGGTTGCATTCATTGCGGGTTGTGATGATATTGCTGTCTTCTCTCTAGCTCACACTTGTGTTTTCTCTCTCCTCTTTCTCAAGCTTAAGGCTGAAATGTTAGAGTGCTTTTAGGGCCAGGTCAGGCAAAACTGCTAGCCTTGCTGGCTAGGCAGGATCAGCTCTGCCAGGGATTCAGTTAAGATAACACCAGACTTTTAGCTATCCTTTCTCCATAATGCATGGTATGGAGAGCATGCTGAGTTGTAGCTGAAGGCTGATAATAACTTTCACTTCTTGACAAAATAGAGCATCTTCTAGTTTATCATGATCTGGTCTTTGGCACACTGCACAAGCCTTTTGTTTCTGTTTAGCTGGAAACTTCTGTCATTGCTTTTCCAAAGAAGCAAGTCCTTCTGAGTAATAATTGCTTTCACTTGGGAATGACCCATTTCCTGAGGGTGAATGACAAAGATGAGAGGGAATAGCACTGGGTGAAGATCAAACTTAAAATTTTAGATCTTGCATCCTGGCCCTAAAATGAATGCCTGGTATTTTGCCTGGCAGTGCTCGGTTCTCATCAACAAAGCGGCATGGGTTCAGATACATGCTGTTGCTAGCAATCAGTCATTCTTCTGACCCATTATAAATAGATTTAATTTTGTCATCAGTGTGATCTTCAAGTATGTGATAGATTTGAAAGTAATCCTACTTTCCTGACTGTGATGTTGCTGTTCGCATTGCCTGTGAAAGTAGTGTGGTTACTGCCGTGATCTCTGGTAGGACTCATTGCTGTACTTCTGCAGGGTATCTACTAACAAGGCAGACACTGTATTTCCTGAATTTTCCTTTAAGGCTGCTTCAAAGTTTAGTTACTTCCACGACCAGTGTTGAGTGATATAACACAGAACTTCCTTATCCTGTTTGCCAGATACAGTGTATAAAGCTTGTAAACAAATATGCATGTAATTTGCATAAATTATTAGCTTGCCAGAGAATTGTGATTTTTATCAAAGATTCTGTAATGAAAGTTTATTGTTGCAGAAATTGCTTGGCCAATCAATCATGATTGTCTGCATATAGCTGGAATACTTACATATGTCATTCATTGAAAACATTCATGTTGATTAGGGTCAAGTAACCATAAAAGATAGATTCCTCTATTGAATATCATTTATCAGTAAAATTAATGTAGGGAATAGGAAGGAGAAACGCTTTTCACTTTACAGTTATAGTTTATGCTTTCCTAAAAACATCTGGCTAGAGAAGTAAACAAAACATCAAAATTTCTGTCAGCTTTGACAGTAAAAGCTGAGTATTTCACCAGGGTGCTACCTAGTATTTACTACAAAGTACTGTTAAACAATGACAGAAGTGTTTATTTCCCATATGTGAAAAAATAAATTGCTCCAGAGGCCAGCAATGTTACCGAAAAATTCTTTGCCATTCCTTCAGAATGCTGCCTGGGTTAGCACAGGATTGTCACCGTCCGATGCCCTGAATGGTGCCCATTCTCAATAGCGGCCACACAGTTTCACAGAGGACAGAGGCTTCCCATTTGCATTTTTACTGCGTTCCCACTACTTATGAAGGGAAGACTAAGGAATGAATGGGCATAGACTGCTGATTTATCCCCAAGTACAAGGCCCATTGGCAGGATTATGGAGCTGGTGATGCTGCTTACCTTACTGTCATACACATGAAAAAGAATTAGCAGCAGGCAAGAATGAAAATCTGTCTCATAATTTTCACCTTTTCCTCTTCAAACCCATCCCAGGTTTTGAAAGATCAGATAAAAGATTATGCTGTGGAATGCATACATTTGCACACACACATATGTTTTCTATGCTTGGCAAGTTACTGTAACCGAGAGGGAATGAGCACGCACAGCTCCGCTGCCGTCACTGGAAGGTGGCAGTGCTCAGTCTGTCGCAGGGCCAGGCCTGGAGCCATTTTTTTCCTTAAGCCTGTGATAAAGCACACAAACAGAATTTCTCTGTATGTATTAATCATCTGAGTCTCTATAATTTAAATGTCAGCTGCATAAATTACTTTTCATGGATTAATGAAAACGAAACACACTCTTTGTATTGGAAAATACAAGCACAATACGTTCTCTATAATTTTTATTCTAATTTTAAATTGTTTGGGTGACTATAGAATAGGTGAGGCCTTGGGATGTAAACGGCAGGTGTTGTTTGGTGGAACCAGGATGACGGAGGAGGGAAGAAGTGGTCATTTTTGCCCTTGCCCTTGTATTTGTAGGGCTGGGTCACTCTGGTACTTGGCAATACCCAGTGATGCGCAACCTTGTCCTCCAGAAGTTCAGCTTTTGTTTTCCTACGTTAAAAGATAAATCTCTATCTGGAAGGGCTTCCAGAGAACTTAAAAACCCCACATGCTGACAGTTACCATCCTTGAGCTCTCCGCATGAACATGCTGCCAGCCCACTGTAATTAGGTTGGAAGTTGTGCGCATGATTCCCTTTCATTTTTGTGAAGTATAATTTCAGACGGCCACTGGAGATAACATAAGTGCCAGCTCCATTCCCTCATTATCTCCTTATGTAGCACCAACAGGAGGGATCACTTGCGTTCACAAGTTGTTCTCGCATCTCCTCGTGTCTTGCTTGGTCGCTATCGGCAGCTGGCAGCTGGGGGACACCTCCGTTTAGATAGCTCAGCCTGACGTAGCTGCTCGGGAAGTGAAACCCCACCGAGGGTTTATCAAGCTCCAGAAATCCCGGGGAGGTCAGCGAGCAGGCACAGCGCTGCCGCCGCCGCTGAAGCCCCGTGTTGGCGAGGCCTGGTTACGGCGGCTGGCCCGAGCAGGCGTTCGGGGCCAGAGCCAGCCTGCCCGCTCTGCGGGGGAGCGCTGCGGCGGAGGGAAACCCGCCACGCCCAGGGCGCCCTCGGGGCTCACTCCCAGGCACTCAGACCCCCCCCTGCGCAGCAGCGGCGGGGCGCAGGCCTGAGCCCGGCCGCCATGTCGGGCCCCGGCCACCTGCCGGGCCCCGTTCCGTCGGCCCTTTGGCGGCGGCAACCTGTTGGAGCTCGGCCCAGCAGCGCCGTGAGGAGTCGGGGGCCAAAGCCGGGGGCCAAGGCCCGGCGGCGCCACCCAGCCCCTCGGCTTCAGGCAGCGCGAGCTGCCTCCTCCCCGGGCTGCCTGCCCAGCGGGACAGGTGACACGGCAGGGAGCCTCGCTCCGGCGTTCATGGAGGGGGGCGGGCAGGCAGGCGGGGGGCGCAGTGCGCATCTCTGGCTGGGGTCTCACCTGAAGGGCAGCGCCCTGCCCCTCCCCCGGCCGCAGGAAGCGCAACAAGCGCCCGCACAGCGCCCTGAGCGCGGCCCCGCCGGCTCCCCTCCCCCGCGGCCCGCCCGGCAGCGGACTACACCTCCCAGGAGGGCGGCGGGGCGGCGCGGTCGGCCCGCCCCCGCCCGCCCCCCGCCGCCTGCCCGCCCCCCGCCGCCTGCCCTCACGGGCCCGGTAGTCTCCGCGCCTTCCCCGTTCCCTTCCTCGCGCCGGGCCGTGGCGGCGGCCGAGACTACGGCTCCCGAGCGCCACCGCGGCGCCGCGCCTGCGCCGCCGGCGTGGAAGTGCGAGAGGCCGTTGCGTTGCGGGCAACGGCTGAGGCAGCGAAGAGGCTGTAAGCGGCGGCGCCGGCGGCTTCCGCGTTTGCCGGGTGCGGGGGGGGGCGGGCAGGCGGGCAGGCGGGCCGGCAGCCGGGCGGGGGTGGGGGCGAGGAGCGGCGGCGGCGGCGGCGGGAGGGCGCTCGGTGGATGGGCGGCTGGCGGACGGCGCCGGCATCTGTCAGGCAGCGGCATCTGTCAGGCGCCGGTCGTCAGCCGGGGCGCAGGGGATGAGCCTGTGAGGGCGGAGGAGCGCGAGTGGGGGTGAAGCCCGGCCAGAGCAGAGCCATGTCCCAGCCCCAGCAGCAGCAACAGCCGCCGCCGCCGCCGCCGCCGTCTCCTCAGCAGCAGCCGCAGCCGCCGCCTCCGGCCGCCTCCAAGAAACGGGACCGGCGCATCTTCTCGGGCACCTGCCCCGACCCCAAATGCCAGGCGCGGCTCTTCTTCCCGGCCCACGGGCCGCAGAGCAGCGGCAGCATCGAGTGCACGGACTGCGGGCAGCGCCACGAGCAGCGGCAGCTGCTGGCCGTGGAGGAGGTGACCGACCCCGACCTGGTGCTGCACAACCTGCTGCGAAACGCGCTGCTGGGCGTCAGCGGCGCCGGCCCGCCCCGCAGGAACACCGAGCTCGTCAAAGTCATGGGCCTCTCCAACTACCACTGCAAGCTCCTGGCCCCCATCCTGGCCCGCTACGGTATGGATAAGCAGACTGGCAAAGCCAAGCTCCTCACGGAGATGAACCAGGGAGACATCTTTGACTGCTCCCTCTTGGGTGACCGCGCCTTCCTCATTGAGCCGGAGCACGTCGAAACCATCGGTTACGGAAAGGACCGCTCTGGCAGCCTCATCTACTTGCACGACACTCTGGAAGACATCAAGAAGGCCAACAACAGTCAGGAGTGCCTCATTCCTGTCCATGTGGATGGAGATGGCCACTGCCTCGTCCACGCAGTCTCGCGGGCGCTTGTTGGCAGGGAACTGTTCTGGCATGCTCTGCGAGAGAATCTAAAGAAGCATTTTGAGGAGAATCTGAGTCACTACAAGGCGCTTTTCCATGACTTTATTGATGCAGCAGAGTGGGAGGACATTATCAACGAATGTGACCCTTTGTTTGTTCCTCCAGAAGGCGTGCCAATGGGCCTTAGGAATATTCACATCTTTGGTTTGGCCAACGTGCTTCACCGGCCTATCATCCTGTTAGACTCCTTGAGTGGGATGCGAAGCTCTGGAGATTATTCAGCGACATTCCTCCCTGGTCTGATACCCCTAGAAAAATGCATGGGAAAAGATGGCATGTTGAACAAGCCGATCTGCATTGCATGGAGTAGCTCAGGACGTAACCATTATATTCCTCTGGTTGGAATAAAAGGTGCTGCTTTACCTAAACTGCCTAGGAAGCTCCTTCCTAAAGCCTGGGGAGTTCCTCAAGACCTCATCAAAAAGTACATCAAGTTAGAGGAAGATGGTGGTTGCGTTATTGGAGGAGACAGAAGTTTGCAGGATAAGTACTTGATGAGGCTCGTTGCTGCAATGGAGGAGGTTTTCATGAGTAAACACGGTATCCATCCCAGTCTCGTAGCTGATGTACATCAGTATTTCTACAGAAGGACTGGTGTAATAGGAGTCCAGCCTGAAGAAGTCACTGCAGCTGCCAAAAAAGCAGTGATGGACAACCGCCTTCACAGGTGCCTCATCTGTGGGGCCCTTTCAGAGCATCACGTTCCTCCGGAGTGGCTGGCTCCCGGGGGGAAACTGTATAACCTGGCAAAAAGTACCCACGGCCAATTGAGGCCTGACAAAAATTACAGTTTTCCCCTGAACAGTTTGGTGTGTTCTTACAACCCCGCAAAGGATGTGCTGGTACCAGACTACAGCCTGAGTAGTTTGACTGCTTGTAACTGGTGTCACGGTAACTTAGTGCGTCGTGTCAGAGAAGATGGATCTGTTTCGTATTTGGATGGAGACAGAACTAATACTAGGTCCACAGGTGGCAAATGTGGCTGTGGGTTCAAGCACTACTGGGAAGGTAAAGAATATGACAATCTCCCTGAAGCTTTCCCTATTACTCTAGAGTGGGGTGGAAGAGTGGTGAGAGAGACAGTCTACTGGTTCCAGTATGAAAGTGACACATCTCTGAACAGCAATGTGTATGACGTCGCCATGAAACTTGTTACCAAGCACTTCCCTGGTGAATTTGGTAGTGAGATTCTTGTTCAGAAAGTTGTCAACACAATACTGCATCAGACTGCCAAAAAGAACCCCGATGATTATACCCCTGTAAATATTGACGGTGCTCACGCCCAAAGAGCTGATGATGTACAGCAAGGACAAGAGTTAGAGTCGCAACTTCCAACCAAAATTATTTTGACTGGACAGAAGACAAAAACTTTGCACAAGGAGGAGCTGAATATGAGCAAAGCCGAAAGAACTATTCAGCAGAACATTGCAGACCAGGCTTCTGTAATGCAAAAACGGAAAAGTGAAAAATTGAAACAAGAGCATAAAGGGCAGCCTAGGACTGCTTCTCCTGGGGCTGTTCGTGAGGGGCCATCATCTGCACCTGCTACACCAACAAAGACCCCGTATTCTCCAACATCTACAAAAGAAAAGAAAATTCGAATAACCACAAATGATGGGAGGCAGTCAATGCTTACCCTGAAGTGCACTACCACCTTCTTGGAACTACAGGAGAGCATAGCGAGAGAATTTAATATTCCTCCATATTTACAATGTATTCGCTATGGCTTTCCTCCTAAAGAGCTTCTGCCTCCTAAAGAAGGCATGGAAAACGAGCCCGTTCCCTTGCAGCATGGTGACAGAATTGCAATAGAAATCCTGAAAGGTAAGGAGGAAGGCAGGCAGTCTGCTTCAGCACACTCAGCCCATGCCGTGAAGCACGAAGACGTTGCTGTGACTAGTAAAATCTCATCAAAGGAACTGCAAGAGCAAGTCGATAAGGAGATGTATTCTCTCTGTCTTCTAGCAACGCTAATGGGTAAGGCTGACTTCGAGTTATACTTTAAAATTGTATTTTTAAGTAGAAGGTAACACTTTACAAACTAGTTACATGCATATCTTTTTTTTTCTTTTCTGTAACCATGAAGAAGTTAGTTCCTTTATTCCTCTATTAGAACATTTAACGTGCTGCCAGTGATTTGTTGAGTGTTGTGACTTTTTAAAGTGTGTATACGAGATACTTGTTCTTTCTTTGCTATAAAGTCCTCTTTTAAAAAGTGCTGTTCAGAAGTTGTTGCCTTTCCCCTGCTGTCTTTGTTTTCCCTGTCTCTCATTAGGCACACATCTGATGTTTATTTGTGTGAGCTACCTGCTCTCTTCTTTCCTGCATCTCCCTCAGGTTTCAGGAAATTCAGAGCAGAGGGGAAAAGGGGATGCTAAGTGTCTGCTCATTGGAAGTTTCAGGACCAAATTCTCACCTTTGTAGTAGGATGAAGTTTTGGCATTTCTCCCCACAGGGAGTTGTGTTGGTTTAAGCAAATCAACACAACCTTGTCTCTTTAGCTAATATGCTAATTTTAAGTGATTATCTGGTCTTTTTAAAGAGCTGTGAAAAGTATTATTTCAGGATGTAAGCAGAGGAGAAACTGAAAGAATCTAAAGACAGATTTGAACCCCAAAGGTGGACATAAGGTTGCAAAGCTATGCTTATAAATTGTCAGTCATGTAAATCTGACTACCTGTTAATAATTCAAGAGGAATGGACTTTTCTCAGGTGCCTGTGGTTTTTATTTTCATATTTGGACTCAGGAGACTTGAACCTTTGTTTCTGTACTTTCTTCATTAGGTTTCACAGTTCCTGCTGCTTACTGGCAGGAAGTAGAACAGTAATTATACTTTTAGCTCTGTGAACCAGTTGAATAGCAGTGTTTACAGGGGTTTTTTTTGTGGGAGCCTTCCCTTTTGCTGGAGGGATTTGGTGTGGCTAAAGCATGTGATGTTTCAGAAACGAAACAATTACGTAATCACAGAGTGGTATGGCAGAAGTTCATCAAGCAGAACTTTGATTCTTTTCCAAGCCTGATTGTTTACTGCCGTGTCTCTTGCAAGATAGTGTGCTGAATCACTTAGCCACCTTGTCACACTGACATTTACACCGCAGTTCCAAAGTGCAGGAAAAGGTTAGATTTAGAAGCTGTTTTAATTTTGAGATGAAGCTTTCTGTTTTCAGGAAATACTCCTGAAAGTGTAGTTATTGGTTTACAAAAAACTCTGATGTGCTTTAAAAGTATCTCAGTTACTGCAGCATTAAGGTGTGCCATTTTTTTACAGGTACTTATCCATAAACTGAGCTGATCTTGTATTCAAGAATCAATTTTTGTCTTTGACTCTTACTGCTGTTAGACTCTGCTTTCAAAGCACAGGTTAGAATAGAATTTACCTCGTCCTTCTCTGTCTGCATCCATTTTGCATTACTAATAGAAGTAAAAGTGGCAGCAAATGACAAACCAACCAGTTATAACAACTTATGCAGCTACTGAATAAGATGTTATTTTTGTATAATCACTTTTCTCATCAGGGCTTCATTTTCCTTTAAAGAATCTTGTGGAAAAAAATCTAGACAGTTGAGTATTTACAATTGTGATTTTTTTCAACGGGGAAACAAACTCATAAGAAACTTCTTAAGTCCTTGCATCTTCTGAAGAGTGTTGGAATGGCAATTCTTCAAGGTGGTATATTCAGCCTTTTTGGGATGAGAAGCCTCAGTGTTTCTCAGTGACATTTCTGTACTGCTAAAATACAATGCTGCAAAGTTCTGAGAGTCAGTTTATCCTGCATGCTCTTGCTGTAACTTTGTTCTGCTAAAAACATTCATCTAATACAGTCAGATTAGAATGTGTAGAGGGGAGGTGTTGTTGAAATCGTCGCTGGGCCAGACACAATTTTCTTTGTTTTCCCTAATGCCCATAGCGAAAGTGTGTCTTTAAACACCTATAACTATTCATTCTGGATGCTTAAAAGCTTTTCTTTGATACAGGGTCTCCTGTAGGCTGGCTCCATGTTTCTTTTGTATTTCAGTTACTAGGATTCTTTTCTGGTCTCAGCTAGTTAACTTATTAAAATTTTAGACCATGTTCTTTAATTTTTCTGTATATAATTTAAGAATAAGTCCTGGGAAATTAGATACTGTAATTTCTGGACCACTTAACATATTATGCATGATTTTTTGGTAAAGTTTTCTCTTCTTTTTTTGTTTAGCTCAAAATACATAATGCTATAGGGAAATGACTAAAGGAATTATAATTTTACATTAATGTAGTTAAAACATTAGATTTTTACACAGATTTAATTACACCCGTGCAGAAGCACTCTGGATACATGCAAGCCAAGTATGAATCTATTTTGATCAGTTTGTTTTGCATTGATGAATTCAGGAGTGCACAAGAAATCAAAATAGCCAGGTTAAAATTAAATGTATTAATTGGTACCAGGATTTGCTCGGAATTAAACAGCTTGTTTTTAAGCCAGCTGTAGTTCCCTGTAACCTATGTTTATCAACTGAGCTTTTGAATTGTTTTGCATTTCTGTCTGTCCTCTCTGCTTGTATGAAGTGATGGTCTTGGGCTTCCACTGGCATAGGTTAGTCTGCACCTGATTTTTTTTTTTTTTTTTTTTTTTGTAGTATATGAGGCATACTTGTGGGTAGGATAGTCTTCATTTGTTGCCATACCTTAATATGGGGCTGAGGTCTGGTCTGAGGGAGCGTGTACTGGAGTGGAAACAGTTCAGAGAACATAATCTCTTTGAGAAATGGAGTGTCTTGAGGGAGTTCTTAATCTAACTAAATAATCACCCAGATTACCTTGTGACCTATAAACATCTTACTGCCATGGTAAACAAAACCAAAACAAACAGTAAAACCCAACTAGAAACAAAAATGTGCAAACCTCAAACAGCTTAGTTGGATCACACACACTAGTTACTCTGACCTGGGAAAGTCCAGTTGTAATTGTGGCTTTTTTTTGGTGTTCCAATTGGAGATCTCTTTATCAAAACAGCATAGTTAGTTTGTTTTTCTTTTAGTGGCTGATGCTTTTGTTTCATGAGCCCTGCTCTCCATACTTTTTTGCATGTAGTCCTTGTTAGTGTTGCATAAAAGGCTATCTAAACAGTGATGCTTCTCTTGTGCAAGGCTTGAAAAGTCATGCCCAGAGCAAACAGGGAATCTTTCCTTGGAGAATGCCACTAATATGTAAAATTGGGCTGCTTCTAAAAGTCTGGTGGTTGTCTTCTGGCAGGGAAGGGAACCCTTCAAATAGGAATGGATTGCTAGATGAAGCAGTATAGGAGTTCTTAGTATGGAGTCAGCCACTGTGTGGCTGCTGGCTGTGGCCTCCCCCAGCTTTGGTAGGCTGACAACTGTATCCTCTTACTTATCAGTAGTGGTTATTTTGCTTCCTGTGGGCAGTATTTCAACCATCAGGAAGACTTGGGGGAAGATGAAGAGTCACAGCAGTGATGCTCTGGAGCCATTGTGTCCAGGGATGTGCACTTCAAATTGTAAACGAGAATAAGGATGCAGGGTAGCAGTGAAGCCCTTTTGAAATAGCAAAAACATGAGAATGTTATCAGGAGTGATTGTTCTCCCTTTATGAAGCTGTCTGAAGAAGAGGGAAAGCAGTGGCGATAGTGGGGAGGAAAAGAGAATGCTCCTTTTAAATTTTTTAATTTTTTTTTTTAGTGGAGTCAGTGAGAACTGGAGAGGAGCTTCAAATTTATTAGCAAGTCAGTAGACAGGAATTATCAGGATAAAGTCAAAAGACAAGACCTCCTTCTTCAGTAGATCATGGAAAATAAGAAAGAAGAGTAGTTGGTTTGTTACCTGGATGTTCTTGCTAGGAAGTGAAGTCCAAATCTGTGGGCTTGATGTGCAAATGAATGCAATGAACCAGAGTATAGAGGGTTCAAGGGAATGCATTGAAAATTAATCAGATTATATAGGTCTCTGGTCTGTAAAATGTCTAAAGACAAAACATGATGAAGATGCACTGTACCTTTTTAGAGAGGATGGGGACTTCAATAATACCTGAAGTGGAGAGGTGAGTGACGGAATCCTCCTTCTGGGGGGACAGACAAGCAGAGGAGTGTAGAGTCCCGTGCCTGTTGGTGAAGGGAAACAAAAAAGTTGGAGAGCAGCTTGAAGGGTTTCAAAGTGTAATGTAGCACATAATGCCACTGTGACAAGGATGAAACATTTCCTCACCTGAGGCAGGTGGGATAAGAGAGTAGCCACAGTTACCCTTTGGGATATGCAGTAAAGAAATGCAAAGGAAGGTTTAGATGTGCCTGTCAGTATGTGGAAGCTATTAAAAATAACTTTTTACTTTTATTTTGTTCTTAACAGAAAGCAAAGAAATATTGGTGGGTAATGTTTTACAGCCTCACGCATTCCAAGTATCTCTCTTCCAAGTAGTAAGTGCATCCAGTTAACTTTAGTTGATGATTTACATTCTCCAGTTTTAATAGAAAATAGAGAGACATGGTTATCGAGATTTTGATGCCTAAAGAAGGGTGCAATTTCTATTTAAAGTATCTCAGTATGTTCCCTGAATGTTTGGTATAACATGGGGAAAGCAATTTTTTCTGAAAATGTATACATGCAGTAGTTGTTTCTGCATCAAGAGAATGGAATTTATCAGTACTTTTTGTTTGCACTACTTTGACAGCTACATCACACGTCACTTCTCTGAAGCAGGTAAGTGGTTAGCAAAATGAGGAAAAGGGTATTGGTAAAAATGCAGATCTGAACTGATTTAGCAGGTGCTGTTAGGTCACTGATACTCTGTCATTGTAACCCAGTTTTTCTGTTCGTTATATTCCTTTCCTTACATAGTCTAGTTTTTTTTCCCCTCTCAGCGACATTTAAAGTTGTCACATTTCGATGCCATTTTTGGCATCTTTGAAAAATGCCAGTTACACAGGACTGCTGGGGCCTCACAGTTGGCATTTTGTTTCTAGCTCACAAGAAAAGCAAGGTAGAGACACAGCCTCTATGCAGCTGCCTGTGTGGACATTTGTATCTTGGCTCCAGTATAAAGTCTGCTGATGGCAGCTGTGAAATTGAGATCTGATTTTTGAGAAGGTGTAGGGATATAGAATTGAGGTTTTAATGTGCAAGGGTATGTGCTTGAATTTTGGAAGTGTCTTAGTCATTTCCTAGTTCTATGATGAAAGCACGGGTAGGAGGGGAATGAAGACTCGTGCGTAGAGCCTGGCAAGGAACCAGGAGCTGCAGCTTGGATCAAATCAAATTTGGGAATCTTTGTACTAGAACATGTAGGATATTTGACTGCAGACGGTGGTATGTTTTCCTGAAAGTTTCTCAGTGGCCTGGGCTCCTGTTCTGTCAATTTGCAATAAAATTTCAAACTCTTAATTGCATAGAAGAGAGCGAGGATTCAGCTTTTAATTCAACGAGTTACATTTTCAGCCATTGTCTATAATGTTGAAATACAACTGTTTAATTCTAGTGACTGTGTTTGATTTTTACAGGAGAAGATGTTTGGTCTTATGCAAAGGGGCTTCCTCAGTTGTTTCAGCAGGGTGGAGTATTCTACAGCATAATGAAGAAAACTACAGGTATTTTTTTTTTTTTCATTCCTTCCTTCCTCTTTAAAATTGTAAATTGGTATTGAGTCACTTGTAAGCATAAATATATTTTTATTACCATGGTACATTTTCATTTTCCTAATATTGTAGAACTCCTTATGCTCCTCCCTCAGAGAGCCTAAGACTAGGGAATCTGATTAAGACTAGTTCGTTCACCTTAAATCTCTTATTTTCTCTACAACCATACATCTCCATTTAAACTTCCTGAATTGTACAAAAAACTTCAGTAAGTCACTGATTTTTTTTTTTTTTTTTTTTTCTGTAAAGATCACGGGAAGATCATAAGATGTATACCTGTTATACTTTAAAACACTTGCTGGATAAGCAGTTCATCTTTCTACTGTACTTCTTAGTAGATATTTTATACAGGGGTACTGCATGTTTTAAATTTAAATGGTTGGTTAAATTTGTCTTTCATATTTCTAAGATTGTTGTTCAAAAGCAAAGCTATCCATCCCCTTCTTGCATTGATCAATGATGCACCTTGGACTATATGCAGAATAATCAAGCAGTTAAGAGTATATTTGATTTTTAGACAGCTTTACAAATACTACCTACAAAGAATAACATCACTTTCTTTTAATTCTTTTCTCTCAATTAAAGTTTATTTTCTTATTGAAGTCTTTGCATTCATAGTTTAGCTCTTGTGATTTCATCTATAATAATGATTCCTTTGCTGCTTTCTTATTGTTTGATTCCTTCTTAGGCAGTTTTACCAACCTTAACTTAATCTTGATTATTTCTGGAAACAGGTATTCTACCACATAATTTCTGTTCTGTTTGCAGTAATTAAAATGTGTGGTGTACTCAATGCCCCCTACATCTCGCTGAATTATTAGCCCGGGTAATAGAATTAGCATACAAATGTCTTATAGCACATCTGTTTCCTTTTGGTTTTCTTTCTTTTACTAAGCTTGTACAGTAAAGCCTGGTGTATTGTTTGTGGCAAGTGAATCAGCTTAAACAGGGTCTGATGGAAAGGACATTTTGGACCAATTTTAATGACTAGCCAGAGTTGAGAACCTATAATGAATCCAAGGGATTTTAACCCAGCTGGTCATTAACTCACAGAAAATGCCTGACTTAAAAGTCTTTTTTCCCAACTGACAATGTAAGAACTAAAGCTGTAGAAGATTTTATTCTGTATTTGAACATTATTGCGTTTCTGTGTGCGCAGGCATTTTACACTGCCTTGGTAGGTAGAATTACTATTTCAGCGTTGACATATTTGTATGACTTTAAATAATTTTATGAACTACTAAATTTCCACATTAAACAATTACAGTGTGCGACAATCTAACTATTTTTTTCACCTAAAGAAGTTCCTTACCTATTTGTAATATTTTAGTTAATAATGCAACTATTATACTGGACATTTGGAACAAAGCTTTCTATCAAGCGTAGGTACTGTTAATCAAAATTTGGTTTAGTAAATCTTGTTTAAGATCTTACTTTGAGATTTCAAGATTGCAATTTCAGAGGAGTTTTGGTCTATCATAGAAGCTGTTACAGCTCTCTCTTTTGCAAATGAAGGTTGAGATGGTAAATTATGTAGTTAAAATATGTTCAGGCTAAGTTAGACAGATAGGTGCAGGATAAGCTAGATGGGTTGTTTGGGGTTAAATTTTGTTCTATGTGTGTTTTGGCAGTTTGGTTATTGGTTCCCATGGATAAGTAAAGAAAGGAGGTACCTGTCTGAAGTTCTTGAAATAAAATCTCATCTGTAGATTCTCTGCAACTGCAAAAGTGTGTGAATCAGAAGCTGTTGAGGATGAGTGAGATTGGTCAGTTGGTTCAATAAAAACAGTTTAATAACATTGCAGATTATTTGAGTGACCTTTTTCATCGATGCCCAGAATAGTTGTTTTGATTACATTGTAGTTAATAACACAGAAATAGGATTTGCCTGTTGTGTTTCTTTGCTTTGCATAATTTGAAGGAGTTATTTTGTATTTTATGATGATAAACTGGAAAACTGAATGTTGCCCATTTTTGACATAGAGCAGCTTAAGAATTTAAATTTGGTGAACTCTCAATTTCAGCAGATCAGTCACATTCTAAGTGGGACAATGAAACAAACAGCAGATCAAAAATATTATGCCTCACATTTGTTTTGTAAAGGTTACTAGTTATAATCTCCAGAACTACTAAACATAGCTTGAAACATCTTTGTTTATCTAGCAACGCTTCCTCTCTGAGAAGATGACAAATAGCAAATCTGAAATTCCTCAGGCTTAGTGGCAGTTGTACACCCTGAAATCCTATTACAATTCTAACTAGTATGGAAGTGGTCTTAAATAATACTTCTCCAGATAGACAGTGATTTGAAATGTGCTCCTTGGCAGTTTTCTGAAGTTGTTTTTTTTTTTTTTATTTGTTTGGTTTTGTGTGGTTTTGGGGTGGAGGGGTGGTGGTAGTGATGGGGCTTGGCTTGCTTTGTGTTACTGCAAACATACAGTGTTTCTTTAACTTCTGTTGTGTTAGAACTGCAAGTTTCAGCAAGGTGGTTATTTTATCTAGGAATACTACAGTCCTGCCTCTTCATTAGAATCGCCATAGAAGGCAGCAGCACCTTAGGGGTATACTGTGATTGTAATCATATGGCATACAAGCCTGAATTTTTTTCCTCCTACAGTAGTAAATTTCACTGTGTTTGTTTTTACATACTTGATGCAATAAGTTTAAATACAATAATTACTGTGTATTCAGAGCATACCTTAAAATATGTTAGCACTTTGAATGACTTTTTCTATCTTTACAGGTTTGGCTGATGGCAAGCACTGTACTTTTCCACACCTGCCTGGTAAAAACTTTGTGTACAATGCAGCAGAAGACAGATTAGAGCTCTGTGTGGATGCTGCTGGGCACTTTCCTATTGGTCCTGATGTTGAAGAGTTGGTTAAAGAGGCCTTAAGTCAAGTGCGAGCAGAAGCTACTTCAAGAAGCAGGGAAGCAAGTCCTTCACACGGAATGCTGAAGCTGGGTAGTGGTGGAGTAGTGAAAAAGAAATCTGAACAACTACATAACATAACTGCATTTCAAGGAAAGGGCCATTCCCTAGGAACTGCATCTAGTAGTCAACAACATGATCAAAGAGCCAGGGAAACACCACTTTTAAGAAAGCATAGCACAGAAACGGACTTCAGTCCTTCTGCTAAAATTGAGCCTTCTGTATTCACAGCTGCTTCTGGTAACAGTGAGCTTATCCGAATTGCACCGGGAGTTGCGACAATGAGAGACAGCAGGCAGCTTGACCCCACTTTGGTTGAGGCACAGAGAAAAAAGTTGCAGGAAATGGTCTCTTCTATTCAGGCTTCAATGGATAGACATTTGCGGGATCAGAATACAGAGCAGTCAGCATCAGTTGATGTATCTCAAAGAAAAGTAGAGGCAGTGAGTTCAACTGCTAAAACTGGGAGCTTTCAGGCTGGCTTACCCGAATCGCTTTCTGCACCAGGTGGTACTGAACACTTGAATACTGAATCAACTGATGGTAACATGGTGAATTCTGTGGGAACAACATTCACTGCAAGGTCTAAAGCACAAAAGGGAAATTCTGTTGAGGAGCTTGAGGAGATGGATAGTCAAGATGCAGGAATCACTAATGCAACTGAGCCAATGGATCACTCTTGATAGGTTAAAATCTAATAAGGGTAGAAGAAATTACTGTTCAAATGTAATGTTTATTGGCTGGGCCACACAAAGTGATTAGTTATTAAATCTTGTATGTATGTCAAAGATTATATCATCTTATTCAGTGCATGATAAGCGTGTGATTGGCAATAGCTTTCAATATTACCATACTGCTGCCCAGGCTGGCTCTGTTACCTGTAAATTAGTTATTAGGATATGCACTGAGATGAATATCTGCTGTAAATGTGGGTTCTTGAAAACTCTTTGTAATTTTTAATTCCTTACAAGTCTTAAAATTGAAGCCCATGCAAGGTTCTTACCATGCTAGTTTAAGGTTACTGAAAAGGCTAGAACAGGCAAAACTGGAAACGTGACAAAGTTAATCCTGTCCCGGGTACTTAACTCCACTCAAAAATACACTATAAACATGAATTAAACATAAATTTCAAAAAGCAACTGAAACTAAACTTCTGCTAAATTTAATAATGCAGCATATACAGTACTTTAATTACATTGTGCTGGCACGTCCTCTGATTTAAAAACTTCATTCATACAGCTGTATACGCTTGTCAGAAATCTTGGAATAAGTGTAACTTTAGTAGACTCTCTAATTTATGCATAGTGTCAGTTTAAGCAAGTTAGGAAAAAGGCTACTTAGTGTATGATGAAGATAAAGTGAATGTGGTGTGGTTATGCATGGCTGTCTGAGCCAACACAACCATTTTGGTGCTCTGTTAGTAAGTGATAGCATGTTTTTATTTCCTCCCAAATACTGAGCTGGTCAGATGTTGTGGAACTTTCAGTACAACTACAGGAGAGAAGTTGGCAATTGCAAGAAACAACAAATGTTCGATGGCAAATCCATTTCTTTTAAAAGACTTTGATTACTAGCATTGGTTAGTAATGGCAAAAATTAAGTAACAGCTGTCCTCTTCAGAGCAAATTAACAATTTATTGGAAGGAAATGACTCTCTTAACATACATTATCCTAAAGTGTTCAGTGATAATTGAGCTTTTGGAAGCTCACTGCTTACTCCATGGAAACAAGGAATACATGCTGTTTCAGTGTCTATAAAGACTACCCACCTCTATTAGCCTCACTTCAGTTTGTGATGCAGATTTCTCTGCATCAGTGGTAATATAGCTGGTATCCACTTAAGTAGCGTGTTCATCAGACCTGCAGTGCTAGTTTTTAAGAAGCAGCCATTGTGCTTGCTCCCCAAGGATGGAATGTGTATCTGAACTGCACTTTGCTTCCTATCTTCATAGTCATATTTAAATGCACTATTGTTGCTTCCTCTAATGGTAAATAACATTGAATGGATGAAAGATGTTAATACAGCTTCCAAGGAATTAAGAGCATTTAAATATTGAAGTCTGTGTTTGTGCACATGTGGGTTTTTACCAGTTCACAAATGTTGTTTGTATTGTATATGTTTGTATTCAGAAAAGTTTCCTCACTTTTTACATTTCTAATCACTTAAACAGTTCTAAGCGTTAGTATGATAAAATGTCCCATGAGGGAGGATTTATTTTTGTATGTAAAAATTAACTGAAGCAAGTCACTTAAAAAATAGCCCCCTTTTTGTCAAAGGAAATTAAAACGCCTCTGTTGGTTAACTTTTTACGTAGAGGGAATAAATATTTTATGATTTAGTACACTACTTATAGGTAAAAAATAAGAACCACCTTTTCACAAATAAATGAAAAATGTTAAGATCTCAAATTGCTAACCTGTAAGTTAGCAGTTTGGAAGCTTGGAATGTATGAAGTAATTGGCTCACCAGAACTGACCTGGCTGCTGCACTGATTAACTGGCAGGGCTTACTCAATGAGAAACAGGATGCACATGCAGCAGCTGGAAGCCTGCCATGACTTCTGAAAACATTTAGTCTCCCATGAATCAGTCTAGCTGTCTGAAGGCTACTTCTATGTAGAAAATGTTGAGTAGAGGCTTGTGCTTTGTCACAGTGTGAGGTTTAGAAAAGTATAGCAGTGGCATGTTCCTGGGAGGGAGTTTAAGTCAGGAGAGGCTGAGGGGGAGGAATCTCCTGGATCTCTTGCATTTTAGACAAGGTAACTGTATCACTTCAACGTTCCTAACCTTTTCTTTAGAAAAAGAAGTCTTCCTTGGCTGAAAAAAAATACGAGCAGTGTATATGAGAGAATTTTAAGTTTGAAATAAATGGAAATATTTATTGCACATCATCCTTATTTCGAAGGAAGATGCTTACTTCTTTCATGCTTTTCTGGTAAGACTACAGAAGTTTGTGTGCCTTTTACTGTGTAAAGAGGAAGGCTTGGTTTAATTTTGACACACTTCCCACTTCAGCAGCAATTTGACATTTTCCTTCTTATCTAAATAGAAATAGACACAAATAATAGCTCTGTTTGACTTGCCCTTAGTGTCATCTCGGATCCACTGAAGTCATGTAGATCAGAACTCTCCAGTTCCTAAAACAAAATGGTCTCAAAAAGGAATGGTAAGATGCTGTCAAAATCATGAGATCCGCTGATGTGAATTCCTCTGGTGTAAAGCAGGATTATGCATATTTCTTTGCAGTGTTCTTATTTCACATAGCTTTCTCATGCATTTAAATATCAGTGTTTTCGAGAAAGGTGGCTTTTGATACTCTCAAGTTAAGCTAAACTTCATCTACATGCTGGTGAGATGTGTAACTGTACAGGAGAAGTGAAATAAAGAACACTGAAGTGCAAGTTTGAACAGATGTTTCATTTGATTGCTAGCAGCGGGTGCAAATGTAAGTTGAGGCAAATCTGTGTGCCTGCCATAGGAGCATCGATGTGCTTGTTAGATTTCCTTGTTAGTCAGGAAAATGGTGGTGGGGTACAAGGGCAGGGAAGATGTTGACTTGTTGTGGATGTGAAGCTGTGACAATAGGACTTCTCAAATGGCGTGAAGAGTGTCCCTTTCTCAAAAAAACCCACCAACTTCTTGCTACTGAATTGCCTGTGGACAGAGGTTGTGGTTCTAAATTCTTTCGGAGTATCTGCCTTGATTACTTTCTTGTCTAGGGGCCAACCACCTTCTACACAGCGTCTCATGGCAAGACTTAGGTTATTTGCAAATCCTAAACTTTACTATGGCTTAGTCTGTATAACTTAAATGAAAGATGACTACTGAAAATACAAGTCCAATACCAAAAAAAAAAAAAAAAGGGAATGAACTATATTGCTGATGAGCATATGGGAAACCTTAGAAGAACAGATCAGTCTTCCAGGCAAATGCAGGACTTCTACTACTTCAAATGGCTGGCTGCTTAGTAAGGTTGACTTTTTGATACTGCTGTTTCTCTGCAAATTGTTTGAATTTCAGTGAGAGAAAATAAATAGCAGCTTTTCAAATGAAATCACATAAATATATTTGGAATGTCTTCACTGTTATAGTCACAGAACAGCAATTTATATTGTTGGTTTTGTGAATCCCTTATAGTTTACTAGTCTCCTGATAGATACAAAATGTGAGCTAGACGTTGCTTCTGACAATGCTCTAGCAGCATCGCAGAGGCACAGTGCCAGAAGGCTGTATGCTAACAACCCTGTACAACAGGTATACTTTCAAGACCAAAATGCTTAATTTACAGTCTTTCGAAAAGCAGAATCTACTGTCACTGTCACAGGGTTAGCAGAGTTGCTTGCTACTTTTTCAATGCGCTGAAAATGCCAGGTAATAAAATTCATAGGATGCTTACAATTGGGAGAGCGATGCTCAATCTGAAATGTATGAAAAATAAACTATTTAAGAAGATGCCACTGTTTTCTCTACATTTGTTTGGCTCCCATTTTCAAATAGCAGAATCTACATGCTTTTGTAAAATAATATGAAGTTGATTCTTCTGTTAAAAAAACATAATAGTAAGTGGTTTCTTTGTTTTGCTTGTGGATATCAGTTTAGCTTCTTAAAATTGAAAAAGTTTCTTAAGACCTTTAGAATGCAGGATTCCCTCTGAGCCCTTATGCCTGCGGTTGAGCAATAAAAGGTTGAAACAAGAGTGGTATTTTCAGAATTATTTTACGTTTAACAAGGATTATTGCCAAGAAATTGAAGAGTGCACTTTTAGGAGGGAATGCTATTTAAAATGTATAAATAAGAATTAAAATAGTGTATATATTTAGAAACCAAATCTTTTTAAACAGTAAGTGCTTTACATGTTGAATTAAAATAAATTAGCATAGAAACTATACCATCTTCACAGTACTGGCTGTTATCCAGCACAGTTTGGTTTGTTTTATTTGTGATTGCTGTACTAATTATATTTGATTTTTTTATCTGTAATGTAACAATAGTGTATTATAACAGTACATAGTGTACTATACTACACTTCACTGTACAGTATTTGGAATTTTCTTTGATTGCTATATTAAAACTATAAGTTAAAACATCTGCTTTGGTTTTCTAAGGTGCAACTTTTATCTAGCCTTTCACACATTAGCTGCTTTAATTAACACTGATTTGGCTACAAAATGAATGAGTTGTAATTATATTAACTTCTGCATTCTACATATAAATTGCATTATACTTGCATACATGAATACTAGTACATAAGTTGAAAGACTGGTGCGAATCTTAGAAAAGTAAACTGATGTCATCCATTTTGCTTTAGTCATTTCTGTTTAAAAGAAACTTTTTTTGCAAGAAGAACTCTTTATGGAAAAGTTTTTTTTAATCTCATACCTGTTTGAGTATTTCATTAAACATGTAGGACCTTTGAATGTGAGAGATTTTTAAAAAAGGTTTTTATATATTTGAGACCAAAATCTGAGATATGAATCTTTTTTCGAAGTTGTCACGAAGAAGAAGGTGTAGAAAAATGCTGACCAAGTCATACATGACATTTTAAGGCATCTTGCAATCTGTGTTTTGAAACATTGGTCAAAATGTATTTCAAAGCAAAATTTTAATGCATGGATGTAATATGCAAGTATGAATAGTATAATGTGGAAGAATTAGGCCTTTGAAAATTTGGCAATATTCAAAGATGAACATATTGACAACTACTTAAATTATCTCTGTGCATTTTCCACCAGCTACATGTAGTACTTTGTTTCAAAAATTGGCTGTAATCATAACTTTTGAGCCAAAAAAGAAGTCATAAAACCCATCGCAAAACTCTGTTGCTTCTCCCTGTATTTATTGAAAGGCTTTAATTCAAAGTGTGCTAGCATTAAAGCATTCTTTAAAATGATGTGTGTAAATATACATAGTTAATTTTGATTGCATGTCATATCATGAAGAACTGAAAATTATCCTTTGAAAGATATGTATTTCAAAACCTTAAATGCTTAATGCTAAACTAGAAATTGACTCATCTTTATTAATGCAGTGTTTATAATCTGAGCCAAAACCAGTACTGAATGTATGAAGCAACAAACTTAAGAGTGCTTTCAGAGTGATTTCATTTTTCTTCTGCTATTAATTGTACAGCTTTAATATCTGTCTAAATTTTTTTTTTTTTTTAGAATGGAGTTGTTGGGTTTGGGTGGTTTGTTTTTTCTTTTTTTTTCCTGGTTATGTTCATAGCAAATCTGTTCTAACACTCCTGCAAAACCCCAGCTTCCTGCCACAACAAGACCCTTCACAACATAATTTTCTCCCTAGGATCAGGGTGAGCGTGAACCTTGGATGTTCATCAGCATGTGTAGTGAGTTGTGGGAGGTGCTGTTGGTATTACAAAGAGTCAATTCAAACACATATATATTGACTGCAAAAGTTAACAGATACTGTGCTTTGCGTGATGAGTTTATTTTATTGAGACTTTGATATATGTTGGCTTCTACTGTTTTGTGATGTTTTGTGTTTACTACTTTTTTTACTACTTAATAATAGATAAAGAAAAGTAGTAGTGTTTGGATCCATAGTAGACTTGATGACCAAGCTGACGTTACAGAAACCCAGTAGCCACAACTGATTGGAAACGGGTTATTCTGATTTGAATTACTTAAATTCATGTATGCTGGGTGATTCTGAACATTTATTAATATCATCAAAGGCATTAGGCTTCAGTGTAAGCATGACCTCTGTTGCAGTAACTTGCACACACTTTAAGAGGCTTCAGAAAAGACTATTATTCTCTGTTCTGTTAATGAAAGGCATTGATTTGATGATTATGAGATAGCTGCACAGACTTGTATTTGGACTTTATCCACCTCTTTTTCTTAAATGACTGCCTACTTTTGTTTTCTGCTGGAAATAATAATTTTAGTGGCTTGTCTTGCTAGTAGCAAATCTAATTGCACTTCTGAAGTGATCCTGTAGATCTGGACTGGGTCTGTGCTGTTTGGAAACTAGTATTCAATAAGTAAAAAATAAAAGCTGGCAGGTGGAAGGAAGTTAGCGGAAATTAGAAGGTTTAGAAGGTGCTATGGTTCCTATTAGCCAGTAGTCTGTGGAGCCTGGCTGCGTGAAATGCACAGGCATGGTTCAAGCAACTTCTTTCAGAATAGGAAAACTTGATTTTATAGGCTATTTTGTCAAGTCAGTATATAAGCTTTTCTTTTAAATGAATCTTCTTTCAGATTGTCACATTGTTGTATAAATGTAGAGAGATACGTGCTCGTAATCCTAACCTCTCCTTTCTCACATGCATTTGTGCAGACTCTGCAAATCCTTAAGAGAGGTCTCTTACGATGTTGGGCTAGCTTTCCTGTTTGCTTTTTATCTGTCGCTTGGACTTATATATTGAATCATTTTTACCACGGACATTTTTGTAAGCTTATTGCCTTCTGTTTATACTGCTGTTCTTAAAGACAGTAAGAGGCAATAGATAAATGATCCAGTTTCAGACAAATTAGACTGATAGAAATGAAAACCTTGTTTGGCTGCTTCTGAGATCTGTATGTACGGGACAGAAAGGAATGAAAGGAGATTCCTAAGAAAGCAGAGGACTTGTGGGCATATTCAGGAGAGGGAAGAAGATATATAAAGATTTAGCAATGATTCTAAAATCACTTAGTAGTTCTTCAGGGAAACCATGTTTTGTGTTGTTCCACCTCCAGGGTGATGAGCTTTAGAAGCTGCAGTGGCTCACTCTAAATCTGGGGATTTCCCTGAGATCCACCTTTCTTTTCTCTGAGGAGCAGAAGCTGTCAAATAAAGACATACTTTTCTACCCAGTGGGAGAAAAGAGGTGAGGCATCACCAGTTGCCACATGATGGTGTAGGGTTTGTGGCAGCAAGAAAAAAGCCAGAACACAGAAAAGGCAAGGGCCTAATTTAAAATTGTGGGGAATGAAATAACTCCTATTTCTAACTATTTGTATGTTCAAATCTCCTCAAGCATTGCTCGGTACATACCAAAGTCCTACATCTGAACATCGCATGTACAAGAATACTACTTTTTCCCCCACTATGTCTGTCTTAAAGTAAGGTCCCTCTTGGCTTCTGAAGACAGATGCTGGAAATAGCAACTATTTTTGCAGACAGCAGGAGGGATGCAGGAAATAAGGCTCAAGAGTACCTGCTTACTTTTGCTTTCAAAATAAGAACATTGAAGGCATGGTACAATGGAAGAAACTAAATGCCAGTATTTATTACTTTGCTCCCTCTGTTTCTCCTAACTTTAACTTCTTCTTTACACTGCCATATTCACTAATGTATTTTTTTGTTTTCTTCCCTGCATTTGAAGTCAGCTGAACTAGCCCATTCCCTTCTTAGTTTGGAAACGTTGAACTATCTCAGGTCTCTAGTAAGCCAGCAACCCCAAAATCCCCAGTTATCTATTGTCTACTCTGAAAATTATCTTTTTTTATTTAACTTTTTGGATCTTTCCAAACCTAACCCTGAGATTCTACCTTTGAAACTTTCATAAACTTGAATCCTTGCACAAACTCAGAAAATACATTTGCCATAAGTAAAGACTCATTGCTGACTGTGGAAGTGGAGCCAGGATGAAGGTGTGCAGTCTTTTCACATCTGTAAGCACTTTCCGCTCGCTCTCCTCTCCTCCTGCTGGAAATCTGCAGGTCATGGGAGCAACACTGCCTTGGAAAAAGAGGTAAACTGCAGTTGTGCAAGGAGCAGCACAGGCCAGCACCTCTGGGATTGCCAGTTGTGATACTGAAAGATTTGTCCCTATGACTCCTGTTACTGTAATCAGTGTTAGGAGTGGGAAGGAGAGGGTCTTGTTGCTAGTTTGGAAAGTAGGGAATCAGAACATTATTCTTTTTATAAAGTGGTTTTTATTTGGGGGGTAAAAAGTCAAACCAGTGTTTTCCATTTGTCACCAGGATACTATCGAGCTTTGGCTGTGTGCCTGAATCTAGCTCAGGCTGCTGCTGGGACACCGTTACTGCTGCCGGGACACCGTTACTGCTGCCTGACTACTGTTTACTCACCTGACTGTTTGCTTGGCTCAGTCTGGCTCCGAATGCTTTCCAAAGCCCTTGCATTAGGACTGTTTGCTCCTGGGGTTGGCAAAATCTAAGGATTCAGTTGACTTCTCTTGCATTCATAGTGATGACTTTCTAGGACATAATTCCAAAACAGCATGGGAAAACACGTACTACTAATACCTGATTAATAGGTGACTTCTAAACAATCTCTTTGGTCTCCAAAGTTGTATGTATGTTTGTGAAAGGAGTGAATCCTTTTTTTTTTTTAAAAACAGATTTGCATGCCTGACCAGAACTAGTAAAATTATTCTTTTGTGATTTCCAGAATAAACAAGTGGCATTTGAGAAATTAGTAAAGTTTGTTAATTGAGATTAGTATTATAATCTAATCTTGCAGCAGTATCATTACTATTTATTGGGAGAGTTGATAGTGAGATCACAGGTAATGTCTGAGTGTAAATTTGGGAATTTTTTTCCCCCATTTGATTGATTCAAGGCTATTCCACTTTTAACCCCTGAAAAGTAATCCGTTTGCCTATCTAGTGCCTCATATAAATTAATACCCACGCTATTGAAACCACAGGTGAAGTGGTTGCCAACCAAAAGTTTGTCTCTTCCGAGAAGTACTATCAGTGTAGCAGCCACTGTACTTGCATAAGAGGATGAGGTGAGGCTTACAACTTGGTTTCTAAGTAACAGTGTCCACAAGAGTTGTGCACTGACGCCATTTTCTCACACTCTGTGCAACAGACAGTGAGAGCTCAGCATGGCCTCAGTTTCTTCTCAAGCCAATGACAGCTGAGGATTGCCAGAAGCAGGGATACAGAGCAGCTCATGAGATCTGAAATATACTCATTGCTGAGAACTACAATTATTCTACAACAAGTAACTTGTTCTTTGTGTGTGTGCCTGAGTGGATCCTACCATAGGTCCCTGGCAGGGCTATATCCCTGGAGCTGCTTTATTGATCTCCTGCACTTGGAAACTGCAGTTGTTTTTTTTCAGTCCAAGGCTTAATCCAAAGGCCACCTCAGAATTCTTTGAGTAGTCATACAGCCTCCTTGAGAAGCTGATATAGGCTGCTTTGGGAATGTGCAAGAGGACGGTTTTTGTGCCCAATTGTAATGGAGATTAATGCACTAGTATAAATTCTAAGCCCATCCAGATATACTGAATTATTTTGATATTTTTGTGATATGGTAGCCTTTAAGCCTTACATTTCCACCCTCCCTACACTAGCATGAATAATGTAGACCTGTCAATATAGTAAAGCAAAATTCATGAAATCATAAAGTATGTACAATTCTTCCGTGTCATGGTTAACAGAACACAGGCTAATTGAGTTAGGCAGAGGTATTAAGCACTTTTTCCCCTTTCCAAAAGGCTGTATAAATAGATTGAATCAAAGTGCACAGAGCTTGCTAACTCTTCTGGGTGCAGTGGTTGATCCTGTAAAATTTAGCATTTCAGGAAAATGTTATAAGGAGCATTTAGAGAGAATTCCAGCAAAAGTAGATCATTTTCAACAGCCATGAATAGAATATTGCCCTTCAAAAACTTTATTACTGAGAAGTTTTAAAAAAGAAAAAGAAAATTATGAGTCTGAAGGCACATAGCAAGTTGAAATTGCTCTGAACTGCAGCTTCACTGAACTGATTGTGACATGACTCAAGTACAAATGACAAGCTGGGATCTTCAATACTGAGACACGGAGCAGATGCAGATAATAATGTGCTGTCCATATGGAGAACTATTTTAATTTAAAAGAGTATCTGGTGAGTATCCTCGTGCTCTTCATCAGGAATTTCTCCAAACATGGAGAGGAAGCTCAACCCCCACAGGGCTGATGCAAGCAAGATCACCTTGAGGACTGAGTGAGTGGTGCTGTGACGTTGAATATAGACCAAGTCAAGTAGGAGGGCTGCAGACTTGATGGATGCATGTGGTTTTAACTGACATTTTTGGTATTTCTGCCAGTGTAGAGCTCTGAAGATTATAGTCACTAGGGGAACTGGTGATAAGGCATTGAAGACTACTAAAAGGAAAGTATCTGGCAAAAAGCCTGTAAGCTCACCTACACTGAGGTTGGTCAGTGCTAAAATAAATTTTAGCAGTCATCGTGTGTTTCTTTTACCTTATAGACCTTAGTTCTATGAGACTGGCAGCAATTGCTTTTGAGTTGGGAAACTGTTCGCTGAGGAAATAAGCCTTGCTTCTACAATTCAGAAAACTAATTCCCGAGTTCACCTTGTAGGATTTTTGCTAGATTCAAACGTTAAAGCTATCATAGCAAGATGTCAGTTGAGTGCCTTGTGGTTCATCTGTGCTGAGAATCGTCTTCACAAAGACTCTGGGTTCCTCGGTTGTAAGGTTTCTGAACAACCTGCAGAGAGATCATTTAGGATAGACTGATTATTCTTAACTTCATGTCAGTGGTGTTAAGTGCCTTCTGGGGAATAAATGTTGAACTAGCTGCCTGAATTCACAATGAGATTCTGATGAGCATAGCAGCAAAGAATTACAAACTTCTGCACATGACTTCAGAGTTTTTTCCATCATTTCAGCTCTGTGACAATATGAAATGGGATCATGACTGGTATTATTTTATTCATTAAAGGCTTTGCCAGGGAGTGGATGGAACTCTCACAGAACTTAAGCAGTAACAAATGAGCCTGGTAACACACATATGGACTTAACATATGGCCTAATAGTGTGGTACCTTCATACCACTGCAGCTGGGTGAATTTTTTTGAAGCATCAGCGTTGCACAGAAAGGGACTTGTTTCCCAGCAGGAACAGAGTTGCTGATCTGCCGTTGGTTAGGGTCATAATGAATGCCTAATAGATTTTTTTTTTTTCCCTTGCAGATCAGCAGGAAGCTTAAAAGAAGGAATAAATAATGGGGCAAATTACAGGATCGTCACTGTCTCTTCCAGGGTACTTTGCCTCTTGAATCGTCTGGGTAAGAATGTGAGTGTCCGGTCTTTGGAAGTGGAATGCCCGCTGTTGTTAGCACTTGGGGAACACTACAAAAAACAGTCAGGATCCACATGCCAACAGGTGGTTCTAGTGATGTTCGGTTCTGATTTGTCAAGAGACTCAACAAAGTGGTCCTAAGGCAATTGGGAAGTGGCAAAGTGCCACTGGAAGTATGACCTCTGTGACTCAGGGTCCATGAGCTTAGAGTAATGGTGACATTTGCCTTACCCTGCTACCCCTCAACCTGCAGCAGTGTCTTTGCACCTGGTCATGTTCTTCAGGCCCAGGCTGGAATTGAGCTCTCCTTTGTCACAAGGGAGTCTTGAGAAGGACAAGCAAAGGCAGAAAGCAGTTCTTGCATATTGGGTCTCGGATATTGCAGGCTGGTGAGTGTCCTACAAGAAGTCTGCTGAGGCTAAGCCTGATGGCTTGTGGGCCATGACAGCCCCAATTGGATGGGACAGTCCCTGAGAATGGTGGCATTTGGGGGAGACATTCCATATCCCACTAAAGAGACAGACTGCCAGTGTGTACCTTCTTTCTTAGGGATGCCCTTAAATGGACAGTTGGAAAAAATATCTTGTTGTAGGGTCTCTGAAGAGAGAAGTAGCTAGACCTCTGGCTTGGTTCTGTGAAGCTACTAGAAGCTGAGAAAAGATGGAGAGGGGGATGCATCTCCATCCTTTTTTTGTCATGTAGCAGCATAAGAAACTCAGAACATTAGACCTTGTCACACTGCACAGTAATATATACAAGATTAAAAAAGAAAGAAAGGGAGGTGTGTATGTGCTTACTGATGTACTCCAAGGAGAATGTTTACTGTATGTCATAACAAACTGCATCTTTAGGTTATATTTTTTTTAACAACAGGACCATCAGTATTTATTAATTTAGTAATTTGACTCAGCTAATGCTTTCAGGATCTATTTCCTACAAATTCAGAACACATGTATTACTATGGGAATATACAAGAAGGTACTTATTTAAACAACAACATTTTTATTTCAGGCTCCTTTCACTTTGAATTAAATATAAATGAATGCTAAGAGATGACATTTCATACCATATGAGGCTGCAGACACAAATCCTGTCTCAGGGTGGTTTTTATTTCACATACTTTTTGATTACAGCTTTTGTAGTTCAAAGACTCCTGTCAGAGCTTTGATGTGGGGAAGCCTGCTGTGTTGTCATCTCTGGATACTGAAAATGAATCACAGTGAACGCAGGTTGGTGCTGACACCTATTAGCAAGCAGCAGGCAAAGACTGCTTGTAAATAACCAAATAAAAACCCCAACGGATTTTTTTTTTTTCCCGTGAAATATGCAACGATACGAGTTGGCCCTTGTAATACCCTGTAACGCAGGTAAACTGGGGTTTTGGGGTGATTTTTTTCCCCTGCCGGGGCTGTGCCCGGGCCCGCGGTTCCCGCGCGCCCGCGCAGGGGGCGCTGCGCTCCCAGCTTTCCCGCCGGCCGGGGAGGCGCAGCCCGCGCACGCACCGGCGCCTGCAAACGCCTGCGTGTGCCGGGTGTGTGTGCAGGCTGCGTGTGTACAAGGCTTCCTTTATACAAATAACTTCCAGCTTAAGACTTTTGCGTGGGGGAATGTCTAGAAGACACATAGGCTATGCTCGAGTGTAGCTCGCACTTCAGGGTGGTGATAGCTTCAGGTTATTTCTCCTGTGGTGGCGGTTAACAATTTTCCATAAGTAAACCATTTAAAAAATGTGTTTGGAGTAAGAAACCATATGCTGTTTTGATGTTTTGTTCAGACCATTACAGGAAAAATCACATTAAAACTAATAAAGGAAAAAGCTGCTGGGTGGGCCCAACAAGACTTGAGCACCCAAGAAGGGAGCAAGCGCTGTGGGTGAACTCCGTTAGACGCTGACTCCTGGGGTGCTTTTCTCAGGGCTGCGGGAAGATGCCCCTGCCCTTCTTTTTTTTTTTTTTTTTTTTTCTGGCTCTGTAAGTGCCCCCCCCGCACCTTGCGGCAGGTGCTCACACCCTTTTCTCCCAAGAGCTCCGCGGCGTTGATGTGTCAAAGTGCAGCCACAGGAGGCGGATGGGGTGTGATGTTGGTTAGGGGTCCCTTTTTATAATCTAACCGGGTAGCTGGTAGAGCAGCCACCCTAGCAGCGGCTTGGCTGGGCGCGATGCCACCCACGCTTCTCGCTTCTCAATCACGCGTGTAACCCCAGGGCATCCGTATTCCGGAGGAGGGAAGGGGACGGGCTGCGCACCGGGCGGCGGGTGAGGGCTGAGGGGCACCGGGCCCGGCCTCTGCGCTAGCCCGGTAGCAGGGAGCAGGCCCTGGGCGCGAGAACCCTCTGCTGGGCGCTCGCCCTGTCAGACTCGGGCTGCCGGCGCTTTCAGACCTCGGGCTAAACCAGGGCTTTACGCTCCGGCTGCTCCCGGGGGAAGGGTCCCGGCGCCCACCGCCCGCCATGAGCGGCGGCCAGGCTGTGAGCAGCGGAATAGGGGTAGTGGGCAGCTCCCTTCGATAGCTCAGCTGGTAGAGCGGAGGACTGTAGAGGCGCGGCCCGCGGGAATCCTTAGGTCGCTGGTTCGATTCCGGCTCGAAGGAGAAGCTTGCTTTTGCGCCGCCGCGCGAGGCGGCCGCCGTTTTTTTCCCGTTAGAAGCCCCCCCTCCGTCCCCTCATCACGTTGCCGTTGCCGCTGGCGGCGCTCGGGTGCTCGCGCCGGGGCGTGACGGGGTGGTGGAGAGCCGGTTCCCCGCCACCCGGGAAAACTCGCTCCCCCGTCATGCCTCGCCCCCGCCGCCCCTCCCGCTGCCCGCCCGCCCGCGGTGGCTGCGAGGCCCCGCCCCCCGCCCGGGTCGCGTGCGGCGGCGGCGGCCAATGGGGCGGCAGTCCGCCTGCGCAATTCAAACGGTGGCTCTGGAAGGAGGCTGGGCGCGAGATTCGGCGGCACCGACGGAGCCCGCCGCGAGCGCGGCGGTGGCGCAGCCCGGGCGGCGGGGCCGGCCGGCAGCGCGGGACGGGGCGGCTGTGCGGGGCCGGGCAGCGCGGGGCCGGGCCGGGCTGGGCAGCAGCCCGGGGCGGGAAGGCGCCGCCGGAGCCCGCGGCAGCTCTGACAGAAGAGGGGGAGGCACAGCCGGGCGAGAAAGGGGCCGCTGCGCGCCCCGTCCTTGCGGGCAGGGGCCAGGCCGGGCCATGCCTGAGGCGCCGGGGGCCGGGCCGGGCCTGGGCTAAGGGCGGCCGCCGGGGCGCTGTGCATACCGCGAAGCTCTGCGGGGAGGAGGGGGCCCTCGAAGGAACCCTGCCCGCCTCAAGCCTTCCTGAGCCGCCGGTGCCCCTCTCCGTCCCCCGCCCGCCCTGCCGCGCCGCCCGGCTGTGAGAGAAGGAGCCCGGGCGGGGGCTCGGGGGGCTCCGCGCCGCGCCCCGCTGCCGTGGCGGCCCCCCCTATGGTGCGCCCCGAGAATGGCGAAGAGACCGCGCAGGTGAGTGTGGCTCCGGGCCCGGCGCGGGGGTCTCTGCGCCTTCTGCCCCCCACCCCCTCCCGGACTGTCGCTGCCTTCCACGCCGCCCCGCGCCCAGGTACCCCCCCGCACCCCGGGATCCCTGCCAGGTGCCGCCGCCGCCGTGCCGCCCCGCCCCGGCCCGGCCCTGCCGCCCCTCACCCCCCCGCGCCGAGCTGTGCTGGCGCTGCTCTCGGCCTCCTTCCACCTCCCCGGCCTCGGGTGTCACTGCCCACCTCCCTCTCTCCCTCCGCCCCCCGATTCCTCCTTCGCCCGGCGCCCACACAGGTATCTGCCGCCCCTCTGGCTTCCGAGCACCAGCTCTCGGGTATAAATCTCCCCTCTCGCTTAGCGGCTGCTGTTACTTCTGTGCGTTCATCTCTGCTGTAGCTTACCTAGGCAACTCCCTCGCTTTTCTTTTCTGTGGTCACTGAGCCTGTCAGTAACGACCACGGTGTCTCCGTAGTAGCTTTTCCTGCTGGTTACTTTCCTTCTGCTGCAGTAATACTTCTTGCTTTTCTCCTGAGTGGCTTTGGCACAGCCTTGATGTAAGGTTTGGGGCTGTTCAGTTTATATTCAGGCCTGCTGATTCTTCCAGTATTTTAAGTGCACCTACTTTCTCTGATTTGGTATATTCTGTGATTGAGGATGTCATAATCTAGCCCAAAATCTTCCTGAGAGGGCATGTTTTCCTCAAGAGCTTCAGCAGCAGCCCCAGATGGTTTTGATACATCTTTTGTTTTATTGATATGAGAATGGGTGTGTCTGTACTCTGTATTCAGAAGGTGGGTCTTGGAGAACTGTTTTATTGCTATAGTTATTGCCATTAATAGAAAATCACTTTCTGAAAAGTGATAAAGAAGGATTAGGATTGAGAAAGGGAGGAATGCTCAGTCAGTAATGCTAATCTGTGAGTTACCTATGGCATCTGGGTTTTACCTGACTGCATACTTCTCATGGAATTGGGGTTGATTTCAAAGTTACAGATACTAAAACTGCTTCTGCTTTTTTCCTCTGATGTCAAAAGAGTTCATAAATTAATACTCTTTTTCTGCAAAACTGCAACTAAAACAAGAAAGCAATGCTTTGGGTCTCATGTTGTGTAAGGAACAAAGATTCATTAAGGGGCTTTGCTTGCAGAGACTAACTGCTAGAGCTGTCTGTACTCGGCTGTCTGCAAGAATCAGCTCAGAGAGAGAATGTTTCGTGTTACTCCTAATCTGTATTTTGTAGTTTAAGAGACTTTCATTTGTGGTATTGCAAACAGTAGTTTAATCTTTGCAAAGCTTTAGCTTCTATTATCTCTCACGGCTATGGAGTGCTTTGATGTCATAATTGAGAATACAACTGGTTGTGGATAGCAGAGGAACGTTTGGTTAGAGATCAGTAGCCCTGGAGGAATACTGTGTCAGTGTGTGGTGATGGTATCTCCAAAACTGAATCACTGTAGTTATGAGTTTACATAAAGGTGATTTCGAGATTGTTAATCTAGGTGTGGAGTAAGGAGAAAGTATATTTGTTTTGCATCAAATGGAATTAAGTTTAATTTTGTTAAACTGCTCTTGGCTCTTGGAAGCTTAATTTTTTTCCTTTAATGGTTCTCAACCCAGAATTGCAAAGACAGCTAGCCCAGAACTCATTAAAATGCTTACTTTATTGTTCCAGATTGCTTATTTGGTGGCCATGTTCCACTTCTGTGCAGTATTTTAGCACAGTTTCATAACTGCAAAGGAGTTGTCAAATGAACTATAACAACCCCAAGTGTTTCAAAAATATTTTTAATTGAAAACTTAAGTTAGTAGTCCCAACCACTCATGTATATTTAATTTATAAACTGGTGTACTAGTCTAAACAAGACTGAAGACTAAATGGTTATTCACATGGAATCAAGGTGCGAGAGAGGTTAGTGCCTGCTCAGCTGTCCCTCGCAGCCGTGAAGTGCATGGAGGTGGCCGGTGGCCGTGCCCGTTTGGCTGTGGGACATGCCAGAGGACTCCAGGTGCAGGTTCTTAACCGCTGCTGCCAGCGGGGACCCCATGTTGTCTAGTACCTGTGCTCTTGCCAGCGTCACTGCCATGTATGTGGAGCCCTTCCTGGTTTTTTAAAATCCCCACAACTTTTCACATAACTGAAAACTCTGTTCTTGAACTAGTTTGCTATGCGGTGGGTGAGGAGATTGTGTTGACAAAGGGCTTAACGACAAGGCCAAATTCTGGTTATAAGTAAACTGTATGGTTTGCCTGGTATGAAATAGGATTATAATACCAAGATATGCTCCTTATAATATTGAGATATACTCTTGAAGTTTGTCGAACCTGTGGAAAAGAGATGACAAGAAAAAGGAGGTGGGAGGGGGAAGAGAAAACTCTTAGTTACCTGTGAGTTTAAATCCTGTTTTCTTAAGTCCTAAGCCACTTAATGCAAAACTCTTACAGTCATTGTGTTTGCAGCTTATTTTTGGTAAGTACTGTGAAGAACTTGCTGTTGACCTTTAGACAATCATACTGCTTTGTATTTCACTGGCTCCACAAAGTTTTGATATGTTTACGTGTTGCTAACTATTTCTACTGTGCCATGAAGCCAAGTAGGGCAAATCCAGATGTGGTGTGGGATGTAGGAGCAATGTTAAATGCGTGGGGTCTGCAAGAGTTGGATACATACTATCCTGTAGTAATGCTTTCAAGTAAGTAGTGCTCTTGAATGACCATGTATTTCTGTTAGCCACAGAGAATATACTTAATGGAAAATATCAAATATATTTAAATAGTTGATCAGCATGCTGTGAGGGTGAATTGCATGTTCTGGAAAGTAACGTAGAGATCTGCTGTCTAATCAGATCTTAGGACACCAGCACAACTTAATTCCATTACTGGGAAAGGATTTTTTTTGACCTTTGGTTGAAAAATGGAAGTAATTTTCAAGGCTCAGCAGAACTAATAAATTTAGTTTTGAACATGAATTTGACATTTATATCATGCTTTATGCTGATAATAAAATGGAGAAAAATTAAGACTGCAGTGTGAAACTGTTTTTAATTAAAGCTGTGTATTTGGATGGGAGTCCCTTCTTTGTGTCTGTGCTATAACTAATGCAGAGGAACGGCTCATCTTGTTGTTAGGCCTAGGTTTCCACATATGTTTGAATTTACGCTGTCTAACATGAGTCACTGACACACAAGTTTAAGTGATATTTCCATGAAACATTTCCCTGTGCTGCTCGTTTGTAAGGCTTTGTTTATCAAGGCTGTGAAGCATGCATTTCTCCAGTAGATGGAGTGTGATCTACATGGAGTCACAGAGGTTGCATGGCTTCCTGCCCCTCTGACTCTGAACTTACAGGGTCAGCACTGATACGGTAGTTACTTACTGCTGGCATATTTCTGTCTTCAGAGATTTGTATCTAATGCCTGTAACGTTGAGGCAACGCTTTCATTCAAGGCAGGAGCCCACTTAAAATCTCAAGCTGACGCTAAATTATTTGGCACCCTTGTTGTGTTTGTTGTTTGAGTTACGGAGGTGGAACATGAATGTATTTTGTGGACTAGCAAACCACTTTCTTATAAGCCTATTTGTGTAAAATAAAGGTTCAGAAATGCGTTGCAAAAACATGATCTTAAACAATAGCTTTCGCTTCAAATTTAAGTCTTGACTTGGAATGAATTATCTGTCTATATCCCAGTGTGTGGCCTTGAAATTAAAATTAATTCTGGTCCTTTGACATGGTGAATATAGGTCACTGCTGGAGGTAGATCTTATGTTCATGCAAATTCCGTATGTCATTTTAGAACAGTATGTACAGATTGGAAAAAAGCTACAAGTAGAAAAAATAAGTCATTCAGAGTTATTTTAAACTCTCTATCTTTTTCACTCTTCTGTTGTACTCTGCAGTGAGGAAGATGATGACCTTCAATATGTGGATCATGACTATGAAGTACCACAGCAAAAAGGTTTGAAGAAGATATGTAACAGGGTGAAATGGACACGTGATGAGGTAATATTTTTTTTGGCTTTAGTTTCATTCCTATATGATATTAGTAACACATGAAATATGTTATTATTCAGTATTGTATTGGGATAGCACATAACATTTATTGGTTGAGGTTATGTCTTAACAGGACGAAAGGCTAAAGAAGTTGGTGGAACAAAATGGTACAGATGATTGGGCTTTCATTGCTAGTCATCTACAAGTAAGTTGAATCTCTGTTTCAGTTAAGTTCCCGTCTGGTATTTATTTACTTCGGTCATATGTCTAGTTTGGAAATGAGGTGAAATAGAAATCGGAAACATATAACAAAAAATATTGTAAAGGATGTTTGTAAATTGGACTTGAGATCTAGCTTGGACCTTGGAGAATCTTAGCAGCTCAGGCTGGGGGTCAAGTGATGGTCTGAAATAATCAAAAATAATTAGCGCCTTCTGTCCACGCTTGCTATTTGTTTCAATTCTGGAATATATTCCAGCTTCCTATTGGTTGTGTCACTTGTGGTGGTTACATCTACAGTTTGCAGGTTGCTTCTGAAGCACTTAGAGTGGGTTGCATCTGAAAAATTGCTTGAAAGGAACAGGATCAATTTCTTAAACACCTTAGGAAAAGGGGGGTGGAGTGGTGTAGGTTTGGTTCTTTTTGTTGTTTTGGCGTTTGGGGCTTTTTGCTGTGTTTTGGGTTTTTTACAGTGATACCTGCTTCCCTACCGTAAGTAAATCTTTCCACCCAGTATCTTCAGTTGCTACAAATAGAACTGTAGTGGGTTTCTTGGAAGCTTCCTACTGACACCTAAAATTTCTTGTTCTGTTCCAATGGTCAGGTGAAATGATTTAAAGGAGCTGTTGGCTCAGACATTAGATGACTCATCAGCTGTGTGAGTTGCACTGGTAGAAAATACCTACAACTGGAATCGATGATGTTTGTTTCCCTTATGATTAAATGTTAGAAAATACCTACTATAAAAACATGGCTAGAATCTAAGGCTGAAATCACTACCTAGAAGTGGTATTGAATATTCAAATGTTAGAAATAAAAAAATTACATCCCCCTGCCCTTGTGGCTTTTATAGTATTGAGTGGGATGATGTGGTTACATGAAATTCCTGTGTAACTAGGTAAAAATAGACTTGAATTCTAAATGCTGAACAGCTGTAACTTTTCATTGTTCTCATCATATTTATACAACTGTGGTGCTTCTGATTTTTCTTTTTTTCCCAGGTGGCAAAGTACAGATATCAGGGAATGAACTCAAAGCTTCCAAACTTAAGGAGTGCATAAGCAAATCACTATTCCTTATATATACATTATCCCCTTCCAAAATACAGTGAAATGAGTGAATGGCAGAGGAGAGATATTATCAAAAAGCTTTTACATTAAACTGTTTAAAAATACAGTGTTTGGTGATACTGATCTGCAGGTGTAGTATGGAGTTGCATTTAACAGATCTAACAGTTTAATAAAAAGTTCTCCAGCTGAAAACAAATGCTTTTAGAAACAGAAAGCTGTTGTTCAGCTGGGCCCAAGTGAGGTTGAAAAAAGGCTCCTCAGTTATCATGGGAAACATGTATGAAGGATCAGGTTGCCCGTTGCAGAACTGTTGATGTTGGAAGGAACCTCTCAAGATCATCTAGTCCGAGCCCCCTGCTCAAACAAGGTCAGCTGGAGCAGGCTGCCCAGGACAGCGTCCAGTTGGGTTTTGAATATCTCCGTGGATGGAGATGCCACAGCCTCTCTGGGCGACCTATTGCAGTGTTCAAATTTCAAAGCCAAATAATAGAGGCTGGTATAATTAGCACTTACGTTGTTACTGATGGCCTTTTGCTGGGAAAACCAAGTGTATCTTGAGTTCTACCATGTAAAGGCATTTAAACTGCCATGTTTTCAAACCCTACTTCACTGTTGGGCTGGACACAAGTAAACCTTCCCTCTAGTCTGCCTGAAAACGCAAAGATGGCTTAAAGGTGACTCTCAAGAGAGGTAGCACAGCTTGTATTCTCTTTCAATTTATTGCAGCTAAGGCAGACCTGAAATGATTTTATGGTTTCATCCCATCATTTGTTTTACTCTTCTCTCCCAGATATGTCTTGGTTTCAGAAATGTCTGGAAGGTAAAAACACTAAGGCCACAATTTCAAAATTTTTCTTTCATCAGAAATGGGAACAGCTGTTCTATATTGAGTCTGTCTTTACAGCTTATTTCCACCAGGAAACGAGGATGTTTTATAACAAACTCTAGTGTGCTTTTAATCATCCAGTGTCTACTTATAATTAACTTGAAGGTACTGTGATCAATATAATTTTAGATGTAACAGTGTTTTGGGTGTTTCTTCTGGTCTTTGAAGACTGCTTCTTATTTAACTTCATCTTAGTGTGGTAAGACCTTTACTTGGTAGACAAGCCCAGCAAAACCTTGAAATTGGTACTTGCTATCCAGCAGTTTGTGCTGAACAGAGTAAATCGTTGCGTCCCAGTGTTATAAAAGGCGTGCTAGTATGCTGTGCTGGGACAGGCTCTTATCTGCATTTTGCTAAGGACTGGACCAATGTTGAGAGTCCCAAACTTTCCTCCAGACAGTTTTTAGGAGGCTAAGTGAAAGCTTCTCTTTCATAACTGGGAACAATATTTCAAAAGATCCTTAGTGAAGCTACAGAAAAGCACCATCTGTCCTGAGCAGAAAAAGCAATGTTGTTTAATTAGTATGTGCTAGCTAAACTTGATATAAATCTGTTTTCCTTAACACTGTAGTAAAGAGCTGAGAATATATTTGAGACTTGGAAAAAAGTTTATTCTTTTATTTGAAAGCAAAAATATTTCCTTTAAAAATTTCTTTCCTTATATAGGTTATAGATAATGTCAAAAGCATGTCAATCACATAAAGTTCAGAGAAGGTGTGGAGTAATGAGGACAGAAATAATTCTAAGTTTTTCTTTAAAGAAGAGTAAGTTCTGAATTTGATTATCAAGTAAGAACATTGAAGTAATTAGAGCCCTATGCAAGGCTGTTTTTTCTGGAGAGGAGTTTTTATAAGCAATGGAAGAAGAAATAATAAGGGAGAATTTAACTATTCTACTTAGAACAAAGGTCTGAATAAGTTATAATTTGAAATAAGCTAATAATTCTGGCTAGCTAATATTTAGTTTTATGTATTCAAGAGTTTAACAGCTACACTGGTCTTCTAAAACTCTTTCAGAATCGTTCAGATTTTCAGTGCCAGCATCGATGGCAGAAGGTACTAAACCCAGAACTGATTAAAGGTCCCTGGACTAAAGAAGAAGATCAGAGGGTAATAAAAATTAATTGATACTGTACTCTTTTACTGTAATAAAATTGGCATATGACTGCTAAGATTGTGTACTTTTTCTTAGGTTTCATCCCCACAAAGATGATGGCTGATGCATCTTGTGACATAGATAATTACATTGCATTACATTACATTACATTACATTATACTGTGTGAGAAGAAAAAAAAAATGCAGCTGTTCTTAAGTAGATGGAATGTCTGGTCTGCTCAAGTGTTTCATTCCCCTTTTCTCAGATTGCTAGCTGAACTACTCTAGCTTACCAAGTAGAGATCTCTTTGCAGCACTAAAGATCGAAGGTCTCATTTACATCTTTTGTTCCTCAAACTCACCAGACTTAAAGGGGTTGGAAATAAGGGAAATTATTTCATACTCTACTGTTAAAGAAGATAGCAGTGGTGTTTTAGACTCCTTTTCTCCACCCCTGGTAATCCACACTGCAGCTTTTTGCCTGCAAAACCTAGACTGCCCTGTAGGGAGGTGCATATATAGCTTTCACATATGGTATTTCACATCAATTGCTTATTCCCACTGTTTAAAACTGTTTTAAGATGTTTAAAACTAGTATTTGTCAACTTATGAATATGGTCTTCCTTATCTATTTTTTTGCAGTTCTCATCAGTCTTTTAAGAAAAAGGTTCTACTGTGTAAAAACACGTAGAAATGGCATGGAGGTTAGGAGTAGAAGTGTGGGGGTTTTTTCGTATATATGTTGTTGAAAAAAGTCAGACCAAGCATCCTTACCAGCTTTTTTTTGGTCTTTCCTAATGTCAGCTTATGCAATGGGTGACAGAAAGGAAACTTCCAAATGAATGTTTTCATCAGTATATACTTACATTCTAAACACAGTGAATTTGGAGTTAATAAGCAATTTTTTGATTTCTTGAAAAATAATTTTTAAAACCCCGAGGCACTGTTTGCATCCTTAGGCCTAGTATCTTACCAAGTTGACTGATAATCCTTTTCTAAAATGTCATCTTATCAGTGTTCTCAGTCTTTGATTAGGAATGTTAGGTCTTGGAATTACAACATGCTTTTGTCTGTGTTCCAGGTTATTGAATTAGTTCAGAAGTATGGTCCAAAGCGCTGGTCTCTAATTGCAAAACACCTGAAAGGAAGAATAGGCAAGCAATGCAGAGAGAGATGGCATAACCATCTCAATCCTGAGGTAAAAAAGTCTTCATGGACAGAAGAAGAGGACAGAATAATCTATGAAGCTCACAAGCGTTTGGGAAACCGATGGGCTGAAATAGCAAAACTACTTCCTGGAAGGTGCTTTTCAACTCTATTTGTGTTAAATATTGGAATATGGGAAGCGGTCATTGTACAACTCTTTCCAATGTATTTGTTAGTCAGAGAGCATCTGTTGAAATTTACGTCACAACATCTTTATCCTGATAGATACTGACTTTTTAAAGATCTTTTGCATTTGATTATGTATTCTTATAAAGCCATAAACCCAATAAAAAAACCTCTGATACTCTGCAGGTTCCTTCAAAAATCTTCCTGATCACTTAGAAAAAACTGCAGTAGAGCTGAAGAGAGTAACTGCAAGTAATAGTGGAAGAATGCCTTAACATCCTATGACTTGATATCAAAGTGCCTTCATTAATATGCATTTGGGGGTGACTTTCTCTTTGGTTTAAGACCAGAAATTATTTTTTTTAATTTATATTTTGTGGAACACTTCCACTTGAAAAAGAAAATCTTAGTAACCTTCAAAACTCTGGGCTTAGCAGTCATGCATTGCAAAGCTACTTGGTTACTATGTAGTCTCTAAGTTAAGAATGAATTGTACGCGTTGTTCTCCTCATCTTTGTTTCAAGTGTGTTTGCCAACTTACATGCTTGTAGAAAACAAAATTTTAGTGTATAAAGAGTTTGAAATAAATTTTTTACCTTGTACTGTTAATTGAAACTCAATGTTAAGCTGTCCCTCTCTGAATTCAGTCTGTGTGTTCAGGAGGTGACTGTCTAGCTGTGCCTAAGGAATTTCAGCACTTGTTACGTTGGGAGAATGAGTCCTTAGAGATCATAGAATCAGAATGGTTTGGGTTGGAGAGGACCTTAAAGATCATCTAGTTCCAACCCTTCTGCCATGGCCAGGGACACCTTCCACTAGACCAGGTTGCTTAAAGCTTGTCCAATCTGGCTTTGAACATTTCGGGGGGGTGGGGAGGCATCCATGGCTTCTCTGGGCAACTTGTTCCAGTGCCTCACCACCCTTACAGTAATTTCTTCCTTAAACTGTGTGTTTCAAAACTTTATGTTTTGATTAAGTACACAGTCCATGAATCACAGGAAGTCCTTTGGGGGAATGGGAAGGGAATGGATTACATCTTAATAGAATTTCAGGGAGAGAAGATGAGTTTCTAAGGACAGAAGCATTCCTAATTCACTAACTTATTTGTTGCAAATAAATCCAAGATGACACTATCTTGGCTAAAGGTTGGTTCCCAGGCCTAGAAGATTAGTAGAGGCTAATACTAGTGGGATGGAGAAGAGGAATACTTCTTACAGTTGAGCCTAAATGAAGAATGGGGCTTAAAGGATTTTTAATTTTGTGTATCCCTCTCTAAGGCTAGTAATAATATTGCTAGTATTTTAGACTGTAGTGCAATCATACTGTACTCTTGCCTTAACGCTTGTCTAGTGTTAAAAGTGATTTCAGCCTGCTTGCCAAACTCCAGGTGTTTTCTTTCCAAGGGGAGTGATAATGGGTACTGGTCTTCTGCCATACCTGTTTTCCCCATACAAGATCAATGGCACCAAGAGGTAGTGGGATGTTCTTCCCTGAAGCTGCACATAAAACACAGAGCTGCAAGTGCAGGCTGTAATTTTTTTAGAAAAGATGTGTTCCAGTGGCAAACACTAGCCACAGTAATGCTGTGGGACAGAGGGTGGTTGCCTTAGCTTCGTGTTCTGCAAATTTGTAGCAGAGGGTAAATAATGTAGTGACAGAGAACGCATGGTTGTTCCAAATATCCAAGAAAAAAGGTTCTCACCCATGATGATCGCCAGAACAGAAGCTTTCTCTTTTGCTAATTTTAATTTCCTGCAGACTTGAAGTTTAGTAGAAGGACGTTTTGAAAAGCGTAGCTTTCTAGTGATTGTGCCAAAATCCCACTCATAACAGAACTTTCAGTCCAAGCTGCTGGAGCTTTCTGGATTTATGGCTTTGGATTAACCTACTGTATAAACCCTGTAAATTATGCCATATATTAAACTTTGAGGTATGGAAACCAGTCACTGTTGTACACTTTCATTTTAGGACTGATAATTCAATTAAAAATCACTGGAATTCAACAATGCGAAGAAAGGTGGAGCAGGAAGGATATTTGCAAGATGTTATAAAGTCTGAAAGAACTAGTTCATCCAAACTTCAGCCCCAACCTTGTCTGACCATGGAACACTTGCACACTCAGAATCAATTTTACATACCTGTTCAGACACATGTAAGTTCAAAATCCAGAATAATTAGTATTTCCAAGTTTCAAATAATTTATTTGGTTTGGAGTGAGAAACAAATCTGAAAGAATGAATATCTGTTCAGTATTTTTGTGATATTATGGTAACTTAGGATTTGTAAACCATAATAAATAATTGATGTACAATAAACTAGAGATAATTTTATAGCCTCCTTTTCTTTAGCGTTTGTAAAATTCTGTATGTCTTTTTAGATTCCAGCATACCAGTATGCCTCACCAGAAGGCAGCTGTCTAGAACATGCTTCAGCCTCTTCCAATTTAGTTCAGGTAAATTGTTAATGGGCATTGTAAATGAAGAGAATGTATTGTGTATTAGGCTGTAAAATGAAGAGTTTAAAAACCTGTAACTTCAGAATGTCTTTAAGTCTTTGTCATTCACCTAAATTTATGGAAGTGTTCCTCTGTGAGTAGGCTTGCTAGCTTAATTGGTAGTTCTAGGTAGGAAAAAAAGGAGTTGCCTTTCTACATCTCAGAAACATGACGGTTGTGCTTATTTCTGACAGAAGTATGGCTTAAAACATTGCTAGTTAAATCTTTAGATTAAAATTAAAATTATGACCTGTTAGTATTACCTAGAGATATAAAGACAAGATTTTACTACTTTATATATGTAGTAAATATAACCCTATCTGAAAGACTCCATTCAAATAACTTCCTGTGACTTACACTTATGGCCGTGCTTTTTTTTTCTCAATAGCTTTTAGTTTTTCCTGACTGATAAACTTCTGTCAGTCAGTTGAAGATGCTCTTTTGCAGCATTCTAAATACTGAAGTATTGAGCAACTTTAAAACAAAAAAGTACTTGGATATATTTATCTCCTTTTTCTCCTTTGGGTTCACTTAAACTATATCTGAAATTCCTCATGTGTTACAGATGGGATGGTTTGCAAATACGACTTCCTTGAAGAATTTCTGTGAATTTGAAATGAGTAAAAAAAATTATTTTGACATGGGAAATAATAGATGTGTTAGAGGCGTTCTGCAGAACTCTGTACCTAACCTCAATTTTCCCTGTGCAGGTCATCTATTTCATGTTGCATTTTTTTCCCTGATCTCAGTATAAGAATACAAATCATAACAAAGCCTTTTATGTCATTTGACACTCTGGATTGCCCTATACAGAAAAGTATAAGATACTTTCTGCTCCTTTAAGTCCTTCCTAAACTGGGGAGTATAACTCGTTTTGAAAGTCATGGCATATATCTTCTCTTACCTATATTTATAACAATAATAGAAAGTTTTAAGGAGGTTAAAAACAAACCAACCATCCCAAACCAGTTAGTTAATTTTCTGACAGTAGTGATAGGATTGCTTGTGTAGATACTCTGTCAGCAAATGCTGATTTGAAACACTTTCTTGCCCACTTAGTGAGGATAAATAACTCAAAATTCTAGAAAGCACATGAAAACATAAACACATCTACCAAGGTGCCACCGTTGTTGCTTCTGTTGAAGATAGAGCTGAGTGACTTTTGGTTAAAAAGTGCTATAGCATACTGAGCGTTTACAGGCCATATTAAAAACCTGTTAAAATACTAGCTTGTATACCACTTTAACATCAGATCCACCTCCTGGTAATTGCTGGAGTTGTTTTGCTTGCAAGTGACTACTGTATTACAAAATATGATACAGCTTGAACAGCTCTGTTCCTGCTATGTGTGGATTTCTGTTAAAAATGTAGCTGTGTTATAATGTAGAATCTTTACTGTGGTGGAGGTGGAAAATAGTAATGGCTTCTTTCTTAAATTTTTCAGCAGTCATTTATTGATGATGATCCTGATAAAGAAAAGAAAATAAAGGAACTCGAATTGCTACTTATGTCAGCAGAGAATGAAATCAGAAGAAAACGAGTGTCTTCTGTAAGGACTGTAAATTTCTGTAAATATTTGAATATACTTTACTAAGATTAATCCTCAACAGTTTAGTAATGGATGTTTGGTTTGTGTGGTGTTTTTTCACTCGTCGTTCTAAAATCAAACCTATGGCTGTTGGTTGTGAAACAAAGTCTATATATTAGAATTGAGGCAAATAATTTTTAATGCAGTTTTCTAAACTATGAAAACAGCAGAAATGTGATCTGCAATTTGGCAATTGTTCCTAAGACCCAGGATTTTAGTCCTTTTCAAGAGGTAGAACATTTGTTGATATCACTGCTTTTCAGTATTATAGATCAGCAATGTCGATCATCTGTTCAACAGAGAAAGCTGAAAAATACATACTTTTGCCCTATTTGATTTCAAAATGTCTTGTAGATTGTATTTTTATCAAACTTCTGTGTGAGTGCTTGCAATACTTAATATCCACAGCTGGACACGGTAAACAGTGTATAGATTTGCACGGTACAAAATTTACGTGTACTTCAGTGGAATGGGGGAAACTTGCAGATGACAGTCACTTACTTCCTCAGGAACAGAGGGCTGTGAACAACATCAGACACCTAACTGTATTGATCACTAATTTAGATTACAGGTGAACTTCCAGTTTTATGTGGTGGAGCTATTCCTCGCATTCTCTTGAAACAGTGCGACATTCTGCTCATCTAGTGGAATCTGCTTTGCTTCTAGATTTCCAGTGAAAATTAAAATCTGTTTCTTGAATACTAAGCAGTGTACTAAAATGGGATAACCATTTAGAAGTTAAGTAAGTTCTCAATGCAGAATCTGTGTTTAAAAAAAATCAGATCAAACAAGAAGTATTCACATTCTAGAAACAGTTTCTAATCTTAAAATGTACCTGTGTTCTGTAGTGAAGATGACTTCGTAATATACTGATGTTCAGGAACACAGGAAACTTGCATCAGAGATGGCTTCCAATGCAACCCATAATTATCTAAGTTATAAGCGTGTGTAAGATATGAATGAGAGGTAAGATAAAAATCTCACACAATCTGAGAATGTTGAGTGTGTTAATGTAAGGAGAAGACTAACTGCATTAATGCAGATAATTAGTGTTTGAAAAAGCAAAAATTAATAGTTATGCTTAGTCTTTCCACATACTACCTTATTTTTTTCCTCCCTGTGGTCACTTAATAGACTCTTTTCAACTTCTAAGTTGAATGGGATTAACATGTTTCTTCATACTTTTTAGCAAGCTGGAAATTTACCTTGTTGGTCTGGAAGTTTTGTCACGGAAGATTGTGTGTCTAATACACTAAATAGCCTTGGGGAACAAACAAGTGAGTTCTACAGCATGGATGAGACCCACGGCACATCTGTTCAGCAGAATTCACCCCCTAAGTATTTGGCCGTGGAAGCAAATACAATGTTATCGTCTCTACAAACCATTCCAGAATTTGCAGAGACACTAGAGCTTATTGAATCTGTAAGTCTGTATTTATTCTAAAAACATGTTTATTTAGGAGCATCAACTTCTGCAATATGTATAAAATACTCTTGAAATTACCTTATGCTATACTTGTCTGTAGTTTCACACATATTGAGGAATTTCTTTTATTGCCTGTTTTAAAAGAATTGTTTTTTAAAATATTCAGTGTTTTAGGATTATGTGGAAGATACAGGGAGAATAATTCAGTATATGGCTTTTGGAGGTAGAGAGCTGTTAGATTGGCTTGGACATTGCAAAATAATCTTGGATAAGCCTGCTAGTGTTTGAGTGTTTTGCATCTTGCCTTATAGGATCCTGTAGCATGGAGTGATGTCACCAGTTTTGAGCTTTCAGAGGCTGTTGCATCTCCTGTCAAGCCAGCTCCAGTAAAACTAATGCGGATTCAACACAATGAAGGGGCTTCTGAGTGTCAGTATAATGTCAGCGTTGTGCTTGATGGCAAAAAACACAGTAGCATCAGTGGCGAGGAAGAAGCAGTTTTTCCAGCAACCCCGAACTTAAGTAAATTCAGCACTCCGCCTACTATCCTAAGAAAGAAAAAGAGATTGCGTGTTGGGCAATCACCAGTTAATGAACTGAATGATGGCTTGTGTAACGATGCCATCAATGTTGCACTAAAGCATACACCAGTGAAAACACTACCATTTTCTCCATCACAGGTGAGTTTATTTTTAAATATGGCTAAACTATGAAGACTGCAGTGGTTGGATTATAAATTACAAGTACTTTCTTCCCTAGTCATACACTGTAGCCTAAACAGATATGTCCAAAAATGTCTTAAAACATCTGCATAAGAGTAGATATATTAAAAAGAAATTGTTAAATAACCTATTTCCTTTATTTTGAAGACTCACGGGGCGGGGGGGGCAGCAGGGCGGCAGCAACTTGTGTCTCAGCTCACACTTTCTCATGCAAATAATTGTTGATAGAGACCTATTGTCTCTGTGACCTAATTAAGCAGTAGGGATTTTAAGGAGAAAATCAAGGTTTCAGCAGTAAATATCACAAATGGCATGGAGTACAAGTCAAAAATAGTTTATTGGGGTTTGTCAGTAAAAGCCCATCAGCTATATTCCTGTAATTTTTTTTTACTGCTCAGCACAGTGGTGAAGTGTTGTCCTTTAAGGTTGCTTAGGTTTTGTGTTTTTTTTTTTTTTTTTCCTCTTGCACTTAGTTTTTCAACACTTGCTCTGGAAATGAACAATTTAACCTTGAAAATCCTGCATTTACATCGACTCCAATCTGTGGGCAGAAAGTTCTTATTACGACTCCTCTACACAAGGAAATGACACCAAAAGATCAAAAAGAAAATGTGGGGTAGGGTTATTACATTAAACATCTAGTGGTGTTGCTCAAATAAAAGCAAGTTTTTCTAAACATTGAGAAATTAATCTACCTGTATGCATACTGTGGATGAGTTTTAAAACCCCTGACACCTAAGTACTTGTGTACAAACAAATTGGCTTCCTGTTTTTAACTTAACAGAAAGTGACTTGTACTCAGTTAAAATGTTTTATTTTTAAAAATACTGAACAAAATCCAATTAAAGTTTAATATACCTGGGGTAATGTTATGGTGATCTTAATACTTTCAGATTCATGGTAGTGATATCTGTTGTGTAAATTAAGGTATTTTAAAATGTTTCTTAGACTCGTTTTATTACATTACTGTTGATAAAGTAAAATATTAAAATGCATGCACTTTTCTATGCTTGAATAGTTTTAGAACTCCCACAATCAGAAGATCCCTTTTGGGTTCAACACCAAGGACGCCAACTCCTTTTAAAAATGCTTTGGCTGCTCAGGAAAAAAAGTATGGTCCCCTCAAACTTACGGTATGTGATGACATTGTTTATTTTCTTCTTTGTCTAAATGCCCTCTTGTTTTTGAGCTATTATAGGCCTCAGCATGGTCTCAGAAAGCATTTTCTAACAATGCTGTTGTTTCAGTGACATTCCATCTTATACTGGAGAACAGCTAGAATGTATTTTTCAGATATTGTATGTTAGACTAGTATCCTTCAGTGTAGTATGGAGGCATTGTCTTTTTGAATGGTGTTTGGTACATATATTCATTTGATCCGTAGTAATCTTAAATGCATTGGTTCTGCATTTGTGAGTTGTTTTAAACTTGTGTAGCCTTGCTAACACTGTACCTCTTACAAGGTAGAATTCTGTTTTTTCAAAAGAGAAATTGTAAGTGAGAGAGAGTGAATGGGTGTGGGTCCTCCAGCTGGATGATCTAGTAAGAGCAAACTGGTGCAGATGAATGTGACAACTTCGTAATTTGTAGCAACTTTCACATTTGACTTGAAAAATTGCACTATCTTTGAATCCTCTGAACGATGTAAGAGCTGAGTTGTTTTCTAGTTTTGGTTCTTCTACAGTGCTAGAACTGAAACTAGATGTTTACCACAGCATGCTAGTATTCTGAGAATTCTTTTATGGGAAGATGTTTGGAAGTGTTTTATCCTTCCTAGGGGCTTACTTGAGTGAAATGTACAATTTTCTTCATCCTAAACATGAAAATCTTAATATAGCAATTCATGATCCCTCTGGTTCTTCTGCCTGTCACAGAAGACCTTTTTTTTGGTTGACTATGGATAATGTTACTTTTTATTTGTTTGTTTGTTCCAAATGAATTCAATTTTTGCTCTCTTCCTAGCCTAGCTAAGGTATGCTAATGCATAATAACTTTTGGAATTCAGTAGACATATGCTTTTCAAGTTCTGAAAAAATTCCAGCCAATATATATTGACTACTTCTTTTCTGCGAACACAGAAGGTACCTCAGACTTTGCCACAGGGCTTGGCACCATCTGTGTTACCCTATAGATTCACAGTCTCTAACTATGCAAATGGAGTGGTTTGGCATTCCTGTTTCTGTCCACTATTAACCTCCTGTTCAAAATCAAATTTTGAGGGCTTAAGGGAATTCTTCTCCTGTTGGTACACAAAGGAGCCATCTGTATGGCTTCTGTGAAATTCTGTACTGTACTTAGGACTATCAATGTCTTATTCAAAGATTTGTGTTAAGATTGATATAAATTCCTTTCCCAACAACAGTCATACTTTTATAGCACAATTTTTGAGTATGTTTGTATGCATGTGTATATATATACATATGTGTTTATGTGTTTAGTATAACTATATATGAAGTATTATCCCTTTTGTCTATGGAAAACCATTGCTAATAGATGCAAACAAGTAGTTTGCATGTCATCTTCAATGCTACTTTGCATTTTTTGAGGCACTGTATGCATGTATATGTTTTATCTGGCTAGAAATAACGTGGAGTAAAATGAATTAAAAAATCTGCATGGCCTTGAAATTTTCATCTGCAGTTGTTAACTACAATAGCTTAAATCCTTTTATCTGTTGCTATATTTTGCAGTATCTCTTTTCTGGCATACATTAGCTGAAAGTAGAATATGGTAAAAACTGGCAACTAATAGACTTCCTGTATTTTCTCCTCCAATTTTAATTAACTTAGTCACAACCACTTGCCTTCTTGGAGGAAGACATTAGGGAAGTTTTGAAAGAGGAAACTGGAACAGATATATTTCTCAAAGAGGAAGATGACACTGTGTATAAAAGCTGCAAGCAGGAGGTAACATTACAATAATCATTTCAGATTGGAAATAACTGCTTTTAAATAAAAATTTACAATTTTTCTCTGCAAAATGTTTATTGCAGCACAACTCTGCTAAAAAAGTCAGAAAATCACTGGTCCTAGATCCATGGGAGAAGGAAGAGGTTGGTGCCCAGCTCTTTACAGAAGATAATAGTTTAGATGTACAGGTAAGTATTAAACTACTGAAGAGCATCACTGGCAGCAATATTAATATAGAACTGAGTATCTTTCACTTTATCAACTAAAAGTGTTTGGATTGGGGCGAGATTCATAAATCTAGAAAGTGAAAATCATCTTTAGTTTGACATACTACTTTAAGTACTTGTTCCTTTCAGGCCTTCAGAGCAGGATTGGTAAAGTAATGTGGATGCTTTGCAGATTTGCTGTTATAGCGAGGCTGCTTTCATACTGGTTACCTATGAACTTAAGCATATATGGCACACTGACGCTCTCTGTAATACACCGGGGAGATGGCATTTGCCCCTGTGTTTTGCATGCTTGGCACTCTAGCTGACATGTTCTGAAGATACCTAATTGCACATTAGGCAGCATGTTTTTCCTTTTCCTGCTTCACGTAATAGGGGAATACTTTAAGAAATACCAAGCACATAGAAGATGAGGTTTGTGGGCATCCTCTGCCTGAAGGAATTTGAATGCTTCTGCCTCAACAAGCAAGGCATTGAGAGTTCAGAGATGGGGCCATTTTGGTCCCTCATTCCTTTAAAATGTAGCCCAATATTTTTCCAGTTGAGTGGTTGAATAGATTAGTCTTGTAGTTTGTAGGAAAACTTTATTCTAATCTAGTTCTTAAATTAATGTATGTATGTGTTTAATTCTGAAAGAGTAAATGTCTGTGACTCTTGATCAGGTACAAAGCTATATTCAAGAGGTAGGAGCCAAAGTCCTTAAAAAGAACAGGTGCTTAAGTCATACCCCTTTCTGATTATTGTAGTTGGTTTTCTAAATTCCCTTCTTAAATGCTTCGTAGACTCTGTGCCAAGCCTCGTTGTCTGTCTGCTGGGTGTTAGGTGCTCTGCCACCTAGTGGAAATTCCCCAAGAACATCCCTGTCTTGTGAGGAGCAGCATTGCTGCAGCCATTCCAAACAGAAACAAAATGCCCGGTGTTCTCTTAGTAATGTCTTGTTATGACATGGTATATTGTGCATCACTGGCGTTCCGGTTATAAAGCTAAACCCAAGATACACTATGATGTTGTGGCATATTAAAGGTAGTGGACTGGGAGAAAAATGCTTTTCCTCCATTTTAATAAGGGATGCTGGTGCAACAGGAACACTCCCTCTTAGCAAGAGATAGTGGTAATATCTGATTTAAAAATGAAAAATGCACCAATCCTTAAGTAGAAATTGTGTGTCCATGTGACGGTAAGTTAGGAGTAAGGTCTGAGGTAGAATAAATATGTACAGGTAGTTTAATGCAGTTTAGTGGGTGTTTTTGTAAGCAAACAAGTACATATGCCACTGTTACTCTCATCTAATTTCACTCTCTAAAATTGCCATATACCTTTCTTCTGCTTTGCTATAGTGAAGCTGGATTCATTTATTTTCATTTCCATAAACATCAGCCTATAAAACTCTTCTGGAATGATCAATCCAGTGCTTATTTCAGTTCTTAAAGCAGTTCCTCCCCCTGATATTGATGTAATCTTATTTTTTTTTACTCCAGTCTCTTTGTGCTTACTTTCACAAGGATTGTACTAGAAGTGAATTACAAGCTTTTTTTCTTGAAAACTGTTCTGTGGTTACCACTTTATCAAGTCTTGTTCTTATCAAAATGTAATTAGCTGTAGTGTGGCTTTATATGAAAGAAACTCTCTACTCAGTAATGCCTAAATCATGCTAGCAGCTACTTGTTTTACTGTGCTCAGTATTGACTATGAGTCCCAGCATAGACCAGGCTAGTTCCTCATATACTGTTCATTACTTTTTTCTTTTCATATTCTTTCCTAGGTCTTTCTGATAGTATTTGCTTTGTTTACTTTTTTGCTTCTTTGATCTCAGCAATTGAAGACCTTTTTTTTTTAAAAAATTAAATACTAATTGTTATTCCTGTTCCCTACCCTCTTTTTTTGTCAATAGTCAGAAAATGCATACACCACATCTTTATTAATGATACCATTGTTGGAAATACATGACAACAGATGTAACCTGACATCAGAAAAACAGGATACAAATCCAGCAAACAAAGCAAATGCAGTAATTAAGAAGAAACTGAATGCATGTGCTTCAAAAAATGTCAAAATGGAGAAAGCTCTTCAGGTCTGGATGCAAAGAATTCTGTTAGTTTTGTTAGCAGCTTAACAAAGAATTTTATTGTGGTTTCTGTCTTGTACTAATGTCTAGAATTGTTCAATTCAGTGATCTAGTGTCGGTCAGTGTTTCCATGATCCTTATTTCTTGTAAGTTGGTCATTTGTCCACGAAGTGTTTATTCATAGATAAGTTCTATAAATACCACCATGATGTTTCAGTGAATGGCCTCTAAGATTTAAATGTGAGGAAAACCAATCAGGATAGGGTAGACCTACAAAACAGGTTTGGGTACCCAAGTCTAGCAGTAAGAAAACTTGACTTGGTGCAGACAAAACCTCTGTAGCACCTAAGTTTCTCAAATTTTGCTGGTGCTTACTTCATAATAAGCCCAGTGGGATTCATTAAGCAGAGTTCATCCACAGGTTCTGTTTAGTATTTTTTCCTGTAACATGCCTGTTCTTGTAAATCTGTATATTTTCTATACTGTTGAAACTGCGGAACCTAGTTTTTCTGCTGCATGTGTCTTGACCACCAGTTTTAGGGAGAGATTCTCTTTGACCTGACTTGGTACTTGTTGCAGTTTGCGCCATAGGGAGTTAATGTATAAAGTTTTTGTGTCTTCTCAGAATCTCTACAGCTCTGTATTTAAAAAAAAAGAAAGAAAAAAAAAAAAAAAAAGGCAGGCCACCTGGAGCCTGATCTTCCGTGTCCCACTTAATTGCTTTAATGATGATGTGTGTTTAAATACAGAGACAACAGTATTGCTTTCTGATCCTTTCTTATGAGAAGAAAGAACAAACCTCATTTAATTGTGATATTCTGGAAAAAGAATTAACTGCTGTGAATTGCAGCAAAGGTGAATACATCTGGCCCAGCACTATGCCCTTAATACTTAAAAGGGGAGCTTAGTCATACTATACTCACAAATATTCTCACTGAACCATCTTTCTCTTTTTGCTCTTTCCTCTGAGGAATTCCCTCAGTTTAGTGGCCTCTCTAACCACAAGTCCCTCCCATGAATCGACTCCTGCTAAATTTATAGAAAAGCTCAAATGGCTAATTTTCTCTGTGCATCTAGCTCAATGTGGGAGGGAGAGAACCTTGCATTTGTCATTATGCTACAATCTGCTAGTGTCAGGTCCAATTTAGAGCTGCTACAAATCAGCTTGAGATTCAATAAATCATGTAAACATGCAGGGTTTGCTTCATGGAAGAAGCAGGAGTGGCTCAAGTATTCTTCCATTCATTATTTTTATTTCTAATTCCTTTGCCATTTCTAATATATTCCCAAAACATCTGACTGTTTTTCCACAGCTGCCACTTTGGTTCAGTGAAGTCCTTCACAGCATTCTTTTTCAGCTGCCAAACCATTTTGCCTTCCTTGGTGTCTCCAGACAGCTGCCAATAATGTATTTTTCTGCCTGTTGAACCTAGCACATTTAAAGGGGAAGATATCCAAAGAGAAGATGACTTAATTAACTTCCCTTTTATGTATCAATTATTGAACTAGTCTCTTTTTAAGAGCATTTTTCATTTTGTGTGTTAGAATTTAAAGCGTAACACAGATGCACTGCTGGGGAGCTGGATTAAGGGGTGGAGAGGGAGCTTTGTCACAGGTTTTAGGTATTGTATTGTAGAACTAAATCCTTTTCAGTAAAATACAGTATTGCTAGACTTTGATAATTTATTATTACTCTGAAAGGTTGTACGAAAATTGCTCAAGTATTTAGTTAGTTAAAAGAATCTTTTTAACTGAATTTTATTTTATGCAGTCAAATTGTGAATGGGAAGCAGTTGTTTACGGAAAAACAGAAGACCAGCTTATCATGACTGAACAAGCAAGAAGATATCTGAGCACATACACTGCTACTAACGGCACTTCAAGGGCTCTGATACTGTGATGGTCACTGCAGCTGACAGCCATCTCTTTCCATTGAAACTGATACAATGTTGAAGGCGATTCCAGCACAATACTTGTGAATTAAGTCTTTACTCTGAGACAGTCTGCCAAGGGAAACCTTAAAGCTACCTTAAAGCTTCCTTTCTTCTTTTGACTGACAAAGAACAGACGTGAAGCTCTCATATTCTCTACAAAGGGATAATACAAACAGTTCTGCAATGAATTTCTTAAATATTAAACAAGTAACACCCTAAAATATGATAAAGAATGGTAAAATACATTGCAGTACTGACAACATACAGTTTTTAGGTCTATTTTTCATATTTATTCTTTTAACTTGCATTGCTTTTTATCTGTTAGTGCATTTTCAATATAGAGTAGGTTTATAGGTTCTTACTGGTTTCCAAATGAGCAACATACATGACTGAATGTGCTTTTGCTTATGTAGCATTTTGCTAGTATATAAAGAAACACAATGGAAAGGAGTATAAAGGAAGGATAGAAAGTTGCACTACTAATTTTTTTGGTATGCTGCAAAACAATGAAATTAACTACAGTGTTAAATATATTTATTTGCAAATGGTACTAGAAGTAGGCAGAGGGGGGTGAGTTAGGTTTTAGTGTAAAGCATCAGTATTTTCTTCATAAATCTCAAAATGAGATGATTGTTGAATGTATTGTACAGTATGTAGGAACAGGGAAAATTTTGTAAATTGGAAAGGAGTCTGTTTTTATAATTTATTTTCATTTTAAAGCTTAAATGTAGATATTTATATGTATGCAGGTTGTCTAGAAGCCAACGTTGTTTCCTGTTAAAACAGCTAAAATGAAAAAAGGACAAGTTTAAAGTATGGAATAGCAGAAGAATTACAGTGGTGAAGTGTACAAATCTATACTGTATGTTACATCTACATAAAGATTGCACTATAACCCTTAAATCATGTTGGTCTACAAAATAATTACAAGGTATACCTGTATTATACAGCAACCGTTTCCATACCTTGTTTAAATATATTTAGAAAGGAATGGTGGGGTCCTATGTGTGACCCAGGAGTACTTCATCCTGCATAGGTACTGAAAACTAATGCATTTTAAATATATATATATTTAAAAAAAAAAAAGAAACTTGGCACCTTGGATCTCCAAACAATTGTTTCTGCACTTAAGTTTGACCATTATATACTTACTAATGTTTGAAGAGCAAAGAGAACATTCTTTTATTTATGAAAAATCTTTGTCCTTATTTAAAGGTATACAGGTCACAACAGTTGCTTTAGTTGCCTATTTTAGGTATTTGCACTTATGTCTTTTTTGTTTTTGTTTTTGAAGGAATGTTTTGGTTTGCTTTGTTGTAGAGATTTTTATGTAGTTAATTTTGAGCAAGTTATAATGGTATGCTATCAACAAATACTGACAGGTAAATAGAATTGTACACTGTAGTTTTAGTTATTTATAATTCAAACACTCTTCCTCTCCACTCCCGGGTGTGCTGCTACAGATAGTGGCAGAATCGGCTTGCTGCTATGAGAGATGGAAAGAGCGAGCATCATATGCACTGTATGTAAAATTACAAAAATGATGTCAGGTTCTCTAGTTAACTTTATGAGATCAACCAGTACTATGCAGGGTGTGGAAAGTATTCCTATCACTTTAATATCAAAGATGGTAGAGAATAATTTATTAATGGAGAATTTTAATGTGATGAGGGGCACAAGGAAGGTAATGGGTTATTAAACTTTTTTAAACATCTCAAAGCTTATACAATCCTTATTTTTAGGAGCTTTTTGATATTGAATATTTGCCTGGCTATGATAGTAGTAGGCATAAACATTTTTAGCAGTTTGTAATTCACATCAAACTTTTAAGGGGGGGCAATCCTATATAAGCAAGGGATCATAAAATACCCATCATGCCAGGATTACTCCTCACCTATGAAAATTGAGAGGAGGCAATTGGAATTCTTGGCAGTACTAGATCTAGGTGTGCATTACCCGAATGGATTTAACAGCAACATTTAATGCTGGAGACAGCATTTAATTCACAAAAAAATGAAATAAGACATTGAGAGAGAATGAATACCTAGAATCTGGATATTTCAGTAGAAGTGGTATCACCAAAACTGCCTATACCAAGTTTAAGCATAGATTTATGGTAAGTAGTATTAATTTGTGTTGGTATTGGTTGGATCGTTTAGTTAACTCCTACTTTGTTGCTTTAGTGGGAAGGTTTTAATCTTTCATATGTCAGGCATCTTTTATTACTTTCTGAATGTTGTGTGCATTTGCATTACTTTCAGTTTATAAGTAGATTGTACATGCAGCAGCCAAACTTGCATGAAACCTAAATACATATTACTCCATATTTTTGTTTTAAGGTTTGACATAATGTGCAACAAATGCCTTGTTTATCTTAGTTTTTGTTGTACTACAAACTTTTATGTAAGAGAATCTCACATACAATACAACCATATTAATGTCAGAAATAAAGCATCTATGTACCAGGTTACTGTAAGTGCCTTTTATTTGAGAATTTAAACACTCGGTGCTCATAAATGCAACAACGTGTATGTACGTGTGCATGTGCAACTGCAAGAAACCTGCCTTTTCTGGACTGGGCAGAGACAAACAGCAATCATGGGAGTCGGTGGGTTACACAGCAGGATGGAGGCCTTTGGCAGTACACGCCTGAACCCAACCTACTTGTAAACCTACTTGTATTTGGTTAACAGTTTGTATTTGTCTCTCAAAGCTTTAACACAAATATTTATGTATAGGAGACTTGAGAGAAGAAGGATGGATGTTGCTAGTGTAAAGCTTTTTTAAGTTCCTTTCATTTGTATGGTAGAAGTGATATTTTAGCATGTGTGCCTGGGTCTTGGGAGGTAAATCCAAGTGTAAGCTGTGCAGTGTGATTTTTTTTTTTCCCCTAACTAGTACTCACAAACAAAATTAGTGTTAGACTTTGATTCTCTTATTTTGCTAGAAACATGAGCATGCAATAGATAATACCTATTGCCTTTCCCAGTTTTGTGGCAAAATACAAATGGCAAACAATTAAGATAATTTGTTGAAGGAAAAGGACAAGAGGGACTAATACAAGCCAGTTCTTCAGAAATAAGTCCTGGTAATTTGTATCATCTGGCTTTGAGCTGCATAGGCAAACTGTGACTGTTACTGGGGCTTTGCGGGGGTTCCAGCTGTCATAGCCAGGCCGCTGTATGAATGTCCGGCAGACCTGCTTGTGTTTGCCTGTGTGAAGTTTTCCATTGCTGGGGACAAGCAGGGTGGGCTGACTGTAGGGCATTTGCTCTTGGTGTGGCTGACTGCTGACGTCTGAAATCGGGGTGAGGTGTAGGTAGATGAAAGTGAAGTCTCTAATGATGTGACTAGTTCATTTTTCTATGTCAACTTTGCTCAGTGAAAGAAAGTAGAGCAGGTGGACAGCCAGTAAGCGAGAGGAACTACAGCCCTGAGTTTGATTCTGTGAAGACTCTGGAAGCTTTACTCATGGGCCTGGCTTTTACTTGGAAGAAATGGTCTTGAAGGCATTGATTGGTGAGAATAAGCCCAGTTCCTATTGCTAATACTCTGATTTTACATGAGAATAACTCTACTAGAGTTGCACCAAGCTAAAACTGATGCAATGTTGTGAGTGAATCAAGCTTCATGAAATAAAGGTTTTAACACTGGATATTAACTGACCACAGTTGCACTGTACCTGTGACCAAGGTCCAACATGATGCAAACAACAAAAATTCTGAAACTGGAATTGATTCTTGCATTTGGTTTTGTGACAAACATTCAAATAAAGGTTCAGTACCTTGGCAGAAAATACACCTATGTCTTCTAATGCTAGACCTCATTTAATTTTTTTTTCCATAAGTTTCTTTGACCTTGGATAAGCTGAAAATTTACAGGCTTAAATACTTACTTTCATGAGGAAGCTGTGGATTACTGTTTCTGTGCCAGCTGAGCCAAAAGATTGGTCCCTCTTGAAGCTGCAGCATACTGGTCTGTGTGGCTTCCCCTGGAGACAGCCAGCTTATCCCTTGAGTGGGTTGGATTCTTGCCCTGCAGCTGAAGGGAACAATAGGATCCTTGTAGTTCTGCTAGCATGATATGTTGGAAGAACAGGTAAGCTTTGGACATTTATACATAATCTTACATTTTTGTATAAAGTAAAAATCTGAATGCTCATACCCACAGTATTCCACCTTAATGATTAGGAAGAAACCTCAGTAGTGCAGCTTCTGTTTGTATCTGGAATAAGAGATGTGCAATACGGCATTCTTCAGTATCAACTTGTGCTGGTGGTTTGGTTTTCTTTTTAAATTTTGTTTTCTGCTTCATTGCTGTGTGTGTTTTTTTGTGAGGTACAGAACTGAAAGTTGTCCTCTGACGGTGCCTGCTGTTGGTCTGCATGACCCCAGTGATACGATTGCTGTTGCAAAGGGAATTCTGTCTACCTGCTACTAACTTTTACAGAAATTTGGGTTTTTTCTTTAGGTTTATTTTTAGAGAGTCCTCTGGATTACTTGCCTGACGTGATTTCCTGTGTTGTCACACCCTTTGACTACAGAGAAGATGAATGTTAATGGCCTTAGCACATGGAAGATGGGAATGGGCTGTGTATTGGCTGGCAGTGATGTACGTCTGCGACTCTCATGTCTCATAGTCTGAGGGGAAAAGGTGCTTTTGTCTTCTGGGGAGGAAGAATTCTGCTTACTTGGCATTTACTGCCTCGCTGACAGTTGGCCGTTGCTTGATCTTAGTTACTCCTGTAAAAGTGGTGTTTGGTGGTTGCATAACCAACACAAGATTAGAGCATGCTGTAGTGCCTGTTGTGCACTCTGCTTTAAAATGATCTATTCCATGGATTAAGAAATATTTACTGAGATTTCTGAGGGTATCAAGTTCTTACACCAGTTAAATAATTTTTTTTTTTAAAAAGAACAAACCCATAAAACAGACAAAGAAAACCCAGAGAAAACTGCTCATTGAAAGACTGTGCTCATAAGCAGTGATATAAATTGCCTCAAAAGTCTTTGTAGGAACTATATGAACAAAATAAGCTATGCATGTACATTAGATGGAAAAACAAAGTTTGGGAAAGCAATCAGCTTTGTAAATCAGAACAGTTGAGGATGTGTTTGCATGCATGTGTAGGGATGATGGGCTTGCTGCACTCATCTTAAAAGCTGAGTGATGTACAGGGGGACAGCACCCTTGTTTGCCTGCTTCTCATGCTGGCAAGCATGCATTTGTGGCAACTTGGTGCCGGAGAGGACTCGCCCCAGCACCAGAGCTCGGGCTGCGCCACGCAGCAAAGGGGAAGCGTGTTAGCTGGGCTGAGCGGCAGGCCCGAATAGCTGGATAAATCAGCCGCCGGCAATTTACAAATGAATGCCACGTTCTCCTCAGCCATACGGAAAGGAGCGGATCAGCGGTGTCTGGAGGGCCTGTGTCACCAGAAGTAGGCCAGTTTGTGCGTCGTCCTGCGCTGGCAAACGGCCAGGCTTTGTGTGCTCCAGACACCAGATGGGAAGCAATTATGAGTGTGACAAGCGGGTCATCTGGCAGACACTCTGTAGACCTGCTGCCGCATAATTTTTGGCGGGAAGAGGAGAGCTTTTTCTTTTCTTCCCCCCCACCCCCCTTTTTTTCTTTTTTGTTGTTGTTGTTGTTAATAGAACCTCTCCTTTAGCGAAATGGCAGTGACCGGGTATGGAGCATCCTGTGTTTGCTGAGTTTATGCTGCTTTTGTGCCCTTGCTGGTGCTTATCAAAGTGCAAGTGTTTTTCCTTGGCCAGCAGTAAGCAATGGTTACACTTGTGTTTGTACGTCATATAGTTTGCAAATACTGGCCTGCAGTCTGGCACAGATGTTTTGGCAACTTGGCAAGCCAGGCTCGGGTGGGAGACCTCCAGCCCACGACAGGAGAATGAGGGAGCCTGGAAACTCCTCCAGCCTGGACCTGGTTGTCCAACAGGGAGCCCGAGGGAGAAAAAAACCCCAGTGCTCTTCAAAGACTTTCCACCTCCCTGTAGGGCCAGGTGGAGGGGGTGGACCTTTTGGCAGCTGGGGCCAAGATGGGACCTTGTCAGTTTGTCCTTTGACCGTAGTCACTGGCCTGTGAAAGGGGAGTTTTGCAAGCCCGGACAAATCAGCTTAGCTGGCTCCAGCTGAGTGTGACAATACAGCCCCTCAACTGAGAGCCTGTTGCTAATTGCGTTGGGCAAATGTGTAAAACGTGTTACATCTTTCATTGCTTTTGTCTGGCCGGCTGGGGAAAAATGGCAAACGTGGCCTGGGTCACCCAAGGTCACGCTTTTGGAGATGGCAAAGCTCCGAGCAGGCACAGGGGTTCCATCAGTACTGACCCCGGAGAGGAGAGCCAGGGCTGGCTGGCTGGCTGACAGCAGATGCTTCTCCCCCTGCAGGGCTCCTGAGGAGCTTGGTGACAGTGGGTGGCATCTGACTCCCTCCACCAGCAGCGGCTTGGTAGCAGACATGGATATAAATCTGGGTTTGCCCAGAACTGATCTGGGTCTGTTTTTATAACCCAGCCTGGCCCTGCTTGGGTTAGCATTGCATTCCTTGCCCTTGGGGAAGGTGGGAGTAAGCATGAGTGTTTCTCTAATTTCCAGCTTTAAACGAACAGGTAAGAGCAATGTGAGAAATGTTGCCCTGAGGGGAATTAGTGGTTGCAAGAGCAATTTCAGGAGAGAAGCACCTTCAGCCTCTGATCCTGTTCAGCTTCCCCCTTCCCATGGTTTGGTTCTGGGCTCTGTGACAAGGGTGGCACAAGCACCCCCCTTCCAGCCCACCTCTCTGCCCCGTGGCAGCTCATCTCTGTGGGTGGAAAAGCCAACAGCAGGCCTGGCTTTTGTCAGCAGTCCTGGTCTACCATGTCCTTCTACCTCCTTCAAACTCTATTGCATTCATAGCAAAGGCAAGGCATGTTCTGCAACGGTGCTTGGAGCCAGCCCTGCTTAAACAGTCAAAAGTGCAAATAATTTTAAAATATTGGAAAAATTAACCATGATTGTCCAAGGTCTGACTATGGTAGGATGGGAGAAAAAGATAATATTAATTTAGTTAAAATTTCTAGAGCTAAGAGAGCAGGACCAGTGGCACCCTCAAGTGCCAGCATCTCTGTGTGGCTACGAAGTGCTGGTATCAGGAGGACTGTGAATCTGCCTGCTCAGGAGAGATGTCATGAGGTTTGAAGCTGAATCTACATGCACAGACCCCTAAAGTTCAGGTGGTGGCTGAACCAAAGCACTTGCCATTGTACACTGGTAACTTTTTATTGGCTTTTTTTTTTTTTTTTTTAATTTGGGAACTGTGAGAGATCATTAGGGAGATGTGGGGTTTTTTGCCTAATGACTATGAACAGAATATTTTCAGGCAGTGCTTGTTGCAGTTTTTTGATTTGCACAAGTGTGTTGTCCTGGTTTCAGTTGGGATAGAGATAATATATTTTTTTTCCCTTCTTAGTAGCTACAATAATGCTGTGTTTTGGATTCAGTATGGAATTTGGTATGAGAAGAATGTTGATAATGTACTGGTGTTTTTAGCTGCCGCTAGGAAATCAAGGACTTTTCAACCTCCCATGTCCTACTAGTGTGCAGGTACACAAGAAGCTGGGAGGGAGCAGAGCCAGAGCACCAGACCCAAACTGGCCAGTGCAATATTTCATATCATACAAGATCATGCTCAGTATATAGATGAGGTTTGATTGGGAAACTGGCTCTCACTTCCCGGATTGCAGTTTCAGGATTCTCACTTCTCTGGGATTGCTACCTGGGAACGGGCTGGGCATTGGTCAGCGGGTGGTGAGCAATTGCATTGTGCATTACCTGTTTGTATTTTCTATTATTACTATTATTATAATTATTATTTAAATTTTATTCTATTTCAGTTATTAAATTGTTTTTATCTCAACCTATGAATCTCCTTACCTTTACCCCTCCAATTCTCTCCCCCATCCCTCAGGGTGGGTGTGGGTGAGTGAGCGGCTGTGTGGTGTTTGGCTGCCGGCTGGGTTTAAACCACGACGTGTGATGACAGGATAGACATGATCACATTGCAGCATAAGGATTATGGACCTCAGTTTTTCTTCTGTGAATAACCCCAGAACAAAAAGTCTTTCTGACTCTTTACTGAACATGAATAAAGCCATCAGCTATTGGTTTACTTAAGCAATATGACAGCTGCAAAGCAGGTGGAACATAGATCTTGGAAAAAATGACCTTCAGCCACCTCAAAAGCTTTACTCTATAGCACCAACTTTCATTCGGCGGGTTATTTGCCAGGCTTGTTCCCTGCTCAGGATGCCTTGCTGTGACCTCATACCCAGTAGTAGTCAGGTGGTGGTGTTAAAAACTCTGCTTGGGTTTGACACAAGTGAGAGAGGAGGATTTTAGTTCAGAAAGGCTGGGGAGGGGTTAAAATGAACTGGGGAGTTGAGGGATGTGGGCACTGCCCTGGCTCTGTGCTGCCTTCCCCAGCCCAGTGGTGATCAGGGGCATGCAGGGGTGCTGCCAGACATGGCCCAGAGCCTGTGCAGGAGGAAACTAAAATATTTAGTTTTCACTTTTTAAAGTGCTTTAAATCCACAACTGGATGCCTTAAGTCACTGGAAGATGTTAGAGCATCTGGGGAGAAGAGGAATGTTTTCCTCGTCACACCTGACTGTGAAACGGTGTTTCCCATGGGGAGTTTACATATCCAGACCATGCACTGAGAACCAGCTGAAGTTTGTGTCACCTGAATATAACATAGCCAGAGCCTCCGAGCCAGCTGTTCACATAGGCACAGACACGGGGGCTTTTCTTGGCGTGCTTTCCCTCCCCTGCAGTGTGGGGTAGGTGAGTGACTCTGGAGTCCCGAGGTGTTGTGCTGACAGTGGGTCACCGCGCACAGTCAATCTGTGGTGGTGGTGGTGAGTGGCACCCTCTTACTCAGCTGTGTGCAGTGTAAGGTGACACGTGTCCAGCTATCCTGTCAGGGTATCTGTGAAACAACAATAGCGTAACTTCACACAACGCTATTTCCAACATATGAGGGAAGTCCTTTCATTTCCTGATGTGGGGCATCTGCCAGGTCTCTGTGTCTGCACTGGTTATCAAGATGCAGTAAAAATTGGTAATAGCCATGTGCATTTGCCCTGATAAAGTGGACTTTATGCTGTTTTCTCATGGTAAATAAAAGGAAATAAAGCAATTTGCTGTGGGTGATGGTGGTTTGGTGGCAGGGTTGTTGGCTGGAAGAGGGTGAAGCTGGGCACCCCATGGCTGGGTGCCCAGGGGGACGCTGCGGGCCTGCCTGCTCCGTCTTTTTGGGAGTGGGTGTTGAGCCACAGGGGTAAATGTGCATGTCAGTGGGTGGTTTTGTACAACACCTACCCTTTACATAGCAAGTGTGAGGCAAGAATGTTTCCCTGACCATGTGAAGTGTTTCTCTTAGGTGCTGCCTGCTTCCATCTATAAGGCAGTTGTTTTGTCCTGTGTTGCAGAGGGCTGTTACAGGTTTCATGCACACGCTACTTTCTCTCTGAAATATTCTGCTTAAGCTAACAGCCCTCTGGCTGGGAGCACAACTGGATGAGAAGGAGATGTCTGCTTCTGTTGTGGGTCAACTGCCAAAGGGGTTTTGCTGTTGACCTGATGATTTCTAGGGACAAAAGTGACTGCTGTAACTGACTGACCTGACTCTTGCATAAAACTGGCTCCATAACCTCATTTATCTCCAACTTCACCCAAACATCTGTTAAATAGTTTATTCTGGTGTATCAAAAAGGAGATTAGAGGACAGAGGGTTTGGCTCTTTTGTGTTCATCAGATCCTGGAGGAAGGGAGTGTTCAAGCTGCCTTGAGGTTCTGTCAAAAATATTGGTCTGGTACTGGAAAGTACCAGAAGTACCAGTTCCAAAACCGTGAGCAACTAAATGCAGACTGTGCTAAGGTTTGCACCACTGACCCCCTTTTGTGAAGGCAAGGCTTCTCCTTTGGCAGGAGGGTGACGCCCCTCCCCTGGAGCCTGTGGAGGAGGCTTCCACAATGGCAGGGAACGGTCCCAGAGGTCTGGACTGGCCAGAGCCTCCTTCAGCATTTTGATGACTGCATCACGTGCTGGCTTTGCTTTTCAGGTGAACTACTGAAAATTGAGCAGTCAATGGGCCATTTATACCTGTCCTGTCGGAATTTTGAATCTTATTTTTCCTGATCTTCTATTAATAATCATTGTTGAAGGTTTCAGCTTGGTGGCCATAGTGCAATTCCTACCTGTAACTTTATAAAGGCAAGGAGGTTTATCACAGGAGAGCAATTTTTCTACACTATTTTTAGGCACTCGGATTAGCTGGAGTATATTTTTATTTTGTTGAAGTCTGCTTTTGCTGAGCCTTTAAATGTCTTGCAGAACAGCAGTTTTCAAGCCTACTAATACCAACATTCTCCTAATAAAAATGCAGCCACCTACAAGGCAGAAGGCGATGGTTCCAGCCAGGTTAGCCAGTGACATAGGGAGAGATTGAAGATGGAGCCCATGTCTAGGTAAAGCAGCATTTATCTCTGCATGCCTGCATGGTTGCCTGCTCTCCTCTCCATTAGAGGATATCCAGGAAGGGCAGGGATTTCCCATCCTCTGGGCAGAGCATCCCTCACACTCCTGCATGCTCGCAGGGTTTCTGGGGGGTGATGCACCCCTAAAAGCTGGGTATGGACCTGGACAGCCCAATGGGGTGACCTGAAAGCTCCTGTGTGTGTCAGCAGCTATAGGTGGAGACCTCTTATCCCGATGAAATGTGGTGCTATATTGTAGAGCTGAGCAAATCTGTGTGAAGCTGACCTGGTCTCAGAGCTATACTCCATGTCAGTATGGTGCTGGCATGTGATGGTTGCACAGGTAATTCATACAATGCTTCGGATGCCTGCTGGGGGCTGTTGTGTAGTGGCGAGGCTGGTGTAAGCCAGCTGGTCACTCCAAAGAACAAGACTTATGTGAATAAACTGTTTCACTTGCTTTTGAAGAAAGGTCGTTACCAGCCTGAATGTTGCAGTCTTCCTCCTTACCATGCTATCTGCGCTGAGCCACTGGTGCCTGCTTTAGTAGCTGGACCAGGTGAGGAAGGGGTTTTATTGACTCTCTGCAGGGGCTGAGGCTGCTGACCCCCATGCTTTTTGCATTTGGAAGGTTTCTGGTTTCCATCTCTGCTGATCACCCTGGTTGAGCTTTCATTACGCATGTGTTTCCAGCCTGGCAGTGATCACATGCAGTAAGAACCTATTTTTAACCCTGGGAACTGAAGTTGAGACAATGGTCTGCAGAGAGGCCTTTGATGTGTCCAGCTGCCGTGGCTGCTATGCAAATCAGACCAGATCCTGTTCTGCATGCTCACATTGACGGACGCGCGAGTGCTGCCCATACATGTCCTCCCCCTGGCATGACAAGGGACATGGGGCTGGCTGTGGCACAGCCGGGCACACCGATGGCCAGGGAGGAAGGCAGCCTGGGCTGAGCCCTCCCACTCCCTGGCAAGGGACCGCATGGCTGGTTCCCACTCCTTGCCCGCAGGGAGGATTGACATGGGGCAAAACAGGTGCCGGAGTGGTGGCAACCAGACCATAGCTGTTTTGCACATGTGGGGTGACTCCTCCGTCACACTGGTGGAGTTTGTCTCATTTCTTTAGGTGGCAAAGATCAGGGAATAAAGGGCATCACCTGAGGCAACACATAGTTATTGAGCATCTCTGCTTTCCACCTGGAGACCCAATGCCTGGTGGGGGCCTTGTGGCTGTCTGCAAAAGGAACAACTACCTTAGTATGTGTGGGTCAGGTGTCAGCTGAGGTGGGTGCAACAGTCACAAAATAAAAGCTCCCTTCCAAAACCCCAGGCTGAATGATGGCACCATGTGTTCACATCCTCACCTACTCCTTGGCAGCTTTCCGCAGACCTTTGCCTTTGCTGTGTGTGACTGGTGCAGAGACACAAGAGCCCGGCATGCCAGCTGCTGGTGGTTTCTGCATCAAGGGGTCTGTCCGTGGAGGAAAATGAGCAGAGGCTTATTTCACATTCTTTTTTTTTTTTCCTAGAATATTTGTGTCTCTTCCACTAATGGGTTCACCCACCTTGAGCATATGGTAGCCAGCTAAGTAACTTGATATTTCAATTCATAATGTAAACAATTAAAAAAATGATTTAACAAAGCTTGGATTTTAGATGTTACGATCGTGATTAAAAGAATAGACATTGCAAGATTCTAGGTGTTGGTGAACCTCATTTATAAGGGTTCATTATAGATAAAATCTTTATTCAGCTTGCTTCAAGTCTGATTGAAAAATCTGCTTGCATCCTAATTTACAAGGACAAATGTCAGATACCCAGTTTATGAGGGCTCTGGGACAGTTATAAAGAAGTTATAGGGTTGCAGTTTTTACAGAAAAGGTTAATGTCTTTATCAGAAAAAAATTACTTGCAGGACTTTCTGGCAGTCTAGCAGTTAATACGGTCTTGCTAGGCTTGTCACTGCACTCCCCGTGCTAAAGTAGCCTGAAACCTGCAAACTGTTGCTGTGTGTTTAGTGGCTCTTGTTACTCAGACAACAGCCTTGAGGAAGATGCTGCTGCTTCCTGAACCCCACCTTTGCTTTTGCTGGCAAAGCGCAGGAGCAGACGACGCTTCAGCAGAGTGGCTGGTTTTGCAGTATCAGCTCCTGGCATGGCTGTGCTGAGGGCTCGTTTCACCAAAAAGTGCCTCGTCAGACATAGTGGGGGAAGGACTGTGCACTCTGCGGGGCCTTTTGCATGTCTCTTCTGCTTTATGGTCCAGTGCACCTCCCCCCCGCCCCCCCCGCCCCCCCCAAAAGGGAGCACGCAATCTATTTGCCTGATGATGCCTCTTACTATTTCACTGCTATGCAAAACGTGACGGCACAGTAGGAAAATGTTGGTCTAAAATAAAGCAGAGTAAAGTGTTAGGCAGGTGAATCTGCAGGGTGGGAGGTGTGATGGGGTGAAACACCTGGCCAGGACCAGGGGCTGCCAGCCAGCGTCTGCCCTCATCTCCTGCCTTCGGGTCAGCTGCAGGGCCCCTGGTTGCTCCACAGGGCTTGTTAATAAGTCTGTTAAAAATGACAACTCTTTTTGTAGTGAAAAATGACAACTCTTTTTGTAGTGACTTCAACCTGATGGCTGAGAAGAGGGACATCATTCACACATCCCTCCATTTCATCCTGAATTGTCCCCCTTTGAGCTCAGCTGCTTGGTTTCTCTGGGCCTTCATCTAACTTAATTAAATATTCAACTCTCTTTTTTCCTTCTAAACACTTCAGTTTTTATTTTAGTGATCTATGTGCCCATTCATTTAAATAATAGTTCTGTCACTTAAAAAAAGGGTTTTCAATGCTATGTAGGGTCGAGCTGCTCACTTGTGAATAATCTGTAGAGTTAATGCCAAGATTTTTAAAATCTCTCATAAAATATTTATGACTATTTGACATCTGCACTGTTTGTAGAATTCACATATGAATTTCTGAGCAGGGATTTAATCTGAAAAATCTGACTTGTTTCAGTTTTGTTTGTGTGTGCAAGTCCTGATATTGCAACTTTTCTGGCTGGGTAACTCCCAGATGTGAAATCATTCTGCAGATGCCAATGTTTGAGTTAAAAATATTTTCTGTAAAAAGTGTTTGGTATTCTCCCAAACAGCAATGTGTCTGTGATCATAGCTCTTCTGGCAAACCTGTTTGCTACAGGATCTGTAAAGTGAGTGCAAAAGGGGAAGAAAGGCGGGCAAAGCATATCTGAGATTTTTTTTTCATGCATCAGTAGGAATTACTTTGTATAGTAGCCTAGCTTTAAATTCACTACAGTTTATTTAAATAAAGTGGTATGCAAAATAATGATGGATATTTTAGTGAGTAGCTCTATCACAAAGATGTTTTTGAAATGGTGAGAATAAATTAGAACCTTTTTTTTTGAAATTAAATATAAATTACTGTGTGATGGACTGTCATCATGAAGTCTGTTTCAGTCAGGTCGGTGCCCCAGTTAGTCTCTAGTTCTGGAGAACCCAAAATTATAAATGACATGACACATGTCTGAAAAATGCATCTTCTCACAGATGTTATAAAGAACGACAACATGCTAGTGTCAGGCAGTGCCAGAGGCGATGCTTTCAGCTGCACAGTTTAACAGCTTTTCTGTCTTTGATGGAAAAATGGTACAGTTCGCTTATTTCTTTAATCACTATTTCAAATTTTTCTGACGGTGTGCTGGAGTCAACCCAACATTGCTTTCTGTACAGTTTCATCTGGAAAATGTATGGCATACCCACATCCTCTTCCATACTCATGTGGATATTTTTAATGGATGACTAAAGGTTGGGTATTCGCAGAGAAGTCCCCAGCAGAGGCCAGGTTGTTACCCCACGTCCTGGAAAAAATCTGTGCCAAGTCCTGTGGTGTGAACACTCACTGAGAGGACACTCCCTGGTTGCTCATTCTAAACATAGACACTGTCTGCAGTGGGGGGACCAGAAATGTGGCACCATTTCACCAGAGCTGTGAGGGGTACGGGCAGTGTGGCAGGCAGGGGGGCAAGTCATCCTCTAAAGGATGGGCTTTCCGAAGTCCGGGTTGGTGAAGGATGCCAACACCATACGTTTTCTTTCCTTGTATCTTAAAGTCTTTCCCCTTGCAGTCCTGAGTCAGGTCCCCTAGCCTGGGCTCCTGCATCCCTGTGCAACCCACCTTGGGTTGGGCTGTGGTTCGGCACAGGATCTCCAAAGACAGTGTTGTGTTTGAGGTAAGTTAAGTGACTTCGCTGTCATCTGGTAGGACTAAAGATGGGGAACACTTGGTTTTACTCTCTACCGGAGCCTTAACTACCCCCAAGGAGTCTCTGTCTCGGTGTTCTTATTTGATGGGAGGGAGGTGACACTGCTTACTTCCCAGGGCCGCAGTGAGGCTAAACATCGTGTCCGTAATATGCTCGAGGTTAGGTGTGTAAATGTGTACCTAATGTCTAACTGCTGGTAGTGCCAGGACTTTTCTCTGAGTATCTGATAACAAACAATGATTCTACCATCCATAAAATATTGGAGCTGCTCACAAACATACACTTCTGGGCTCTCCCTGAGGGGAGCAAAATTTGGGTTTTTTGCTATCAGGTGTTCATGTTCTTCAGTACTATAAACTCTGCCTTTACTTTCCACTAAATGCTTCCCAAAAGCTTTTAAGTCACGGAGACCCACATGTTACCATATGCTACTGACTACTTTTTTTTTTTTTTTTTTTTAATGAATAAGACATATTTTATTTGAATCAATAAAATAAGTATCTACTACAATACAAGAAATCTCCACAGCAGTTACTGGAATACAGAGAAATTAAATATGCTTGTAAATATCTCCTTCTTTTGTAGATCCAAATTATAAATTAAATAAATAAGAAAAACATAAATACACATTTCGAGATACAGAAATTATTAGGTAGAAACATTAATCATCTCTTCGCCTCCATCCTCATACTGCTTAATGCTATTAATTAACAAACGAAATACTACGGTACAGCTTTCTCAACAGGCAAAACTCTTGCTGTGCTGGACTGTGTGTTGGGTGCTCTATGGCTCATGATAGCTACGAGGGCAGGTACCACAAAAGCTCACTGTCTTAATTATCCCAAATTCAGCAAATGGACTTTTCCCAGTGTCTGTCCATCTTCCTTACTTTTGCTTTGCTTAGGGAATGAGACCAAAAAAGGGAACTGGTGATTACTATTCTCCCTACTCCTTGAGTGTATGCGTTGCTGTGCAAGAAAGTAGTCCTACTGAATGTACTAGGTTTACCTATATGTGTAAAAATAGCGTGTGCCTACAAAGCCAAGGCTTCTGGCAGGATTTCTATGGGCTGGGGAGGGGATTGTTGTGTGGTTGGTGATATTTGTAAAAGATGTTTCAGGAAAATCTTGGCCATGGTTCCAGCTTGGTTCAGTCATGGAGGACCTGATGTTGGCAGGGTAACAGTGTCCAGACTACTGCACAGGGGCAATGTGTCAGGCGCTAATTTAAAGGTGGGGTGGACCCCTGTGAGAAAACTGCCCTGGTGCTGTTCAGGTGTTCAGCCTTCACTGGGCATCGAAATTGCTCCTGCATGCTGTGACTGGTCACACATGGTCAATACTGGACCGCCATCTCCTCTTCTCCTTGTCTTGCCAGCAGCTGGGGCCCTTCATGGTTAACAAGAAGCTGTCTTCTCCTCCTTTCTCAGGAGGAAGAAAGAAAAGCAGGAGAGCAAATCATTCCTCTTTCACGCTGCTGGGCCAGAGAAGGACTTTTGCCTTTGGTAAGGAGGACAGTCTGTGTGACTTCTAGCTGCAAGGCTGTCCTCTGTGAGTTGTTGAGCACCTCTGAAGGAGAAGCCTGTGACTGAAGCAGTGATGGACAGATGAACACAAGGGCTGACAGAAAAATTTTATGAAGGGCTAGTGCCTTTCCCCTCCTTGGCAGACTCTGGACTGAGTTGGCTCTGGCTGTATGAAAAGCCGTAGTACCTTTTTCTTCCCCATCCTACTGCCTTCTCCAGCACGCCCAGCCTCACATAGGTGTCCCTGCAGCCCTCCTTGGAGCCACTGGGGACTTTTGCTCAGTACAGCTATCAGGCTGCTCCAGTTGCTTTCCCACCCCACGGACTTTGGTTGCTCAGGTTGTCAAGCTGCAAACCTTTCCTGTGTGCTGTTCCACCCTGCTCACACCAAAGCCAGAGGACCTGGCTGTTTTGCAGCCTTTCCCTCCCATCCAGGTGGGTACCCTGCTGCCTCTGAGCTGGTGACCCCTGACTGGGGATAACTGTCCCAGCCTGCAGCTCTGCAGGTTGCAATCCAAGATGCCCTCTGTCCTGCACTGTAAGAGAAATTCAGAATATGCTTTTTTCTAAGTCCAGGCTGCAGACGATCTTAACACAAGCAGTGGATGAAGTCAGTAGGTACCCCAAGGGCAGAAGTTGCCCAGGTGGTTGTAGTAGGAGGGCGAGGAGCTGTAAGTGCTGCTAACACTGCTGATGTATGGTTCAGACCTTTTGTGGGTTCTCAGCTCTGGAGCCTCCTCACCTTGGTACTGTGGCACTGTGTATGACAATACCTCAGTACATTCCACTACACCGGCTGCGGGCAAGGAAGTTTCAGATGGGAGCTTCTTTCCTCTGATTCTGTTATAGAGTAAGACGTTTATTTTTTATTTATGCTTTGGAACACTGGCAGTTAGATTAGAGAAGATCGTTATTACTATGAGCAACAGGAGATACGCTTCCCCCAATTTTATATTTCACAGAATCATCAAGGTTGGAAAAGACCTTGAAGATCACCTAGTCCAACCATTAACCTAACACTGACAGTTCCCAACTACACCATATCCCTCAGTGCTATGTCGACTCTACTCTTAAACACCTCCAGGGATGGGGACTCCACCACCTCCCTGGGCAGCCCATTCCAATGCCTAACAACCCGTTCTGTAAAGAAATGCTTCCTAATATCCAATCTAAACCTTCCCTGACATATTTAAATTTCTGTATTTAGGCAAACCAAATTCTTTTATAACAACCAGAGGAGCACTCATATGAGGCAAGTAGTGTTCATGACTAATAGAATACTGTCTGTAACACTGGTGAAACCTTTTTTGTAAAACTTTCTTTTTTTTTTTTTTTTTTTTGAGAGGAAAACCCAAGGGCCCATGACCACATGACCAGCAATTTCTAAATTGAAGAAAATTTTGAGAAAATTTTTTTGATCAAATTCCATTAAATACATCTATCATAGGCATGGGTCTCCCATATGCAAGTGTCTCATGTTCAGTCACCTAGTTGCACTATTTAGGTATTTTCTTTCCTCCTAGTATTTTGTGCACTTAGTGAAATATCCTGTACCACACAGGCACAGAGTAAGTTGCTGACTGCCGCTTAATGTATAAGTAGGTTCTATGGAAGAGAGTATCTCCTGAGGTTATCCAGTTGCTCACAGTTTGATCTGGCAGGACACTTTGAAACACCAATCACTTGTCACATAGCAAATTTTGGTAAATGTGTGTTTGCAAACTTGCTCAGTTCTGACCCATTCTTTTAAAATTTTTGCATCTTTTACTCCTGTCTCTAAGCATCAAAATTGAAGAAAAAAAGATGTTTAGCGTATGTCATTCAACCAAGCATGTTGTAAGATGTGGTAATTTCTTGATATGAGAGGGGGAAGAGGACAAGCAGTGGTATACAATGAGCAGACCCCCAGGATTTAATGTCACGCTGTAATCGATCTGTTACCTTGCAGGAATATATAAACTGCTTGGTAGGCTTTTCTTGTTGCAAGTCTGAGCTGATTCAGACAGGACATGTAAAATGATGAATGAGCCAGTGGTAGTTTCAGCATCATTGAGCCAAGATGTAAATCTAGGGGGATACTTGGGATTTTAGTATACTGCAACAAAGAAAGGCCAGTGAGTTGCATTATGTTCACCATTTTTACCCTAGTCAGCCCTTCTCACACTGCTCTGAGGCAATGGCATCAAGTAATAAAAAGGATATTTGTTTCCTGGATGAGCTGTGCTGTGTCTGTTCCCTTGTTGATCTCAGAGCACCTTGTCCTGGCTAATGGACCTTCTGTCTTTCCAAGTGATGCTGAGTCTTATCAGTCTGCCTCAAAGGCACTGTTTGTTGCCCCCAGGTACTCTGACTTCTTCTTGTGCTTCATCCACATCTTCCTCAGGAGGCTGGGTGTTCCACACAAGTTGCCTCCCGTCAGTGGCAGGGAAGCTTCTGCTGATGGTGGCAGGGTCAGGTCGTACTCTGCCGTCTTCCTCCAGCTCTGCCCATGACTAGCAAAAAAAGCACAGATGGATGAAGCATTCATCTCTGTGGCTTTTCTTCCCTGCTTATGATGACCAGCTGCTGAAAACCAAGGGCTGCCTGTCTGCCAAGGTATGTTTGCACCTGGCCAGTCCTTGGGATTGGTGAGTCTGGGGTGAGCAGGGGCTGTGTGGGGCGGTGGCCTTGGACACCACATCTGCCCCCTCCCTGCTGCCCCGGCTCCCCTCAGAGCCCCTCGTTCACTTGATATCAAGGTGAATACTCACACGAGGGGATGGGCTACAAGTGGGACTGTTACTAGGGGTATCGTCTGTAGTGTTTGTCACCAGAGAAAAAGCTGGTATATGGCCCAGGGACAGAGCTGGGCCCTCCCACCAAAGCCCTGGGGACGATGTGGCAGTGCCCAGGCGGGGTGAGCTCCACCTGGCCGAGGGGGCTACTCTGACTTACACCGGCTGAGGGAGTTTTAGGTCTCTGTGTATGGAGTGCGAGGACACTGTGACAACAAGCTTGTCACTGTCCCTCAGGTGGCAATGGCAGCATCTCAAATATCACCCGGACCCATGTCTGGGTTAACTGTGTACTGATGAGTGCATTTGTACTATAGTCAAGCTGGTCCTTAATTACAGTTATAGACAATAAAGCTTTTTTAAAAAATATTGAATTACATTTTCTAAGCTGCATTAGGGCAAATATTATAGACTTTGTAGGGTGAAAATACTTAAATTTTGAATTTAGACAGTTTTTTTCTAGTGATGAAACAGAGTTGTAACTGGTACCGGGGCAGCTGTATAAACAGCCATGGCTGACGATATAATCAGCATGTCCTTTAGCCAATCTCTCCCTGCCTTTGGGAAGCAAGCAGCATGGCTTTACTGTAAACCACTGAGGTTTTACAGCTGCGATTCAGAGAAGACCTGCAGCTGAACACTTCTTTGTGTTTCTGGTGAGAGGGTGACCTGTGGTGGAGATGCCCCATCCCCTTCCCTGCCCGGCAGCACCCTGCACGCAGCCCCCCAGGCTTGGCTGGAGGGTTGGGAAGGGACTTACAGGTCTGTAGGAGTGCCATCGCCTGCAGTGGAGTCTGTGACAGCCGCCGCTTTCACTGGGATATGGGCAACTGGCGATGGTGGGAACTGCGGAACGAAAAAGCATGACATTAGGAAACGCCACTGATAAGCAGGGACCCCAGGTTTGTCTGAGGAAAGAGGCTCTTTTAGGAAAATAGATAAATACTGTAGATCTCTTAACAAGAGAAAGCTAGCTGGCTAAGGACCTGACTGCCCAACTCTTACCCACACAAATACTGACTGCTCACATGAACAGTCTCACTGAGCTCAGCACAGTGCTTGCATGCGCAAGAATTACACCTCCCATCAAAGGAGGGAGGCTTACAGAACCTTTTATTCCCTAGTTTTTATGTCTATCTTCCTGAGGAAGCGAGGTTTTGTGCAGATTGAGCAGCCTGCCTCTTGCAGCTCTTCACAAGCCACCTCCACCACTGGCTGGGGAGCAGCTCTCCCAGCCACTGCTGTTTCCTAAGCATTCAGAAATGTTTCCTCATTTTGCTGGGTGCTGCCCTGTGGTGTGGGGGGCCCTGGTTCATGCCCCACAAGCGCCTGATCATTGACATCCTTGTCTTACTTGATCATAAATTGCCTGCCAGAACTGAATCACATTTTCCCATAAACAGGCCACTGAGACTGGCATATCCTCCAGGATGGTAAGCTAAAGTGTGGGTTGCCCAGAAATGGAAGAAAATGTCAAAAATTGTGATGTGCTCTCATCAGTTAAGGCAATAAACACGCTTACTGATTTTACTGGCAATACTGAAAAATTTCTTCATATTATTGACACTACTATAACTCGTCTTAAGCTGTCTCAGGCTGTTTCCCCTGGGATTATTCTGAGACTGGATACATTTAGATACACTCTGCAAGTATCCCATGACTTGCAGATGTTTTGCAAGCACCCTTTGAAATTAACCGGGTTAATTATTGATAGGTGCAATTAGTTTCATTACACTGAATACCACTAATTCTGACCAACCTTCAATAATGAACAGTCATTTTTCTTGAGTGTAGCCCAGCTGCCAGCTAACAAGTATATTGTAGCCATCTGAAAGAGCATTTTAAGCCGTAAAGTTTCTATAGCATTGTCTGGTATTGGTCAGAAACTTTTCAAGGGACTAATTTCTGTTTGAAAATCTAGTTTTTATAAAATGTAGGGACTTTGAAAGTTGTATTTTGGTAAGAAAAAGAAGGGAGTGAAAATGTTTTAGTAAAGCTGAGTAATTTTTAACCAAAACATTTTGTCTGTCCATTACAGAACAAAATTTTGGGTTTTTTATGATGATTTTCCCATCAACTCTTTACTGACATTTTTGACTGATCTGATTATCATATCAGGTTGACATTCTGGCGAATATGAATTATTTGATGCTTGTTCCACTTTAGAAATTAATTTTTTTCCAATTTGTGAAATTCTCTGAGAAACAAGAGGCTAATTCCTCCCAGCTCTTGCAGGTGGCTGAGTATCCAGAACTGGAGCATGCCCATTTCCATCCCACAACCCTTCCTGGTTTCCTGAGGGGCAGATGTCCTATGCCAGTCTCGGCTTCCACCTAAGGAGCCTCTGGCATAAATAATTTTCTCAAAGCCTTAACAAAGACTGAAATCTGCACGTATTGCGACAGACTGACATGCTGTTAATGTGGGACATGCTGACAGGTACTGGGTTTTAAGATGCATCAGATAGTGATAGTTGGTCTTGCTGTATTTACTTACCAAAGCTTTTCCATCCGACAGGTGATTATAGGACTTCGATGACTCTTGTTTGGTAATTCCCACTGTAAAGCATAAGAAACATGGCATTATGGGTAAATATCCCACTGGCACAGCTTGTATTAAAAGCATCCTTCCATGCAGTTAAACCTGGATATGAACAGAGCTCAGATTCATGTTATAGTCCCACTAGATTTGATTATAGCCAAAAGTGCAGAAGTTTCTTTATTATGATCATCTATTGTGATGTCAAAATAAATGATTTTGGAATTGCTTAAGTTATTGTGGAAAATCACTCAACTGCTTGCTCCAAGACTTTACAAATGAGATGATAACTGTCCTTAGCAGGCCAAACTAAGTGGGAACCCTTCCTCTCTGCAAACATTTATGTGTATGTATATACAAAGAGCGGTCCCATCTGCTGCTCCTCAGCAGAGGTTGGGTAACACAGTTTTTGTGCATCTTGGAGCTGCCGCTGCCAGGTTTGTCCTGCCTAGGAGGTCATTCTCTTTTCTGGATTGCCCTGGGGGTTATTCTTACCTGGGCATTGATGTGTGTGCTACATCCACCCCATTACAGGGAGGATTTTAACCTTTCTGTCTGACTGTGGCTGAGTGGCACCTCTCTCTGCTGTCCTTAAACCTGGAGGTTACCTTTCAGTTACAAGTGAACACTCAGCGGATAACTTCTCCACAGATAAATACTCACTGACATTCCTGCTAGTTGTGCCGAGGAAATAAATGAGCAAGGAATTCCAGATTTTTTCTCATGGAGCCAAATCCTTCCATTTGGCTTTGAGAATGTGGATATCTTTCTTTCTTTTTTTTCCCCTCTTTCTTTCTGTTTCTGGCCATTTTCAGTTGTCTGCTCTTTTTTTAAAAGGGTATTCAGGTAAGCAAAGTGCAAGGATCTACAGAAGTACCAGGATTCACCAAGGCAGAGGATACAATATGGTTCACAACTGCTGTGACCAATGGAATATAAATAATGCAGCAAACATCAGAAATAACCAAGGTGCTGCTTATAGTGCTGTCTTCAGCATGAGTTCACAGTCAGAACTGTTTTCTCCTTCTAGGGACAATATTTGACCATGATAAATATATTAACTAGCCTCTTTCTTCCCGGTCCTCCCACCCCACCCCATCCCATAATTCCATTAGGTACCTAACTGTATCCCTCACATCAAAGTTTAATTCAATCACCTCCTCTCATCTTGCATATTAGGTACTAACAGTATTCAGCAAGTGGCTCCAGGTATCAGTGCTTCAGCTAATGTCCATATTTTTTCTTTTTTGTTTTTTTTTTTTTTTTTGTTTGTTTGTTTGGTTTTTTTTGTTTTGCTCTTATACTGTCTGATCCTTCCCTTCAGCCTGTCCCTCTTCTTATTAGATACAGAAAATGTTCTGGCAAACTTTTAGCAAAATATCTAAGCAAAAGTAAGTCTTCATGGCTTCAGGTTCAGTGGTGTCTAGGTGCGGTGTGAATTCTACTTCCAGAACATGCTATAGATGCCTAAGCCTGGGACAAAGGTTACTCCACATCTGTTATTCTGTCTTTCCAAGATGAGTGCTGGTACAAAAACTTGGTACAAAACGGAGTACTTTTTTCTGGAGAATAAGAGCAATTTTTTTTTTTTAATCTATCAATCCTGTGAAGCAAAACACAGCTTTGATTGCAAGTCAGGAGTTTCTTGTTGTGGCTTCCCGCTACACTTACTTGCCTTCCTGCACACTGGAATGGACCATCTTTATGCTTTGATACTTGTGTAGGGTTTCCAATGCTAGCAGTAAGTGTGCTGATAGTCTCATCTACGCTCTTGTTTACACATTTTTCACTACTCTTGAAATTGAACTTTTCACTCTATTACCCAGATTACAAGCTGTGCTTTACCACATCTGAAGTCTCTTTAATATCCAACAGTATTTATCTATGGAGCAAGCATGGAAAACTCTACAGACACAACTCTTTCCAGTAAGAAAGTTGAAGGATGTTTTTGAAGGGTGAAATTTATGTGGAGGTCACATTTGTACAGAGATTAATGAAAATAGATGATACATATCCATATATATACCTCACTTCATATCACATGCTGGCTCTCCATCTGTTAAGAAACAGCTGGAGAAACCTTTCTGGACTCTCTCATATCACTCCGTTCTCTGTGTAGGTATTATTAGCACAGCGCATATTGAAACCGGAAACTGCAGCACATCTTAACAGAGAGCTGTTTTTATTTTCATACAAATATTTGCAAACAATTCTACTTTCCTTCCCTTAAAATGTTAAATCTGTAAAGTCAGGCACTCAAAAGTTATGAAACACCATAATTGGATCAAAGTTATTTCATCCCCCACAAGGATCTAGACATTGAGATTCAGTCTCTAATTTGTGACCAGAAACCATTTTGCCACAGACTTTCTGCTTCACTCATATAGACAGTGTTCACTCAGAAAGCAGTTGTTCATCCTTAGCTTTTGTTTCTCAGTGCACAGTCCTATACTTACTTTCCCCACCAGTGAATCCTCTGAGGACGGAACTATTAATATTTTCATGGGCTCTTCTATATTGCTGATCACTGTGGTCATCATCTGCACAAATGTTTTAAAAAAACAGCTTCATCACCTCCTGGAGGACTAGGAGTTATGCCAGGGAAACAGGGGTAGGTGCTGAGTTTAAGATCAGAAGTTTCTGGGATCCAGCTTTTCAGAGGCTTTGAGGCGGACGTAGCACTTCATAGTCAGCACAGTTTTTACTGGCAGCAGGAACTGAGCACTCCTGGGTGTCGCAGTCAGAAGCGTGAGGCAGGCACCCAGAAAAGGGGGATACATCAGCTGTGTGAGGTGCTGAGCATCACTGAGGAAGCTGGTGGCAGTGATGGACAGACCTTAGGGAGTGATTGCAGGCGATGCCCTGCCATGGTCCCTGAGCACCTTCTGTGCTGGGGGGAACAAGGGATCTGACAAACAACCTCGACATGCTGCACAAGCTTAGGCAGCCATGCAGTAGCTCGCTTGTCTTGTCCAGATGCTCCTGGTGAGTTTGTCCTGTCCTATTTGTCTCTCTCCCTCCTTCCATTCCTTAGTCAGTCCTTTTTGCTTTATTTTTTGTTCTAATTTAAGCTTAGTGTCCTGGTTTCGACTGGGGTAGAGCTAATTGTTTTTTTTCCCCTTCCTTCCTTCTTAGTAGCTAGAATAGTGATGTGTTTTGGATTCAGTAAGGGATTTGGTATGAGAAGAATGTTGCTAATACACTGATGTTTTTAGTTGTTGCTAAGAAATCAAGGACTTTTCAACTCATTCCTTGCTAGTGTGCAGGTACACAAGAAGCTGGGGGGGAGCAGAGCCAAAACAATGGATCCAGACTGGCCAATGGACTATTCCATATCATACAACATCATGATCAGTATATAGATAAGTGTTGATTGGGAAGCTACACTCAGGTTTTCGGGATGGTGATTTCAGTATTCTCTCTCCTTTGGGATCACTAGCTGGGAATGGGCTGGGCATTGGTCAGTGGGTGGTGAGCAATCATTGTGCATTTCCTGATTGTATTTTCTGTTATTACGATTATAATTCTTATTTTGATTTTATTTTATTTCAATTATTAAATTATTTTTACCTCAACCTACGAGTCTCCTTACCTTTATCCCTCCAACTCTTTCCTCCATTTCCTGAGGGTTGGAGAGGGTAAGCAAGTGGCTGCATGGTGTTTGGCTGCCGGCTGGGTTTAAACCACAAGCCTTAGCTTATCCCTCTTTCCCTTTCATCATCCCAGTTTCTTTGCGCAATTGCCTCCTTTTCTCCTGCTACGAGAACTGTTTCCCCCTTCTTCTGCTCTTCTTTTTGGATTCCTACATCTTTTCTCCTGTTCGCATCTGTCATCCTTTACCTCTTGTGGTTCCTAGCAGCAGAGACCAGCAGTCCCTCCTTTCTCCCCCCCTGGCTCTCTGCCACCCACTACCCCACAGCTGGACCCAGCCACTTCTCTGACTCTCCCTGCTCCAACCCCGAAGCCCAGATCTTTGTTCAGCCATTTCTTGGCTCTGGTCCCGGTCTGAGATCTTTTCCCTACAGTTCCAAGATCACTTTCTTCCTTCCCAGTTCCCCTCTTGTCTGGTCTGTGTTCCTAATGGGATGGCTTATGAGCAGTGAGGTTGAAGACCAGTTGTGTGAAGAACATGCACCTTCATGGTAGTATCTGCTTTACAGATTTAGCATCTTTTAACAGCTAAATGTTCAATGTCTCTACCCAACACATGCCATATAGGATTTTTCAAAGGCTTATGAGTTGACTGCATCTGGGTGTTTTTTCAAAGGAGAGCAAAAGATGAAGTTTTGATTAAAAGACCACTCTTGCCAAACTGCATGGCCCTGTTCCAGCTTTGACCTTCCAAACATAACACACCAGCATCGAAGGAGCTGAATGACCAGTCTATTTATGTTTTCTCATTTCCTTGGTTTTGCATTGACAAACTGTTTTTCCTTCATGGGTTCTCACAAACATGCTGAACAAGTTTTAGTTGAAAAAACAAAATCAGCTCTGTGGCTGACATCCAGAATCTAGAATTTCATCTCAAATAATTATGTTCTAGCAAGTTCTAAGCAACTGAACAGGGATCTTGTCTAATAAGATGACTCAGGCAAACTCAGTAATTCACAATCTATCATCTCTAAAGTATCGTCAGCCTTTGGAAAGGGAGCGTTTATGACTGAATAAAGTGAGTTTATGACTCTGAATAAAGCGAGAGCTGTGCAATGCCACGGTCACTATCTCATTAATTCCACTGGACATTTTAAGCATGGAAGTATCCTTCAGGTACATAACAAAGTGCAAGTGCCTGCTTCACTGCAAACTGGAAGACTGCAATATCTAAAAATGTTCTGAAGCCACAGAGGAATAAAGCCACTTCTCTGGTCTTACCGTGCCGGGCAGCAGTGTCTTTGGAGGGGCAGGGTCCCTGCTGCCCACTCTGCAGATGGCCCAAGCCCTGCACCTCATCTTCCCTGCACAGCACATGGAGGAGGTCACCCTGGTGGGGCTGCAGCTTCTCTGTCCTGTGGGACCGTCGATCGGATATGGCTACCACCTACAGGGAAGAGGCAAAACCATCCCATTGTTACACCTGGCCATGGAGATTAGGTGGTCTGTCAACGTCATTGGAGGAACTGCATAGCACTTGCTCTTCCCACTGCTTTACTGTCATCCAAAGGGGATTTTGTTGAGTGGGGAATGTGGGATTTGTGGGGTTTGTTTTGTTTGGCTCCTGCTTCTGTACATGAAATGTATAAAGGTATGGGAAAATCCTGTGGGGTATCTCTGGGACCCAACTACTTAGTTGCACCTTTCTGTATTCTCCTCAGGAGACTGAAATGTGGTCCTTTTCAAGGCCTACTGCATAGGATATGCCTCTGAGACAGCTCAAATTCAATTTCTTACTGCATCATATCTTGGGCAATCATTAAACTTATGCAGTGTGGATTACGAATGCTGTTTCTTCATGGTCTCTCCTGTCTTTTGGACACATTTTATATCTGCTAAATGACTACAGAGGATACAAGGCGTTGAATAATTGTGCTCCTAGAGGTTAATTTTCACAAACATTAGCTTGCACAAACAAAACTCACTGAGAGCTGCATCTTTGAACATTAGGCCTCCTGTATCTCAGACACAGTCTCTGAAAATGAGCATGAACAAAATCAAGTTCTTTTCTACACTGATCATGACTAAGCCATGGCACTCATTGTGCTGCCACAGGTAACTGGGGAGGCCAGAGCTAATGTGAGCTTAAAAAAACAGTCATAGGCTCTAAGCAGGTGGATCGATCAGGACTATTATCCAGGATGGCCCAGAAACAATTTTCTCAAGAAGATTAAAGTCACAACAGCAGGGAAAGACTGTTTCATACTTACATTTTTTTCCCATTCTTTCCTGAACACTTGCTACTGTCATACAGAGAACCAGTTAAACAGGGAGAAGACCCAAACCAGCAAGGAAACAAGACACATGGCAACTATTCAAACTGTTTCTTATTAGACTTACTTATGTTCTTCTTATGTTGGAAGACCAGGAGAAAAGCAGTTACTTGCATTTAACTGATGACTAATAGTTGTCATCTACATGTTTTATATATAAATACAGTTATTTTGTCTCAAGACTGAGACCAGCAACTGAATGGCCTGCTATTGGCACAGAAAAAACTTTAATTCCATCTATTGCTCTGCCTTCTAACATACGCTCAAGATAAAAGCAAGACCACATTCAAGAATGTCCTCTCATGCAAAATTGTCCCTTTAAGTAAGATTTAATTCAGTTTGCCATTAATCTGCAGCATTCTTTGTAAGTGAATTTTTACACAGATATAAAACCACATGTAAACCAATGTTTTCCAAAACAGGCAAAAGGAAAAACCCCAACCTGACCGCTTTTTACTCTTTTGACTTTATGTATCCTCAGGAATCTGGAGAAGGCTACATAACCTAGATCCTACTGACCAGCAGGAAAAAGAGCAGAAACTGGCCAACAGCAGGCAAAAATACTGCTGGAAAGGGCTGGTGAGGCAACCAAAGCCTAATCCAAGACCTAAGAGGGGTTTTCTCTTAGTTCTGTGGATTTTGGCACGCAGCTCAACACAGCCCCTGCTCCATTAAGCTACTTAAGGACATGCCCAGTGTTAAGTGAAAGGAACTACTGGTGTCCTTGAAGACAAGCATGTGCTAAAGGAGGCTGCAGCTGGGCCCCAGCTCTACTGACCATAAATCTGGTGCTGCCAGACTGAGCCTAGCCTCAGCATTGCTCCAATGATTCAGAAACGAGGATGATGCTGGTGGTGAGAGGCTGCCTGTTGCTGCTTAAACAGTTGGCGTTGGCTCTTTCCCAGCTGCCCCTGGACCAGTTCCAGGACCTCTCCATCCCTCTGCTGCAGCTCTTTGCAGGCTGCAGGCTCCTGTGTCCATACATGCCCTGACCACCCGACCCTTGCAAGCTGCCTACCAGAGGCATCTCCCCCCATCACCACAGTGATGTCGGTGGAGACACCTGTCTTCATTACGAATACAACAAGGCTGTGTCTGGCAGGGGTCTCTCATGACAGCCCTTGGAATCTGCCTTGCATGAACCGAGCTCTTCCAGCTTTCAAGGAACACTACAAAGCTCACCTTTCCCACCATCTCTGGAAAGATGTGCAGTGCTCTTGGTCACACTCAGTCTTCTTTGGTGTTTGACAGCAAATGTCTGCAACCCTCTGCTACTGAGACACCTGAGGTTGTGTTTTTTGCATGGTCATGGGGAGAGCATTTTTGGTAAGTAGGGTGCTGGCTGTAGTCGTCTCTAATCCTGAAAGTGGCTTATTTGATCAGTGCAAACCACCAATGACTTGAAATTTAACAATCTGCCTATGTGTTGCAAAGGATGAAATATAGTTTGGGGAAAGGAAGCACGATTTTTAACTTCATTCATAGCAGGAATTATTTAGGCATGTTGTCTGTGTTTTCAAGAGTCCTTGTTACATGTCATATCAGTAATGCCAAAACGCCTCCAAGCAGAAGAATCTGTATAAATAAGTTGCAATGTCATTTTCCATTACAGCTGGAGACAACAGCACAATCTCTATAGCACATCTTCAATTAATATCTTCATTTGCAACGTTTGGCTGTAGTACACTTTTGGAGTTTCTTATCTCCTAATTCAAGATTTCACCATGAGCTTGACTACCTCACTCATTACTGTAATATGTAAAGACTTATCTAGGTCAGGAAACTAAACCTGCTGTAGTGCAGTTTTGATCTAAACTGGAGCTGACATTTCTCTAGGGTACCTAGGGTGAGGTACAAGCATCAGCTGGAAGTCACTTTTCTTTTCTAGACATACCAGGAAATTTTAATCTGTGTGAATGGCAGAGTCAGGCAAACTATACAGAATTAGTAAACTGCTCTATAAAAACTACTGTTTTTAGAACCTGTAAGTAAGTCCCTTGACCGGCTCAGTCTGCAAGATGCTGAGTCTGAATTCAGAGCTCAGCAAAGTCTCTTTTTTGTGGACTTTACTGTGCACATGAGAGCACTGAGGCCTGGCACACCCGCTGTTGGAATTAGCTGTGTTAAGTGTGGGGCATGGAGGACACAGTAGGGTTGCAGAGCAGCAGAGAGGCTATTCCTACAACCCTGCTCCTGGACCCAAAATCCCACTGCCAAACAAACAAACAATTACAAAAGGTGACAATTAAACATCTGGCTTTGGATAAAACTTTGAAGCCTAGAAGCTGAACAATGAAGTGCTTGTTAGTGGAGGAAATGCCAGATTTGTAGAGTTAAGCTCTTTTTGATGGTCTAATGCTGATCTAATTTTTAATGCACAGAGGGATTTGCCATTTTTCTGCAAAGTAGTCAAGTACTGGTGTCAAGACAGTTCTACCCAAAGGATTTTGGGGCTAGAAGAACAAGGGAAGAGAAGGGAAGGGTCTAGTATCACTGGAAAGAAATCTTTATAGGGCAATAGGAACTGTAAATAAAGCATATTGGTGAAGCAGTCAATTAAAAAAAAAGGTGTTTCCCCCTTTCTCTCACCCTTCCAGTCATGATTGTGCTTTTGGGATGGGTTCTCGAATGTGATGGAAGTTACCCCCAAGGTCAGTCATTTGAATGTTAAATCACTTAATGTTACACTGCTTGAGTATTTCTGCCGCAAAAAAAAAGGTCTGGCAGATGTCCACATTGCTTGCTATTTTTGCCCTTGTTGAGGATTAAAGTTGCGCATCCACTGCAATCACCAGAGCAGAAGATTTCATGTTAGATGAGGCATTTCTACAGCACTGACTGCAGGTGCAGAGGTAAAAGTGAAAAATAAGTAATCATTCTGCTACTTCTCTGTGGGTCTAGAAATTGGCAATCACAACTTCCTCACAGGCACGTATATTCCAGTACATGAAATTTATTTGAATGCTTGTGCATGAGCTGTAAGCAGCTGCATCATACTGAAGAAGGGGAATGCACAAGTCTAAGAGTTGACTGTGCCAGTTGCTTTGGTTTGAGAGCCTTGCTTGTTTTCTTAGCTGGAGCTGCAGACCATTCCTCAGGCTCGGTGCTCCCACTGCTAATATGATGCTGCCTGCATCATGACTAAGGGCCAATCAAAGGACATCTCTAATTGGGGTCAGGAAAGCCCCAAAGGAAAACAAAAATCCTCTAAAAATACAGCAACAAACCAGGGACTTTCTTATCAGATTTTCTTAGGCCTTTATGAGTATAGTGCTGCTACAGCAGCTAATCCAATCCAAACTAAATATTAGAGGCTCCCATTTAGCAGAAACAACAACTATCTATCTGCTGAGATCCAGAACTTGATAACAGACATACAGTTGCCCTAGATTTCAATGAGAGTTAGCTGAAATTTTTTCAGCTGAATAGTTTTATGAGAAAATTCTGGTTAGAATTTGTTGGAAAAGTATCTGTTTTGTCAAAAAAAAATCAGAAATTATCTGTGCATTCTGTTTTATGAAGTCAGTACAGTTCACTTTTGATTTGGACTTTTCTGCTATTATATTTATTATTATATTTTTATATTACATGGAAAACAAAATATACCAAAGGCATAACAAATAAAAAAGGGGTATTTCAAAATGGCTTATTTTGAGTAACACTCTGGCGCTCTGATTTTTATCTTCATTTGGAATGAAGAGTCATTTTGAAACCTCAGCCTGAGTTACGGGATAAAAAAAAAGATTTTTCACAATTTGAGAAAATGCACACATATATACTTTCTACCCAAACACAACAGGCATTCTGGGGACCACTACAGACATTCTGTGAAGTATTGGGATCCTGTGATCTGCTTTAATAACCAAGAGAGGAGATGGGAGTGAATGTGGCGAGGTTCTTCCCAGTGCACAGGTAAGTGTGGTAATCAGGGGAGCCTGTGGTGTTGTGAGGAGATCAGGGAATCAGGAATACAAAGAGGAGGCTATTGACAAATGAGGGTGGGACTGGGAAGTGGGTGAGGGGCATGGAAAAAGGAAAGGCCATGGAGTAAAATAATTCAACAAAGTGCTAGAGAAAACTAAAAGGAGGGAAAACTGTATCTGAAGACAAGAAACCTCATGCCCATGTGTCAAAGTGACCAAACTTGGAAAACATTTTCTCAGAGCATGAAAAACGTTCAGTTAGTTGAATCTGCGGGGGGTACCTCAGCTGCAGGGAGGGGGTAGAACTCCGACTGTGCCCTCTGTGCTGGTGCACTGGGGGTGAGTCAAAGACGGGCAACCACTGCTGGGATCAAGAGACAAGCATCCTCTTGTGGATCTCTCAGAGCCATCTTTTTGACTCAAGGTTACAGTCCATTGCTTGGTGTTTTTCTTCCAGATTCCCCGGGGAATGGGATACTGGCTCCTTGATTAATGCGTATATGTATTGATATGATTTGTTTGTTTTTCATTTCTGCCTGACCCTCTGGCACTATTATTAAGGCTTTATGGACAAGAATTAAGTCTGTGATTCCCTCAGATGACCCATGTTGATAAGCTGTTATGTTCATTTTGACTGTCTCTGCACAGCAAGACCGTGTTTTTTGAAGTTTCAGAGCACTTCTGTAAATAAACTGTAGCTTTACAGAAACTCCCCTTCTGTTTCCCACCCCATTCCCTGCATCAGACACCGATGCACTTCTTTGCCCTGAAAGATCTGCTTCCCATTTATCCATGGCATTTTTAAGGATAAGTGTAGCCAACTAGAATTAAGAAAAAAAAAAAAAAGAGGGAGAGAAAGGGAGATTTTTCTTACACTCTTTGTTAGGATGTGCTGCGTACTTTTGGCTCGTCTTCTGGCAGGACTACATGCTGTGAAAAGAAGAACAGGAACATGGTCAGGGTGCAGTGGAGGTGGACAAGATGAGGTTACACATGCCTCTAAAAGTCCTCCGCAAGAATACACTGGGGGCACAGGAAGCAGCAAGGGGGGAAAGAAGAAAGGGTTTAAGGAGGATTCCAGCTGAAACAACCTAAAAGAAAGTCCTTTTTAATGTCATCTCAGAGACCATGCTCCATCTATACAATACAGACATCCATGGGCACAGGGCAACAGCCTTCCCCAAGTTTCTACATCTCTCCCATAGGCTTCCGGGAGGAACCGTCCTTCTCCTTCCTGAGTCTTGATCTGGCCTCCCACCTGCCAATGTTTCAGAAGGAAATTAGTTTCTCCTTCCATCCAGTCACCTTCAAACATGACTAGTATATACCTTAACTTTGGAGAGGCCTAGCATTTTATGTAGATAGGGACTTTTTCAATAAGCTCAAACTCCTTCGTGACATCATTTCACTTTTACCGCATGGTGTCCAAAGCACAACACTTGCACTAAGCCTAGACTTTCTTTTCAATCCTCAAAATGACCCATTTGATTCTTTAACTTGGGGCATTCTGCTTAAAGTCTGTTTCTCAATTTCTTAGACCCATGAAGACACCAAAATCATAGGCAAAACAGAATCACTGGTCACTAGACACACAAAACGCCAGGACCATAAGCCAAGCTTTTGACTGGACTGAAGCGATTGGTTTTAGGTGAAGGTTTTTTTTTGGACAACGTGAAGGTTGTTTAAATACTTGTTGTTTTAGTTTGACTAGAAACTGGCCTGAAATACTCTGTGGTACTTCCAGCTCTCCCTCTCATCGTATCTTACCCTTTGCTCTTTAAAATTATTACCCTCTTCTGTGTTCAGGCTACAGGAGCTATAGGATTTAGCGGCCAGTGACAGAAACAGGCCTGAAAAAACCTGCCAAATTCAGAGAATTAACTCCAATTCTAAAGGCTGATCCTGAGGGCAAGGCACGTGAATGAGGGTTTCCTATTCAGTCTCCATGTATAACCCAAGTGCTTTGAAGAGCCAGGAAGTTTTGCTATGGGATGATGGGTGACTCTTACCCTCCAGGTGAGTTTTCCCTTACATTTTTGGGATGCATTCAACTCCAGGAGTTGCAGTGCTTATCGCTGCTATGTATTAATGTTTGCAAAGAGTTTTGAAGCTGTGGAAGCAGCTGGAGGTCATCCAAAGCTGCTCGTTACTGCAGCCAAACTCGTCTCCTCTCATGGCAGGAATAACAAGTGAGCAGGCTTTCCAGGGCTCCAATACAAGCAGAGCTCGCAGTGGGACCAAAGTCACTCTTCCTAGACAGCTTGGGTTTGTCTAAAAGCCACCCCTCGGTACTCCAGTGAGGATATAAGCGCTGAGCATTAGGACCCAACTGGATAGAAATAAAGTTTTGGCCTATGCTCTGCCCATAGTGAAACAGGACAGTAACATGGGAGGTGACCAATCTTGCCCAGGGTCCCTGCAAGCAACCCATTACAGGGCAGGCTACTTCCACACTGAACTCATCACAACTAAGTTATCTGCCTGTATAGAGCTTGAGTGTGCTAAGCTGTCAGTTCAATTACAGTCTGTTTTCCATGGCGTGATATCCTCAGGGATCCCTGCTGCCTTCTTCTGCAGGACGCGTTTTATATTTTAAACCACGGTGAGTGTGGGATGAAAACCAGACGAACATAATGAAGGTGGATTTTTTCCTAGGAATATATTGTAACTTGTTTTAGAAGCTGTTGCAATCACCTTCTGGAATTTCATCGTGTGAAGACTAAACTAACTGCTCACAAGCAAAACACTCAAGTGCAGAAGTTTAGTGATGCAAGGAATTATCTTGTCTCTCTGGTATTTTATGTATTTTACTGGAGAGTGTGAGGAGCATAGTTTATATAGATTTCTACTACAAGCAAGTACTGTTGTGCTGTTATTGGTACCCAGGCTGGTGCACAAGGAACAACACATTAATGTGCCTAACGGTAACAAATTTGCATATTTTCAGAGTACGTATGAGCCACAGTCCAACTCACTGCCTGTCGTCTGCCAGAGCGAGTGGCAAATGGCTTACAGGGGCTGAAGAAAGGCAAGGCATGAAAGGGAAGTCACAGCACCAGCAAACATGCAATTACTTGAATAGCCATTGAAAGAAGAGTGAATCACGGAGGTAGCCAGAAGTGACCCACTTGGGCAGGAATACAATGGCAGCAATGCAAACAGTGGGGCTGCAGGGCTCTCCCTGCAAACATGATTTTCTGCAGGGAGTGGGAGCAGGAAAGGAAGAATGAATCCTTGCAGATGATGTTTCTGGATTTGCCTGAAAAAGGATGTTTGTATGTACAGTACAGCTTTTGGGCAACAAAAACAATTACAGTGACAGTTCACTTTGTCATTTCCACTTATATTCTGAAATTAAGCAGCTGAGAGCTCATGCTCACAGCTTGCAAGTTAAGATTTGATCTGCCCCCACAATTTGTTTTCCCTGCTTTTACCTGCTTTCTTGTTGCTGAAATATGCAGCCATTGAGTTTAAACTAATTTGTTCAATCAAATGCAGACTGGGCTTTGTCCGGTTCTTACTCTTCATTACAAGCAATTAATGTTAATCATGCATTCATTTCCAGGGCATGGCTTTGGAAATGTTCCACTTATTGAGCCAGCAGACTTAAATTCAACATTCATGCAGTTCACCCAGTTCATCTGAGCTGCTGACTGCTTGCAGAACTTCATTTTCTTTTCTATTACACAGAATAGCCACACAGTTGCAAGCTGTCACTTTAGCAATTACCTCATAGGTATACCAACACCGATTCCAGATTTCCCAGTTTTGCCAGTGCAAAGATTTTACACAGCCACAATGTCAAGGCACCTGCACGGATTAGCTCCAGAAACAAGCAGCGAGCGCTGGACTGCAAGCAGAGCACGGCACGGCACAGCAGAACAGATGAGCTGCTACCTTCAGAGATTTCCCTGATGCTAAACACCCCATCCATCTAAAAGACAACACTGTAGCAGTTGTTACAGTTTTGATGTACTCACATTTGGATGAAATCACAGTGGTGAAAACTTCTAAATTTTCGTCACTGCAGCTGTAAATCTGGTGCATTTTCCACCTCTCCCTCCTGACTGCCTTTCAGCTTCATGCAACTGCTCTGAACTTCTGGTAAATAGGTTTCACTAATCCAATCTGGCTCTGTGATCATTGTCCAGATCTACAAAGGACAGACTGATGCTGTGATCTCATCTCATTCCATATTCTTCATTGCAACATTTTCTGCCCCCATCTGCCTTTCTATGAATACTATTAATGCAAAGATTTAATTTAGCTTTTACTTAAGCCTCTACTCAGGAGCATTTTATTTTACATCTCCTTTTACCAGTTTGGAGAATCCTCTGCAATAAATGGCTAATAATTAATGTCTGCTCTGTGCAGTCAATGTATAGGCAAATAAATATTTACAGAAGTACTGCAAGGAATTTTAAAATCAGTTGGGTTAATACTTTGTGTACTTTAACACATTTATCGTAAAAATTTTCTCCTCCCATATAATGAGGAGCTGATTCTAGGTGTATTAAGAAAAGCATTTTGTGCTTTACCTTTTAAGTTCATAAACTAGTACCTGAATCCTGGGCACTTAGTGTAACATTTCAAATGCAGATGACTAAAGAAGGGCACGTCAAGCAGACGTATAGGTCTATATGCCCCCTACACTTAAGTGGTTGCAGAGGGAGGGCAGGGTGGTTCAGTCATAGACGGAGTCCTACATGACTTGATGGTTCTGGGGCCTAATTCCATATTTATGCACTTCAATAAGGGGTCTTCTTGCCAGAGCTTTTCATTCCTTAATGCTCCCACCAGAAATTGTTCCTTTCCCCATCTACGAAAATCAGCCCCCTCAACTTCTGGTGACTTACTGCTGCCATGGACACCTAAGCTTGAAAATTTTGGCTTGCAGGCTCCAGCAACTGATGTAGCAGAAACACTTTCAAGTGTGAATAATGATATTAAATTATATCAGTCTAATGAATAGCCTTCGTTACTAGCACGTGTGTGTAAGTAACACAAAAACTAGTGCTGCCTTCTATAGATGTCTGTCACCAACAGTCCCAGATGGAAAGTGCCAGCAAACACGGGCTGTCACTGTCATATTCATGTAATGTTTCTTCTTTGAAATAATAAATATTGGTCAAATACACATCCCAATCCTGGAAGCATTTTGGTTGAGTGGAAGGTGTCACTGTTTCAGGAAAGAAATGAGTGAAGAGAAGCTGCTATCACTTGTCACCTCCCAGGGCAGCCTCCTGCTGTCCAGGGGCAGCGAAGCCATTGAGGGGCTGGAGGCATTGTCCCAGGAAACCATGCCATGTTTGAAACGGGCGGTGGGACGGCAACATAATCAAGCAAAAGTTCAATTAGTTTTTGATTTATTGCGCCACATGTTCTGCTTGTATGACTGATGTCATTAACATCAGGCTCGACTGGCGTGTTCATCTGTCCCTGCCCGGCTCCCTCTGAAGGCGCACACACTCAACAGATGGGGAGTTGCACGGGCGCGAATGCAATTGTTTATCCCCCTATTGTTCCTGTGTCAAGCAATCAAACCAAATCCATTACCCACCAAGAAAAAGATCAGCGCACCGTCCATTCAGCAGTGAATGGAGCAGAGGCGGTTACGCAGGGAGGCTTTAAAGCTTTCAAAAGGATTAAAAAAAAATAATGAAGAGCAACACTGAATAGTTGACCAAAAAAAGCCCCCACCAACCTATAACAAATCTAACCCACCCTTTATTTCACCTTTGGATATTCAGAGTCCTATGAGAAGAGGCGATTTTGGATCTGAGTCATTGTTTTCCTAATTATAGGTATGACCTAAAGATATTTTAAAATCTCAGCCAGGGTTTAACATTAGAACAAATATTTGGTGTCTCATCACATTGAGGGGGGGTGTGGATGTGGAACCTGAAGTGAGACTCAAGAGCTGGTCACCAGCTGGCACTCACTGCATTATAGGTTAAGTTTTGAGCAGGTAGGCTTTGAACACCTATCTTTACAAGGGACATGATGCTCTGGGGATGAGTCACTGTGCAGAGAGCAGACAAAAGGCTCTCACATCACTTCCAGACAGAAGAATAGGGCTCAGGAGGGCTAGTATAATATGTCGGATCTGGGAATGAATTTTCCTCTGTTCATGAAATTGTATTTGCTGCTTCATTCTGCCCAGATCTTACAGGGTAGTCAAGCACTATGAATGCTCAGGGTTTTGCCGGAAATCTAATGTGGCTTCAAGAGAAGGACTGCACATATTGGGCTACTTTCTCCTAGCTGTCTGTGAGGTATTTTGGACAAATGTCTTGGTTTATCTAGCTACAAAATAGATGTGATAATACCTGGCAAGGAAGTGTACCACAAAGTACAACTGCATGCAGCCTGCTGAAAAACAGCAGGCAGTGATTTTAGACTTGAGGAAGATACTCTTCACAGTGTCCAACCTAAGAACTGCTTGCAGAGCCACATCAGATGATTTCACATGATATCTCCCTCCAGCTCCCTACTAGCAAGAGTGCAGTCTGTGGTGGGAGCAGGAAACCAAACAGTTATTGATTCTATGAATCATTTTTTATTCCCCAAGTTACATAAAATACCTAGAAACTAGGCTCAATTTTTTTCTCACTGCTAAACACAGTTAATAAGCTATTAATTTAATTTACATGGTGCCACTGCAGCCATAACACCCAAAAAAGGTTTTACACTGGGGTATATCCTTGACTGCAGACTCCCAAGCCAATATGTGGAATCCAAATTCCTTGCTGTGGGCTGTGATATAGCTGTTTAACAAATACCTGATCTCCCAGTGTTGTTAGTAAAGGATCAAAACATTTGCTGGTGCAAGAACTTGGCGACCAAAGGTGAATGGGGACAACTGAGGAGAAGGAGGACAATTCAGGACACAAGAACAGACATACGGTGTCTAACAAAACATCCATCTAACCTGATCTGCAGGTCTGGGACACGGAAGGTATTTGATTTTTGGGAATGTGGGCAGAAAGGAGTGAAAGGTGGAGAAGGGGAAGTCATATATGCTGAGGCTGAGGGAAAAACAACTGGTGAAAACAAGCAGAAGGCTCAGGCAACCTTGCAACATGGCAGAAAAGCCCATAAACTGGTGAAATGTCCCTCTGGTGAGGTGGCAAGGTGCTTTTCCTATGGACTGGATCTGTTCAGCTACATCTGGAAGAAACAAGTGCAGATGCTTGTCCTGTTTACCAAGTATGCCAGAGCCGGTAAGCTTAAAGGAATCAAATTTAAAAAAAAATTAATTCTGGTTACAAAAACTTTAATTAAAACTTTGAGTGCTTTAAGATAAGTATCAGAAACCTCTAGACCTTATTTATCCTGGCCTTTGTAAACAAATGAACGCCTTTCTGGTACACCATTCTTTCAGTGAAGTCGGTGGGAAGCATCCTGGTACTCTCAGCAAGGTACTCTTGGCAAGGGGCATTGCCAAGGGATTCCCTGGCCTGCAGAGGACAGAGCTCTCCCCCAGGCAGGTCTCTGGCTTCTCCCTGGATCTTGTACCCTATTGCGTAAGAGGCAAATCTAATCCACACTGAGCCACTTGAGCCTATTTCTTACCATTAGCTGGTCAATATGATAAGGATAAACCCCCGGTATTTTTGGAATAGGATTGTGAACCAGAGGTATGCACAGTTAACCATTTAAAAATAAGATGGGACAAAACTGCACATGCATGCCGTGGACATGTCTAAAACACTGGTGTGTGATGCAATACAAGTGGCATTTTTTGTGGAAGGAAAATTGCTTTGTTTCATTTTAGGGCCACAGAATTGCAACTGCCAATGACTGAAAAGGAAAACCAACCAAAAAAGCAAAATATGAAATGAGCTTCTCATACATAATCTGCTATTTTTCTCTAAATGAAAGAGAGAGACAGTTATGCTACCAACAACTTCACCTCATACTTATAGCAGTCTGCAAAACTAGTTCAAAATTAAAGTAGCAATACATGGCTGAAAGGTCTGTGAATAAGTGAAGAATTTTCAAAAGTAACATTTTAATTTGCATCTAGCTTGAAGCTGCTGTAGTAGATTTTACCCAAGCTGGAATAAGATCGAGGCATTTAAAAAACCTTCTGAACTTTAAATTCACTATAGGGGACCAGGAGAGAGGGCTGCAAGTGTTGTGCAGTTTGACAGGGCTAGCGCACAGACTTCTCTGCTAATCAGGAAAGGAAATACCAGCCAGACCTGGAAGCAAGGCTGGAAGCATCCCCCCACTAGCAACAGAAAGATACTGCAGGATCCTGAGAAAAAAAAAACAAAACAACCGGTTGGCTCCTCTTAAAAAGTTACATATAGATAATTGGACATTCACAAATTTGCCCTAAGCTTGTAAAACACACTTGAGTAAGTCCATACAATAATTAGCGAGAAACACAATGCCCAGCAGTGCAAGATTCAAGTCCCGCAGAGCTTGTGCCAGCAGCAGGGATTGCACTGAGCCAGCATTAAAGCTAGGGCCAGGCTGAGCACGTGGAGGCTTAACAAGCTTTCATACACTGGTCATGTACTGGTAATCCACAGAAAGCATTAAAAATGTCAACAAAAGAGCAATATGTCCAAACTGGGCTGTGACAACACTCTCTTATTAAGATGATGCACTTTAATTAATTTGTCCTTAATTTATTAATTTTTCAAGCTAATTGATCAGTGAGGTCTTTTAATCCCCTGATAAAGCACAATAATTTTTGGACGGGGCTTTTTCATTCCCAATTTTTTCCTTTAAAACATTCTAAGATTATTTTTGCTATTGAACCCTGATATGAACATAACCATTTTTAGACAAGCAAGCGTATTAATTAAAGCTTGTCCCGTGGTTCCTGGATTTGTGCAGCAGTAGCCCTCTTGCTGCAACGGCATGCTATGTCTCACACCACATGGAGGAAAATCCACTGCTTGGGTAACCAGGCACAATCTACTTAGCATTTCTCCCATGGGTAAGTCTAAAGAATGAGGCAACCTGAACTGTCACCTTACTTGTCTCTAGTGTGTCCTCATGCTGCCACCAAACTCCTTTTGCTGCATGCAACACACGTGCTCTGCAGGATGAAGGTCTTTGGAGGGTATCAGATGGCATTGACTCCTCTGTCTTAAGCTCTTTGTGAAAATGAGATTAAATATAAAACAAGGAGCATCATTATCGGTACACAGAGACCCCAGTGCTAGAAACTTAGAAAGCAGGATGTAAGAGAAGCTGCACTAAAGGCACAGAAGCAGGATCAAATTTATGAGTCCCCATTTGATCCAGATTTAAGTTACAGTACCTGCATGAAGCAGCAAGACAGCACAGGAGATGGCACCATGACAGAGGAGGTTTTAGAAGAGAGTGGAAGCACCAGTACGGAATTGCTGGGTCTCGGAAATGTGAGACTTTTTAGGTAGCTTTTGTATGACAAGTACGTTAAATGGCCATACATTGTACAGCTATGAGTCTGGAATGGGAAACTGGGGGACTCCCTCTGATGCCAATTATCCTAAAAAGGGTTTTGGAGAGATCAGATGGGTTATCTTGTCTCCCTGCTGGTTTGGTCTTTGGCCTCTCTACTGACGCTGCCAGCAGGGGTGTCAAAGATCCTCTGCTCTAAGTACCTGACTTGTCTGTAGGAATCTGATTAAAGTAGATCACCTCTGACAACAAGAGGAATTAATGCTGCAAATACACTGGAGAGGATTTCAAGCTTATAAGCTACATAGAGGTCAGTCCTTTTCAAGTCATGCAGCCTCTGAGATCTTTGATTTTCACAGAATTGATGATATTTACTTGTGCTTTTCCTCTGTCCTGTTAGCCTTTACACTTAAACACTTACCTTCATTAATTCTGTTCTAGTTGTAATCTGTTCAGTTGCTCTGTCCACTACAAAGAATGTACTGCACAGAGGTAAGCCTGTGCCCTGGTTTCAGCTGGTTTAGAGCTAATTAGTTGGGGTTATTTTCTCCTTCTTTCTTAGTAGCTAGAATAGAGATGTGTTTTGGATTCAGTAAGGGATTTGGTATGAGAAGAATGTTGATAATACACTGATATTTTTAGCTGTTGCTAAAAAATCAAGGACTTTTCAACTTCTCATGTCCTGCCCATGCGCAGATACACAAGAAGCTGGGGGGGAGCAGAGCCAAAGCAATGGACCCAAATTGGCCCATGGAATATTCCACATCATACAACGTCAGGCTCAGTATATAGATAAGGGTTGACTGGGAAGCTCCACTCAGGTTTTCAGGATGGTGGTTTTAGGATTCTCTCTTCTCTGTGATCACTAGCCAGGAACAGGCTGGACATCAGTCAGTGGGTGGTGAGCAATCACATTGCACATTACCTGTTTGTATTTTCTGTTGTTGTTGTTATTATTGCTATTATTGCTATTATTATTTTATTTTAATTATTAAATTGTTTTTATCTCAACCTACAAATCTCCTTACTCTTACCCTTCCAACTCTTTCCCCCATTCCCTGGGGGTTGGGGAGTGTAAGCAAGTGGCTGTGTGGTGTTTGGCTGCTGACTGGGTTGAAACCACGACAGCCTGGGAGAGAGAAACCCAAAAAGGAACAGTGAAGAGGTTTTGGAGGCTTTGCAATAGACAGGGCACATTCTCCTTAATAACTCCATAGTTTTAGATTCTACATCCTTCGAATTTTTACAAAGTTTTGTAAAATGCGTATTCTCATCTTAGATGTTCCCCTGTAGTCTGACGTTTCTATATACTTTCAACTTGGTCAGCCAAAAAGAGGTAGACTCCTAGATCCTAGCTCTTCAACTTTTTATACTTTCTAGCATGTAACCATGTTATATATTCAGGCTCAACGTCTCAGCTGTAAGCAACCCTATGCATATGTCTGCACACGTCAGTTTTTTTACCAACACCTTGTTTGCTGTGCCCATGCAGATGTCTCCAGTGAAGGACATGCTCAGCCCTTTAGCACCCATCAGCTGACTCCGCACTGCCTTTGTTCAGCAGGTTGGTGTTTTCAGCTCAGCTCTGTTGGGTAGGTCCCTGGATTGCACTTTGCAGTTGGTGACAGTATCATTCCTGACATGAGAAGTCACAAATGCTTACTTTACTGTCAAAATCTGCCTCCCAGCTCTGTGCTCAGTTTTACCAACTGAGTAGTCCTAATTTTAGGACTTCCATTTAAAACACAAATATAGTTAGGTAGGAAGTACATCAGCTTGACTGCACCATGAACTAAACTTGGGAGGTGGCTACATGAAGGCTGTGGGATGTGCTATTCTAGGATGTCCCAACTGCCAGAAATGCAAGTCATGTCACTGTGAGTGCGCCTGAACGGGACGTGCGTGCTCCAGAAGTGGGATCAGAGGCTGCAGCCCTCCAGGGGGGAACACTGAAGTGCCACTGCTCACAGCACAGCACTGACACGGCTTCAACCCCTCCTGGCCTGGAAAGATGACCCTGGAGGACTGATCCGCTGAAACAAGCGTTACAGAGGCTCCAAGGTTTTAGTAGTAAAAGGCAAATGCAATTCAGGCTCTGTTCATGTTAATTCCCTTTTCTTGCTGCTCAGATAAGCACGTAGTGACAGCTTTCATGAGGCAGGGACCTGTCCATTGGAAAATGGATTATGACCACCAACTCTTGCACATAAACCACTGAGCAATCATCTAATGGTCACTAGAGAGACACCATAGGTCTGTGCTGGTGACCTAGAGGTGAAATGACTTTCTTTGTCTGTCTGAATCCCTGAAGCATTCAGACCCCTGATTGGGGGGGAAGTTCTGATCTAAACGGCCATTAATCTTCCTGAAGGTGAAAAGGTCAGAAAAGCAAGTTATTCAACGTTAACTGTTTTTTATGCCAGCAAAAAAGCTTCTTTATTTCCAATGCTGCCTTAAAACATACAGCAACACTTAAACATCCAAACTTTCACAGTGATTTTTTGAAAGTGATGTCAGCTTTTAGATAGATGACAAAGTCCACACACAGTGTCAGCCTCCCACAGCTGTGTCCATAGCCATACCAACAATGCCACACAATGGTGTCCTTAAATCCCATAAAGGCAAGTGACAATGCCACAGAATGAAGGGAAAACATATTGGAGCTGCTGACAATCAGTCTTTAACATGTGTTATCCATTTGACTGCAGGTGTAAATCAGCATTTCAATGTCAAGTTGCTAATTTAAGGCTGTATGGTCAAACAACCAAATAGCGTACCCCAAGAAAAGCGCAAGTGCATTGTTATAGTAGGTCAAAGTCACTGCAAGTCAGGGAACATGGAGACAAAGTTCCACACCAGTAAACCAGTGTTTGTTCTATGACATATATATTTCATGATACAGCAGTATTAGATTAAATTAAACATTTAATGGGAGCTCAGACTACAGTGTGGGCCCAGCCAGCATTCTGTTGCTGCTCAGTTGACTTTGGTGGTGTACGTGCTGCCAGCACACATGGCTGCAGAACCAAGCTCTGCGGCTCTACAGTGTGATGTGAATTAACATGGCTCTCCAAGGGATACATGTCACACTTCCTCTGCTTTCACTTAACTGTGCCACCTCATGGATGTGCATTAACTTTTCCCCCTTTAATTCCCATGTTCAGAGAAATAAGGAAAACATCTACTGCCATTTGTTATATTTAGAGTTCTCTGAAAAACAAGGACATGTAATTTTTTAAAAGAAACCAAAGACTGAAAATATTTTTTTCACTCCCTATTACTAGGAAAGTAGTTAACTTAAGACCCTGATTAACATTCCACTGAGCTGCGTGTCAAATGGTTCTTCCTCTTATTGTTATTATTTGGCTGTAGAACATTTTCTACCAACTCACTCATAGCAGCTGTTTCAGTACAATGGGGAAAAAAGAAAATGAATGTCATTTTAGTGGGTTATTTAATGGGAACCTAGAACTGGCAAAATATGAAACTGCATTCAGAAATGTTGCATCTAAGGGAACTGCAGCCTTCCTAATGACAGCCCAGGTTTTGCGTTTTTTTTTTGTGTTTCACTGAGAAATTCAGAGCAGCAGTATAAGCTTCTGCTTATTCTCATAGGCAACTCGCATAAAAAACATGCACTAAACGTTTTGTAACAAACAGCCTGCGTGATTTCTCATATGTACACTGCAGGCAAGATCAAAGGTAACTCCCTGTGGAAAAAAACGCATGCAGAAAGCCGAGACCTCTGCAAATTCAGTCGCTGACAGTCCTGCCACACCACTACTCAAAAAGGAACTTCTGCAGGTGGCCTGGTGACAAGTCAAAGATGGAACCAGGTTTTGAGGCAAGTTTAGCAGGGGTAGGTAGGTGTGGAAGACCCTCTTCTCACTGCCCAGCTGACACTGCGGCAGGCAAGTAGTCTGTGTACCGCTGCGTGAGCTCCTGGAGAGATCAGGAAAATGGTCGCATCACTTTCTGTATTCACTAGCTGCTGTTTGAATTTAAATTAAGTTCCTTGTTATTTAGGAAGCACACGGGGATAGTCTGAGAAAAAATGGAGACCATATCTTTAGGCCTCCTGCTGCATCACATCAGGTTGCCCTTGTCCATTCTGCACAGATACGCTTAATGCAGTGACGATTTCTTAGGTTGAAGCTGTTGAACCCAAGGCACACTGAACATGTCCTGGAGCACTGTGATGCTTAAGCAGATTTACTTGAGGGTTATGGAAAGTGCCTAGACATAGCTTGGCTATGACTCTTAACCCCCACTCTTTCTCATCCATTTTTCAGGTCTCAAGGGGATGGAAAGCCAACCACAACAGAAGATGACAGCCTTAGTCCATTACCTAAAGTGAAGATGGTGCAACAAGGAATGAGCATACACACAAACCTACCTGTGGTTTTTTTCCAAGTTTATTCACACAGGATGACGGTGAGAGTTTTTGCAGATTTAGGCATGTTGGTTACATATTTTTCACTTCATTCTCTTTTTGCTTTAATTGCTGGGAAAATCAGCACTGGAATGGGAAGAGGCAAGGAAAAAGAGGGGCCAGACAAACTATTGTACCAGCTGCCCTCATTTCTGTTGATGCCAAGCAGCAACTCTGCGAGCTCTTGGTACCTTGTGAGGGGTGTGGGCTTTCCATTTTGTACTCCAGGTAAAACTGTACCCACTGGTAAACTATTTTCACCAGCACTACATGTGCACTTGTGCATACTCACTCCTCAGAGCTAAGCTTATAACTGTAGAGGGACTGAGTGAGTATCCAGATGTGCCAGGATTGCGATTGTGTTTGTCTGTGCAGAACTCAGAGAATACAGGACAAGGGGAGAGAAATAGCAGGTCAATGTCCACAGCAAGAATCACGAACCTGGTAACTCCTACTCTAATAGGAGTCCCTAAAGCCTCTTCAAACCATTCTTCTGTCATGACTGAACAGCTGCCATTTATGCTTACTTAAAACCTATTCAAAAACCATGGTCTAGATAAACTGGGCATTTGTTCTCCTTATGAAGACTGACAAATCCTTTTATACAGTTACAGCTGTTTAAGGCAGAAAGTAAGTCTCTGACTCCACAAGGAAGAAGAGGGACTCAATCAAGCCCTACTGCTAACAAGTATGACATACAAGGATTGATAGTGCTGTCATAAAATATGTAATAATACTTATAACTATGTACAGATTACACAGTGAGGCATGTGGAAACTGTCTTGAATGTTCACAGAAATACTGTGCAGCAGTTTGGCTGCTTTTATTTCTGGAAAGCCTTTCCCATTGCTCTTGGTTGTCACCCACGATACATACAATGGTTTTGTCTGCATAGTGCCAAGCTCACCAAGCAAACGACTTTGCAGGAGGAATCACTGTGCTCTGTGAAGCTAGCGAACACTGACTTTCTCTGATTTTGGTTCATAGATACTTTGTAGGATTGAGGTTAACATGACAGAGTTAAACGCTGCTCTCAAACACTTTCAAACAAGCTTGTGTTTATAGAAAGTACAATATTACTTGTTATTTCTATTTCAGTATCATCTGAAGGCAATAATGGATCTGTCATGGAGGGCTTGAGTAACAGGAGCCACAAGAACAAGTCACCCAGATTTCACACACACATTCCCAACCACCGCCGGGCACTCACAATTACAGTGTCACCCCAGCTCCCCATACAAATGCCAGGCTCCTGTCCACAAAATAGGCATGTTCAAAGATACAGATATATTTGACCAACTAGGTTGTCTCAATACAGAGTAATTTAGTAAGATAATACATGGAAAATCCCAGTAACTGTTCAGTTGTGAATAAAACTACCATTGCCTGGGAGCCAGGGCGTGACACTCTGTCGTACCATCATTATTTGAAAGACAGCACTGTGGGGTGACTTGAGCTCCCCTGATTTTTCCTCAGAAAATTTCCACTAGTAACTAATAGTTGGTGGTGGGAGAACACTTGTGTAGCTGATGTCTGTGAGTGAGATTTCACAACCAGTTTAAGCCAGTCAAAGACCCTGATGCTGCCAAAGGGGTGTGGAAAATGGAAATGGCCCATCTTACAGCACCATCTGCTTATGTTGGGTTAGGCATTATATCAGCCTTTGTCTCATCTATAAAATATAGATAGAACCTACTATATCAGAGGGGGGTGTGAGGTTTAATTTAAAAACTAGCAAGAGCTCTGGGTTACCTGGTATGGGAAGTTAAGCGCGAGGTTCTGTCAGTTGAAAATACAGCCTGCTAATAACTGCCATACTGGCATAAATGGCAAATAAAAAGCGTGCTGGAAGGAAATACCCTACCTTCCTAACTAGCCCATCAAAGTGCTCTGCTGCAGTGATGAAACTCACATGCTGTTCAGTTCCCCAGAAGGTATATTCTCCCCAAACACTGCATGGCTGACATGAATTAGGCTCCTGGAAAAAAGATTCTCTCTTCAGGACTCTGTACTGCTACCACAGCCTGGAAAAAGACAGGAGTGGAAAGATGAAACAGGCCAAAAGATTATATACAAAAGGGTTTGACAAAGTTTTTTCAAATACAGCAGCTTTGCACAATATAATAAAATGAATCCCTTGCTACTTGCTATTACAACATCAGCCTTCATGACAGAAGTTCTTGTGGGCAGTTTCAGCAGAGGACAAGATTCAGAAAGACATGGAAATCAAACGTGTGTCCCAGCACAGGCTGAGGCATACTGGCAGTGCAGTCCCTGTGGCCACTAAACCTGTTCTGTGGTTAAAACCAAAGTCTCCAGTCTTCAAGCAGTATCCATTCACCTATTTTAATACCATTAAACCAGATCCAATGTCAATATCCAGCACACATCTGTCCTCAGATTCTACGACAGCGCTAGCTTTATCAGACAAACACAAGAATGCAAAGGTGTAAGTATAGAGCCTTCTACTTCAGCAGGGTGACTGAAAAGTGCTCCCTCCCTAGCAGAAAGAAATAATCACATCAGAGGTTATGGGGTGGTTCCTGAGGTTGTCTTGTGCTGTGGTAGCTGCATGAATCAGATGCTGAAGGGGTCCAACATGAAGCAGAATCTGATTTAAATGAACTGTACACACAACCATGTGCACTTTTTTTTTTTTTTAAAAAAAAGAAAAACAGTATTAAAATTTTAGTTTCATTTCTCCCTTTCCCACTTCCCTTTCTCAGTTGACAGTCAAGCAGCTGGTTAACTGCTCTGAACGTGCACACTTATTCCCACGTTTAACCAGCACTCCCAATGGGGCACTGTGCAGCCATATGCTATACCACCACTTTTTAATACTGAACCACAGCACACTGCCACTTCCTTAAGCTGGTGGCTGCACTCTGAGTGACAGCACCTGCAGGAGCTCAGCAGAGCAACTGCTTCACAGAGAAGCACAATACAGTTGATAGTTTCTTTCCACAGAATGCAGCAGGAAAAGGGAGCTGTTGCCTCCACAAAGTGACCATGATGGATGATGTCTTGCTGTTATGTGTTTCCTGCTGAGCATGTGACTACTCTACTCTAGTTTTGCTCCTCCTATGAATGCTTCATATAGATCTTAAAAGGAAAGATAAATATCTGACAATACATGTCAGAATTTTAACCCAAAGCAAACTTTGAGGAAGCCTTTTCCAAACAAGTGTGAAGTGTGTAGGTTTTTTCTTAACCAAACAACAAAAAAGTACCCCAGTTCAATAGCCTTCTTAGCAAAGCCAGATGGTAAAAAGATGATAAAGTGGAACAGAATATAGTAAGCTGACATTTTCTGCAGAGGAGCTCCCCCTCCCTAATTAAAAATTACCTCAATTATTTCTTAAATAGCATGACTTTTTAAAACAAAATCATGGACAATTTAAATAAAAAACATAATTTCCAAAATGGTTTAGAATATCCTTTAAAACATTTTTCCACCTTTGACCACCTCTAAAGCACAAGAAAGCCTTCAGTAAAGTGAGCAATTTGCTCCAACTTTTATGCAAGTTAATACTACTGACTACTGAGCACGAAATAAATGACAGACAAGCCTTCACTTCAAAGCACTATTTAGTTAAAGATGAATTACTTGGCCTTTTGGCAGTGTACAATGGAACAGAAGTCAAAGGTACCCAAGTTCTTCCATTCTCTAAACAAATTCAGCCCCATATCTATAAGAAATTACCTTTGTGTTAGAATACAGCACACTACAGAACAAAATGTTTAAGCTAATAAAGTTTCATGGAAGCCTCAAAGAGGGCAGATAAGTCTTCTTCTGTTTGGGGACGTGGTGATAGTTTAGTGACTCTCTCCTGCAAGAGTAAAGAAAAACTGGATTACAAAAGGTTGCCAATAAAATTAATCAAACAGTAGCTAAACTATGTGCCATTGTACTAACGTCCTTCACAGAGAACAAAAATGTTGTGCAAGTAAGTAATCAAGTAATTAAGGTTGAAGCATCATCAACTGTACAGTACTTTCAAGAATATATTAGTTAAAATTGCATATAATTACATACATAGAAGCAAGATTAGAATGCAGTTCAGTTGCAAAGTCAAGTACTTCAAATATGGGTCTTGTCAGTCACAGACATCGGTACACTGGAGGATATTACCCTGGGAATACAGTCCGTTTTAAAATTAATTTGACAGCATTGGAACTAGGAGTTCAATTTTGAGGGACCAAGGTTTTCAAAATACAACATCTCTCAAAGCCCAGGAACAGCTGTAGATGGGAAAAGTAAACGGTGCTTGCAACTCAGACTCCAAAAAAGATACACAGCAAGGGATGGTAGTGAAACTGCTTAATAAATAGCCTGACACCTTGGAGTCAGAAAACAAAATGGTTGTGGTTGGTCTTCATTTGGACGGTGATTCAACAGAATTTTCGGATGCTGAAGTCCCCCTGACTGAAATGAAACTCAGGTATATGCTTCACTGCTCTGCTTGACAAAATAACCACAACGGCAGGGATGGCAATTCAGAAAAGCCCCACGCTACTGAGGATGAGGAGCTGTATTAGTGTAGGTATTCAGTTACTGCAGAAACACTCAGCTGAAAGGGCTTAATGTTAATGATCTTGTGTCCTGGTTATGATTAACACTTTCATGCCTTCAACACTCAATGATTTTAACATTTATTGAAAGAGTGGGGAGAGTTACAAACATCTGCAAAGACAGAGGCCAGGCCTCCACTAGGAACGCATTATCTTTAGATGAATGTGGTGTATTCTGGCAAGGCGGAGTTTCTTCTGCTACAACCTGTTTCGACATCTCTCTCATGGAAGAGGCTGTCCCAGTAAAAGCTTTCGATATTTTCCCCCTTTTTTCACATGTGGAACAGTGGATGTCATTTGCTAGGGGCCCTGCCTCACACACTGGGTGGGGTGCTGGGGAAGGAGCTCCTCCAGCCCCCTGCCTGGTGGGGGGCTCAGCTCAGACACTCTACCGCGCGGAGCACAGCCCGCTGCCCAGCACAGTGCCGCAGTGCAATGCTGCAGCGCAGTGCTGCAGCCGCTCCACTTCCCTCTCAACCCGCAGGGCTGCGATTTGTGGACAGGCTGGATGTGGTTACACAGCAAGAGAGGCTACCACGCTGTGAACTTAACATGTGAAATATCGGTCTAGCATGGTGAGGAAGCTAGCTGTGCGATATTCACCGTTCATAATCACGATCAGCGCGGTTAGCATGGCTTGTGATGTGTCTGAGAAGTGCAGCTTTGTGTGCAGAACTTTACCTACACGAGAAGCCTTGCTGGCGCAGCAGTAGCAATCAAATGATACTTCTTTCCCATCCCTGACCAGCACTGCTATGCACGCAGATCCAGCCAAAGAAAAGGCTAAGATTCTTCTATGCCGTTTTGAAACCAAATGGAAAATTCAAACAGCACTAGGGCAAAAGTATGCTCTTTCTTTCAGACTTACAATATGCAAAATATAACAACTCAGTGCTCAAGTACTGAGTAAATTCATCAGGCTTATATGAGGACACTCGGGGCGAAATTACAGTTTTGCAGCCCTGTGCACCAAGATGGCCAGAGTTATCTGTAAAGTCACATGGGGTGACAGGAGACGATCACCCTGACAGACTGTAGCATTTCCCAGCTATATCGACAGAAGGCTGCAAACGGATGCTCCTCCTGTATGCCTCGACACAGAGGCACCAGCACTCCCTCTGCACAAGCCTGCTGATACTTGCTGGTGCCCAGACTGCGAGGCCCCGGCTCGCTCAGTCTGACTCAGTGCATTCTGGTCTAGTGCCAAAAATGTGCAGCTCCGGGCTCATTGGTGGTTCAGCCCCACTGCAGCTGCCTCCAGGATGTCTGCAGGGGGTGGGTGGGCTAGAGAACAGCCCTTCCCCCAGCTCTCATTTTCAGTCCTCCCCATCTCCTCTCAAACACTATCACAGGGCCAGCCACCTTAGACCTTCTTTGCTAGACTCACTGCTGTCTGTAAATAGGATCAGTTTCAATAGACTCATTTAGAAAGGAAAACAAAATTCTGTTTTAACTTCAAGCATAAATGTTTGTCCCAGCAGAGTTCCCACCCCAAATCCCAGCAGTTAGAGCAGAACAGTTTTGTTTTCCTGCAACCTGCACTCCACAGTGTGGAATACACTTCACACACTTACTAGTGCTACCACCACTGCACCACACTGCCTTGCCAATGTGAATGGGTCAGTGCTGTATTCCAAAGAAAACCTACTGCTAGATGAAAAGAAAAAATATACTAAAGGTTAAACTGTATGGACTACCTCTGTGGGTAATAATGGACTATTAAGGAATACTAATACAGTTTCATCATGTTAGATCTCATATACAAAAATAAGGTTTGAGAAACTATTAGGTCATCTCATTTTACACAGTACAATTAATCATCAATGCCGTGAGATGACAGTAAATGAATTAAAAGTCAATTTGAGCTAAGCTAACAAACAAAAAACCCCTTCAATATCTTTTGGTGAAGAACCTTCCCCCTTCCCCAGCTGTGGAAAACATGCCTTCAAGTGAGATGCTGTGCTTGTGATGACTCAAACTCAACTGTTTTAAAGGAATATATTTATCAGAACAAACCTTCAAAATGCCCCATAACAATTTACATGCATAACCTATTTGATGGGTGCTCAGAGACATTAGTTTTCTTCCTGGCTTTGCCACTGCTCTGTTGTGTGTGATCCTAAATAGTTGCACCTTTGTGTCATTTTCTCAGGTATAAAATAGGAATATTAATATTTACCCTCTGCTATAAGTTGTTCTGAGATTTATGAATGAGAAGAACTAGATGTGGTAAGAGGTACTGCTGTAAAAAGCAAATAACCTTTCAGCCTACAAAATTTTAATTTTCTTCGTAGTGTTTATTTCCCTTGCTACTTGGTGGAAATAAATCCTAAGTAGACAGAACAGTCCATAGCATATGAATCAAATGGTCTTTTTACAAGGAAGACACTGGATTTTGCTTTTGGAGTGGTGTGTTGCTTTTTGCAGTGTCTTTGTGAGCACTGAAACAATAAAGGGTATTACAAGTTTAATCTATATCATCCCAGGGGACCTTATTTCAAATTCTGATGGGGGTCAATGGAACAAAAAAGCCATCTGGGAAGAAAAGTGCAACTTCTCAATATGGAAAAGTTAATGCAAAGTGAGCTTGATCATTCTTAACAGATAGCACTTGGTATTAAGGCTTTATCTATGACCCATCCTGCATACATAATTAACAGAGACAGCTATGAAAAAGAAGTATCATCTACAAAGATCAAAGGTCTATGAAAAACATCCTCTTTTTTAAAAATGTGACATTTAAAAAAATCCCACAACCAAACACCTAGCCATTCTTTCTGAATCCATGCGAAGAACAGATTGCAGCACACGCTCCATCTCACTGAAAAGAAAAAAAGCTAAACCGTGCAGAGAAACAAAATACAGTTGACTATCCATAATTTTCTCCATTTCAATTGTTTTCATGTAGGACTAGAAATAACATTTGCTTGAAAAGAAACACTTCTGTTTTTTCGAAAATCTGTTCCATTTTATTTGACAAGAAAAACTGTTCTGCTTGCTGTCTTACCTGAGGCAGAGTGCCCTTGACTAATGCAGGGATGTCTGCTTTAGAATAACCAATTGCAGCTAAGCCATCATCAACATTCAGATCAAATAGGAATTTCCGGAGCGTGTCTGCCAAAATAAACCCCGCATCTTTGATTCTGGCAGTGCGGATGTCAGCTCCTAAAATAAGACATAATGCCTTGACTGTAGGGTGGAGAGCGCAGAGGAAGCCTGTTCTGGACTTAATTTAATCATAATATCAGTGGAATACATATCCATACATAACAGTCACTGCCCTAAAAGCAACATGAAGTAAAAAGAGGAATCAGTCTTCATTTTACAGTTGGAATAGTTTGGAAAAGGTGAAATAAAACAAGATCAGGAGAAGCAGGTAACTGCTGCCAGAAAGACTAACTGCCACATGAGGTTAACTTCCTTTCTCTCTGTGCTTACAGGGAGAAGCACTTTTTCAGTCTGACTAACTGTTGGGAGGAAAGAAGCTAACTCATGAACGTCAATGGTATTTATTTTTATGGACAGTGTGCCAAATGCTAACTTTATTTTAAGGCCTTGAGTTTGCTGACATCTAGAGGACACGGAAACCACTGACTATTCTGTTCAATTACATATTCAAAGAGAGGACTAGAGCGTGTAGGCTGAGAAAGACAGGAGATGGCAGGGCAGCGTTCAAGGGGTTAAGTGAATCCTAAACTTAATGCTATTTGAATATGTGATGACCTTCGTAGGATAATGCAGAACTGAAGAGGAAGAACTGGTGTCTTAAAACATCTACTGGACGGTAATGAAAGCATCAATATAAAATGAAAGACTACCAATATTTCTTACAAAATAGCTTGCTTCCCCTTCTTCAGTGAATGGTCAGGACTTACTTAAAAGTAAAAATAAAAACATGTCCAGACAGAAGACACAGGTTCCTCCATGATTTCTTTTCAAAGTAAGCTGAGCTAAATTTGTTCTCTGTGTAATCTCAATGATGTTACACCAGAACTATGTTAGCTCCAAGTGCCATACTGAGAGATGAGTAAGAGCACAGCATAGCCACAGGAAAAATATTTTCTGTGATCCTCATGCAGTTCAGTGTAACATTCAAAGGGTTAAGTGGACACGAGATCAACAAGCTCATTTGAGGAGGTCAGATATTTGGGTAATAAGACTGGCACTTATGTAGTAGATAATGTCTCGGAGAAATTGATACATAAGGTATGATGGAGTCTTGTACAAAGTCTTATGCTATTGGGATTATGCCATGCAGTCTGAGTTTATCCTGGGTTTTGCTGTAGAGGAGTAACTAGCACATAAATCCAGTACCATTAGACAGTAAAATAAAAGGGAAAGGGAGGAGGGAAAAAAAGGACAGTAAATGTGAAGGGTAGTTTTAAAACACTGCTATAGTTCTAGCACTTTCTTTTTGCTCAACCTAAAGGATACATCAGTCTTGATTGCACTTAGAAAATTTCTGGCCACACGCACACCTATTTCAACTGTTTAAGAATCCACCCAGGGAGGTATTAAGCTTTTTCTGGCTGTACCCAAATTCACAGCTGTACATACACACAACATAACTATTTAGTAATCTGCGTCATGTCATAAAATACCTTCTTAGTCACTGCATTTGGCAACATGACAGGTTTGAATCAGCTACTGTAGTCAGTTGGACTCTGGACTGGAATCAGAAGTAAACACCCCAGGTGGCAATTAACCAACTCAATTCCACATGACTTGTTTTCAGCTGAGTCCCTTTACAGCAAGGCAGACAATAACGTAGTTTAAATTTCTATTGAAACAATTAACAGCTTTTAGAGACAGAATTTATGGCAGCACTTCATACTGCAAAACCTGAAGGAACTGCTTTTCAACCACTTGTTTTAAAATCAAAGAGCCAGAGTTCAAATTCTCCGATATGCTGAGCTGGTCAGTTATCCAGAAACATTTTCTTAGTCTGCTTTGAGTTGTGTGTTATTGCTGTAGGAACACAGACATTTTGTAGCTTAATATATGACTCCAACTAGGTTTGTGTTCTGGTTTTGACGATAGGCAGGACTACATACTTCGGAGGAAGGCTGAACAACATCACAGCCAACATTTATAAATGGAATTTTTCCCCAATGTAGTTTTTCTGACCCTGTTGTTTTACATCCTCTTTAAAATACTATAATATTTTGTCTATATAAAAGTCCCACTCAAAGCTCTCAGATTACTTATAAAAGGAAGTCATTACATGCAACTGGATTGCTGTGACTTGCATACAGAAGGCTGACCATACAAGGGACTGAACATAAATTTTCCAAATACCAGGAGAGTTGCCCTAACCACTTTCTCTCTACTCTCAACACTGCTGCACATGTGACTGTGATTGCTCATTAGCGAGCATGGATATTAGCAGCAGTTTAGCTACAACACAGAGTCTAGGACACCTTCTGGTGAAGGGTTGTACAGATAACAAGCACTGCATGAAAAGGTAACCTTTAAATGAGCTGTCAGCTTGCAGCATTTACTTTTGCTCTGCAAAGAAGCAGAAAAAGCCACTTTGTTCATCACCCCACTTTTCAGCCATCACAGATGTGTCCACAGAATAGCTACTCCACGCTTTCCCTTGACATCAGCCACTGAGAAATTCCAACACCTACAAATAAGCTTAGGCCTATATTAGAAAGATCAAAACCCACAACTTGTATGCCACAGAAAGAGCAGGAGTGATTCAGAACATCACTCTGTCCTAATTCATTGCACAGCAGGGAATTTGTTAGGCAAAATGCTTCCTTTTAGCTAACAGATGCACCTGAGGACTTGTTTGTTTTATGGTATCTAAAGTAAATACTCTCCATAAAGCACCAAGAGAGATGCCAATCACAGCTACTCTCTTCTGATTCGTAACAGATCAGCTATCCAGTTTTCTAGCCAAGAAGATTTCTCCAGTTTGCTTCTCTAACTACATCATCTAGTATAAAAATTTTGCATTATTCTACCTAAGTTTGTATTATGTGTAACTCAGTCAGACTCCAGGATCTTGTTTTTTAAACTTAAAACCCCTGCAACAACCAATGACAATTGCTTGCACACATTTTTTTTCCTCCTGAAAAGACATTTTGGAAAGAATTCCGGTTGTATGAGTAAGTTGTATCCATAGAGATTCCTACCTAGTATCTCTGCAGCTTCCAAGTGCCGCTCAGGATGTATCTGTGCTGTGAAAGCAAACACTGCTGGGGATGTCAGCACCACAGAAAGGCCGTGTGGCTGGAAAAAAAAAAAAAATCACATCAACAGGACATGTATTTTCAACTTTGATGTGCTTTAATGCTCATTAATGTGAGATAACAGAGAACTGAAGTGTGTAATGTGAAAACAAAGATAAACCAAGTTTTACCACTAAAGAGTGATCCACATTATAATCCTTTGCTTTATAATTTTTCACCAAACCAGAAATAGGGTAAGACATTCCATGGCTGGAACAGAGAGTAGAGAGAAAGTGGTTAGGGCAGCTCTCCTGGTATTTGGAAAATTTGTGTTCAGTCCCTTGTGTGGTCATCTGTATGCAAGTCTCTTAGGTACAGATACTCAAAAGGTATTTAGGTACAGGTATGGTATGGATATTAGGTACAGACAACCCTCACCTCTCTGCACTTTAGGGACCTAGCTGTGAAAAACAGTACCTCCCTACTTTGCAAGTGTGAAGTTATACTACTCCACTGACGGGACTGAAAGATGCTCAGTTACTGAAGTAATACAGATATGCCAAAAATAGCATAACCTGCATCCCTACCTGATCACACTGCCTGAGAAAAATAAACATTAATTTTAAAGTACAATTAAAGAGTGGATTTGCTCAAACAAAAGGAATGAAAGGAAGGTCTCTGAAGAGAACGACTGCTAATAACTTCTCCACACATTTCAGGCTAAGGCTTTGCTTCTCTGAGATTTTCACCCATATGAAACTACATTGCCTTGCAATATTAATTACAGCTTATTTCAGCTTGCTGAATGCCTGCCCCACAGACAAACTTACAGACAATTGCAGCAGCTGAGGAATGGTACAAGACTACTTCATTGCTCTCTCACTTCAGAACAGCTGGCATGAAATCCAACATTTTAAATGCCATTGATTTTTTTTCTAACCATGGTTTTTACTATCAAGGAAGGTAAAGAAGGCCATATTTTGTAATTTTCACGTGATTGGATTTGAGTATCACAAGCCAGAATACACAATCCTCATACACATAAATGCCAAGAGCTCATCAATTTCTCACAACACACAGCTCCCCCTGCATCACAGGTCAGGCTACAACATCTTACTATATATTCACAAAGGCAGCAATGTCTTTGACAATCTGAAACAAACACTAGCTAGAAGCTGACCTCAGATGGGGTTAACATTTTTCTGTACTCACCAGAGATGAACACCAGCATTGCCAAAGCCAATACCAGCAAAAGCACTTGCTAGGTGCATGCTGGCTCTTGCTTCACGGTCTTCAGGGTTTCTGATGGCTCTGTGCACCACGGAGACAATGGTACCAGTGAATTCACAAATAGATTGGTAATTCAGGATGAAGAAGAGAGAGAGGGTTTCTTTACAGACAGATATACAAAAACCTCTAAGATAAGCTGAGATAAAAATGTTGGAAATAGGATCAAGTCACATGTCAGTCAGAGAACAATCCTGCTCCTGGATCAGTAAGTAGATCACACCGGTTCAGTGAAGGGCAAGTTTCCTTTCACTTCTCCAAAAACTGAGTAAACAGAGTGAATTTAGCCATATTCACCTCAGTGGTGGTTTAAACAATTCTACTCGGGAGCTTTGGCAATCCTATGTACAGCTCCAAGATCACTCCAGCTTTCTCACCATCTCATTAGGTGGAGGTCTGGACCCCACCACCTGTGCAGGAAGAGGACAGGGTTCTTGCCTTCCTACACATCAGACTGCTTGTGTAGTTTGACAGCATGGAGAAAAAGTCTCATGAATAGATTCCAAAGGAACAATAAACAACCACTTTGACTAGCTAGGTACTGCAAAAAGTCTTTTACAAAAAACCCCATATTGATCTTCAATAGAAGGGCACACAGTACACAAAAGCTATATACAGGCTAAAACGTTATTGCTAGGGATCAAAATGAACTCACAGTTAAGTCAAAACTTAATCTAAAGTGAAAGTCTTCTAAGTATGAACTAGTTTTCAGTAAATGCATAATTTTGCACATTCATAAGTGCATGTGGTTACCTTCTTGATGGGATGTATAAGTATCTTAATTTACACTGAAGGTCACAGAAATTACACCAGCAGTATTTGTTCAGTTTGTTACATACTGTCACAGTAAGAGGATTCTTGAAAAAATATGTGACTGCTACTCCCACATTAACTGAGCAGTTTGAAATACCTTTAACTGAGGACTTCTAAAATAGATACACAGAGGCATTAGAAAGCTATCTCCTCAAGACAACCTAGTAACCCTAAATTTACTTTCAATTTTATTTGAAAAACTTTTTACTTTATTTAAGAGAAATCCAGAGTAGAAAATGAAGGGTTAATGTAGTAGTTTGCCTTACGTTACACTAAAATTCAAGTTCGTCTAAGTATCCCTTTTTGGACACTGAAGGCTGAACATACTGCAAGGGACACGGCTGGTAAACATATTACCTTTTCAAATATTTAGCCACAATGCGCAGCGCATGAAGAGCCCAGACATCACTGATGGGGTTGCTGCCCTGGTAAGCTGGTCGATTGATTGGATTTGAAGGGCAGGGACTGCGCATGTTGTAAGGAAGAGCGGTGTATGATTCTAGAGCATGGCTAAAAGAAAGATTAAAACCAAATTATTTAAGTGGGAGAGCTCTATTTTACTGCCCTGCTGTCCTTTGAACGCAGGTTCTTCTTATTTACTTCTGGTGTTTAGCAGTTGCCAAAAATAGAGATGCAATCTCCAGACAACTAGGAGAATGCTGGGCAGGCACCTCCAGAGTGCTTCACTCTCCAACAAACACACAGAAGGCAATCCAGGCACAGTCACAATCTATCAGCTCACACCATGCTTAAAGTTAGGGTGGATGAACTTGCATCTTGGTGTGTAACGCTCTTCACTGAAGAGCACTGCACATCTGCAGTGAGTGCATTTCCTTTCTGTAGGACAGGAATCATAAGAGGCTTTAGCACTGGAAGGATTGTAAGCTACCTTTCTTTTAGAAGTATTGACCTTTAAAAAATTAAGAAGATGTTATTTATTATAGAATCATAGAATGCTTTGGGTTGGAAGGGACCTTAAAGATCATTTAGTTCCAATCCCACTGCCATGGAGAGGGACACCTTCTGCTAGATCAGGTTGCTCAAAGCCCCATCCAGCCCGGTCTTCCAACACTTCTAGGGAGGGGGCAGTCACAACCTCTCTGGGCAACTTGTTCCAGTGTCTCACCACCCTCCCAGTAAAGAATTTGCTCCTTATATCTAATCTAAATCTATCCTCTTCCAGTTTAAAGCCATTACCCCTCATCCTATCACTACACTCCCCGATAAAGAGTCCCTCCCCACCTTTCCTGTAGGCCCCCTTTAAGTACTGGAAGGCTGCTATAAGGTCTCCCTGAAGTCTTCTCTTCTCTAGGCTGAAGAACCCCAATTCTCTCAGCCTGTCCTCATATGGAAGATGCTCCAATCCCACAATCATCTTTGTGGCCTCCTCTGGACCTGCCTGAGCAAGTCTATGTCCTTCTATGTGGGAGGGCCCAGAGCTGAACACAGCAGTCCAGGTGGGGTCTCATGAGAGTGGAGTAGAGGGGGAGAATCACCTCCTTTGACCTGCTGGCCATGCTGCTTTTGATGCAGCCCAGGATATGGCTGGCCTTCTGGGCTGTGAGCACACATGGCTGGCTCAGAGTCAGTCTTCCATCCATTAATAATCCCAAGTCCTTCTCCTCAGGGCTGCTCTCAATCCACTCATCACCCAGCCTGTATTTGTGCTTGAGATTGCCTCAACCCATGTGCAGGACCTTGCACTTGGCCTTGTTGAACTTCATGAGTTTCACACAGGCCCACCTCTCAAGCCTGTCAAGGTCCCTCTGATGGCATCCCTTCCCTCCAGCGTGTCAAACTCACCACACAGCTTGGTGTCATCGGCAAACTTGCTGAGGGTGCACTCAATCCCACTCTCCATGTTGCCAACAAAGATATTAAACAGCACTGGTCCCAACACTGATCCCTGAGGAACGCCACCCATCACTGCTCTACACTTGGACATCGAGCCATTGACCGTAACAATTTGAGAGTGACCATCCAGTCAATTCCTTATCACCCAAGTGGTCCATCTGTCAAATCCATGTCTCTCCAATTTGGACACAAGGATGTCATATGGGACAGTGTCAAAAGCTTTGCACAAGTCCAGGTAGATGGCGTCAGTTGCTCTTCCCTTATCCACTCACGCTGTAACCCTGTTGTAGAAGGCCACCAAATTTGTCAGGCACGATTTGCCCTTAGTGAAGCCATGTTGGCTGTCACCAGTCACCTCCTTATTTTCCGTGTGCTCTAGCATAGTTTCCAGGAGGATCTGCTCCATGATCTTGCTGGGCACAGAGGTGAGACTGACTGGCCTGTAGTTCCCTGGGTCTTCTTTATTTCCCTTTTAAAAATGGGGGTTATGTTTCCCCTTTTCCAGTCAGCGGGAATTCTACCGGACTGCCACGACTTCTCAAATATGATTAGTGGCTGAGCCACTTCATATGCCAATTCCCTCAGGACCCACGGATGCATCTCATCAGGTCAAATGGACTTGTGCACCTTCAGGTTCCTTAGATGGTCTCAAATTTGATCTTTTCCTACAGTGGGTGGTTCTTCATTCTCCCAGTCCCTGCCTTTCCCTTCTGTGTCTTGGGAGGTGTGGCTGGAGCACTTGCCAGTGAAGACTGAGGCAAAAAAGTTGTTGAGTATCTCAGCCTTCTCCATGTCCCACATAACCAGGTCTCCTGTTTCCAGGGCCCACATTTTCCTTTTATCACCAACATACCTACAGAAGCTTTTCCTGTTGTCCTTCACACCCCTGGCCAGATTTCATTCTATCAGGGCTCTGGCCTTCCTAACCTGATCCCTGGCTGCTCAGACAGTTTCTCTGTACTCCTTCCAGGCTACCTGTCCTTGCTTCCACCCTCTGTAGGCTTCCTTTTTGTGTTAGAGCTTGTCCAGAAGCTCCTTGTTCATCCATGCAGGCTTCCTGGCATTTCTGCCTGACTTCCTCTTTGTCAGGATGCATCACTCCTGAGCTTGGAAGAGGTGATCCTTGAATACTAACCAGCTTTCTTGGGCCCCTCTTCCCTCCAGGGCTTTATTCCAGGCTACTCTGCCAAGCAGATCCCTGAAGAGGCCAAAGTCTGCTCTCCTGAACTCCAGGGTAGTGAGCTTGCTGTGCACCCTCCTCACTGCCCTAAGGAACCTGAACTCCACCGTTTCATGGTCACTGCAGCCAAGGCTGCCCTTGAGCTTCATACTACTGACCAGCCCCTCCTTGTTGGTAAGAACAAGGTCCAGCATAAGCACCTCTCCTCATTGGCTCCTCTGTCACTTGGAGAAGGAAGTTATCATCAATGCATTCCAGGAACCTCCTGGATTGCTTGTACCCTGCTGTGTTGTCCCTCCAACAGATAATGGGGGTGGTTGAAGTCCCCCATGAGGATCAGGGCTTGTGAACGTGAGGCTGCTCCCATCTGTCTGTAGAGAGCCTCATCCGCTCGGTCTTCCTGGTCGGGTGGCCTGTAGCAGACCCCCACTATAATGTCTCCTGTCCCTGCCTTCCCTTTAATCCTGACCCATAAACCCTCTGTCAGCTCCTCATCCATCCCCAGGCAGAGCTCCATGCACTCCAGCTGGTCATTGACATAGAGGGTGACACCCCCTCCACATCTCCCCTGCCTGTCCTTCCTAAAGAGCCTGTATCCTTCCATTCCAACACTCCAACCACAGGAGCCATCCCATCACACCTCTGTGATGCCAATAAGATCATAGCCCTGCAGGCGTGAGCACATCTCTAGCTCCTCTTGTTTATTCCCCATGCTACGTGTGTTTGCATAGAGGCATTTAAGTTGGGCCCATCATGAAGATGACTTACTGGCTGGAATTCCTTAACCTAAGTGGAACTGCCAACAGTCTCATCTCCCAGATACTCATAAATCTGACCACATAAAGAAGGGGCACTGCCTACATTGCTACATTTAGATGTACAAAATTACAGACAAACCATTTTCATTTATGGACAAATGCCTCAATTCCATTACAGAAAGTGTAGTTCAGGATACTTCACCAAGCTTTCATTATACATCTATTACTTTAATATTCATAGCACCCAGAAGCTCTGGCCTTCCGAACAAAAGCTTCCATGCATTTTGTGCAATTAAAAGCTGTAGGTTTAAGATGAAGAAAATTTTGTGACAAGTGAAAAGCAAATTATGAGAGAGGTTCTGAAGATGGTCATAATTGGGCTAAGACCTGCCAGCATCCCACAAGCCTTCACAAATTTTTGTTGACACATCATGGCTTTTATTAGAAAACCCTCGTTCTCTATTCCCTGCCATGTCTGTGAGACATGAAAAATGCTGTTGCAATTGTGATTAATCATCTACATGATCTCTTAAAAAGGGAAACCTGGACTCTCTTCCCTGACAACAACCATCCTGGAAACTAACGGTTTCTCCAGTGCACTGCAAAAACATTAACATTTCTGCAAATGAGTGGTTTGTTTCCATACATTCTGAGGGAGGTAGTGAAATCAAGTAAGAGGAAAGTATAACAGAGACTACGTTAACAAGAACAGGAAAGGGAGAAAAAACAAAGATCATCCTTTTCTGCTCCTAAAATATATTTTTTCTACAACCATCATAGTAAAACCCACAAAATTGTAATAAATTCAAGTAGCAGCCTACACAGAAAACTCACCAAAGCACATCGAAGCCACTGTTGGCCACTATTCGTTCAGGCATAGACAGTGTGTGTAAAGGATCAATGATGCCTAATGTTGGCTTAATGGCTCTTGAAGCAATACCTGCAATACGTGAGGAAAATTAATTAAAGTTTTTTTGCAACAAAATAGGACAAGACAAGCTTAATGTTCAAAATGTAACAATAATGAGGGGAAATGATTTGAAACTATGAAGATAAAAGCAGAGAGAGAGAAGGGAGAGTAAGAAGTATCTATGAACCTAAGCCCTTCTGATGATGAATTCCCTGTAAGAGAGTTATATGATTTGACACTTTTGCATGAAATTAATTACATCAGACAATGTTCTCTCTCCATTTGTAACCCTCCCTGAGCGGCCTATACTTTCAAAATGTCTGTGCTGAGTGGCATCTGCAACAGTATTCTTAGATTTGTATCTTCCGTGAACAATGAGAGGGCAAGACTGGTTTGTGTCTACAATCAGTTGTGTTTGCTAATTGCTGTCTTGAGCGTCTGTAATAACCATGCCTTCATATTTTGGTTAAGGGGGCACAGATGTAGCTTTGAGAGAAAGAGACATACAGACAGACAGACAGACACAGACTGATTGACTACATATAGATTAGAAAACTCTGAGCTATGGTCAGAACCCCTCAGCACACCCATTTGGGTCCCAAGTACTGTAAACTGTGTGGCATATAAAACCCACATGTTTAGAAGTAAAACCTCAAAACAGCTATGAAGCTTAAGATGACATTTTAGCCTTAATCTTCATTTGCCAGGGATGAAAAGGCCAAAGGAAGACAGTGCCTCTCACTTGCATAGTATCTCAGGCCTGAGGTTTCAAAAGTCAGGAAAAAGAACATTTGGTTGCAATTACACAACAAAGAAACAGAAGTCTTAAAAGCAGAAAGAAATATACAGAGGAAATAAGGAACAGTTGGTTGACCCTGAATGTAAGTAGAAATTTCCTTTGCAATTAACATTTTCTGCTATTTAAGGACTTGAAAGATTTTAGTTTCCTGTTTTGCCTTCAAACTATAATCCACTGTATTACATAGGTATTTCATTATGTTAATATGCTATAAATTTAATTAAAGGAGGAAACTTTTAAGCTCTTCAAATTTGCCTGTGGCAGTTGAATCAAACAAAATGACACCTGAAATGACATGCAGTATCCCTTTCTTTCAAGGCAGGGAAATAATGAAGACATTGGAAAAGCAATTGTCTTGAATAGCAGACACAAAAAAACACCTCACCGGTTTTTACTTTTAGTTCTTTGAAGTCAAAAATGGCAACACCAGTGGTTTCACTTCCAGTTCCAGCTGTTGTAGGAACTTAAAAGGAAGAATGGAGATAACAACAAATAAGTAATACATAATACTGCAAAATAAATAAATAAAACCACAATAGTAATGCCACCAAAAATACAGGATCCAGGAAATCTCAGATGACTCCCTGATTGGAAGCCAACAGGTCAAAGAGAAACTGCCACTTTGATCTATTTTCTCAGTAAAAGGAGTCGAACTCAGCTAAACAAGACAAACTAATGACAAAACCTGTGATTTTTCTTCCACCGAAGTAAATAGCAAAATTGCCGCTGAATACAACTAGAGGAGAAGTAAGCCCAAAGGAAGGTAATCAGTCACGGTAAACTGATTTCAGTAGAAATATCATACAGAGTGTAGAATGACACCCCTTCTCCTAGCCCTCACTCTCCATTGCACCCTGCTCCTGATTTACCTGCAATAAGTGGCTTGAGGGGCACAGTGACAGGCTTCCCTTTCCCAATAGGAGCATTGACATAATCCAAGAAGTCTGATGTAGGGCTGGATGCATACAGATTGGCAGCTTTACAGGTGTCTATTACAGATCCACCTCCAACAGCAACATAGGCATCAAACTCTCCCTTTTTAGCAAATTTAATGGCATCCAGGAAACTTGGAAAACAAGAAAAGCTTTCCAATTAGCCAGGAGAAAAACAGCACACAGAGAAACTAACTATTAAGACCAGCATACAGGTCACAAGGATGTGTTTCAACAGTCGTATGGCATGCTGTAAAAGCCTAGGCACTACTTGGAGAAGTGCACTGTCAGAAGTAGTACCTGTGGTCTGTTGGCTCCACCCGGACATTATCATACATCTGAAAGTTTATACCATATTTTGCCAAGGAATTCAATACTGCATTTACAGGAGGGAGTTGGGAGAGGTTTTTATCTGTCATCAAACAAACTCTTCTAGCACCAAGATTCTGCAGGTCCTACAATAACAATGAAATTAAAAAACCAAACAACTGGTATAAAATCATACACATTTGAATATTAATCCAAATCAACCGAACCATTTAATAACAGTAAAAAACCCAACCTAAAAATGGTTATTGTCAAATTTTTGAAACAGTATCAGCTAAAGAAAAAGAGATTAACCACATACACACAGGATGCAGAAAACGGCATGAAGTATAAAGCTGCCAAACTTACATAGTTGAAGTCTTATGATAGAAAAAAACTAATGATAAAGATGCTGAGCAAGTGAAAACCACGTGGAACTCCTTAAGACTACAGTAAAATGTGAAGTATTTTTCTGAAATGTTTTTTTCCTACACAATTTCTGTGACATAAAAAGGCTTTTCCACAGGTTAAGTCTTCCCTAACTCCCTATCAAAGCATGGCATTAAAATCTTGAAAATCTATTACTGAATATTAATCTGTTGATGAAAAATCTAAATAAGGTGGCAAAAAGAAGATAATACTACATCCCAATCTTTGCTAAATTACTTGTCACAATAGCTATACAAAACATGCAAATCTAAATAATCCTAATGCTGTTTAAAGACAGAAGTTCTGTCTAACTTAATTTGCTATCTGACTGTTAATTTACTTTACAAATTTGCAAATTAAAAAGAAAACTGTTAATGCTATAAATGCCAAGAAGAGAGTAAAAAATGATAAATGAAAAATCCCAATGATAAAGGCAAACTGGAACAATGTACTCAGGTGAATCATCTCACACTGTCGAAACAAAAGTTCTACACTTTCACAGGGCAAACTTGGAGCTGAACGAATATCCACCTAATTTAATGGAAAGTCTCTGATTCGTTTTAATGAGCACTGGAAGAGGTGAAAGTGATCCTAAGAAAATCCTGGTGAGTCACCAGGATTCAGAACTTTTTGAATTAAATTCCCCATCAGAGAAAAATATTGTTGCATAATCCTGTCAAATCATCAGTGATCTCATTATCCACTAGGCTGCATTTCATGTACTCACTTATGCCACAGCAACACTGATGTAGCATGCTTCTCTTCTTTACCCAAGAGTATTTTCCGACCTTTCTACAGTGGTATGTATGACTACACATACTGCAAAGCAGCAGAGATTCAGACACACCATACATAAGCTTTCCCTTACAAAATGGATTGATAGCACCAGCAGTCCTTTAGAAAATAACTGTTCACCAGTGATGGACTGCCACTACGGAAGCTTACCATGCCAATCTCTTTAGTAACTCCTTCTCCGTATCGGATGTTCGAAATGGCCATCTACCAAAAAAAAAAAGAACATATTTTTTCTGGAAAACTGGAGAAATGGCATCTACTCCCAACCAAAGTGAAATATAAATATTTACTAATGTAAATATTTGTTAAATGCCATATTTGAAAGTATACAAAATACTACTTTTAAATCAAATATATTTTATTATTCTACGTTTAATCTACCTCAAACGCATAGTCTGTATTTCCCAGGGTAGGCTGTTCAGGAACTGGAATAGAAATGAAACAGTAGAATTAGGGAACAAAAAGTGACTTCAATCTGTATCTCAGTACTAAAGTTGACAGATTCCTTTGCTTTTAAAATCACTAATACATTTGCCCAGGTCATCTTGGCTTGTCTGCATAACAGTTACCTATTTCATCCCTTGTTGCTTGAGATATTAAACAATCCAATTACTTAATTTGATTCATACAATTCAGCAATGCAAGGGTGGTCTTCCTCCCTTCGAGAATTAATTATTTCCTATAAAAACTGAGTAACTTAGCCAGAAGTCTGCATGAGAATTTGTTGGCAGTATGCAAAGACCAGAACAGTACATATAACTATGCAAAACCCAGTATCTGCAGAGCATACAGGCTGCTACATACAGGTTGAGAGGTGTTAGGAACCTGTAGGGGCTACAAGATAACCTTCAGAACAACTTTTAAAACAAATCCATGAGACATCCTCCATATGCACCCAGAGAACATCTTTTGCACGTGTGAGAGTAATACTGATAGGCGTTTATGCTCCTTTTTACTTCTGCCTAGTCCTGAACTTGCTGGTGAAACTGAATTGCTTGCTTGAAAATTAAGAAACTGCATGCACTGATAATAATAAACAGAGTTTTAATAAGAATTGGCATGTCACTATCAACTTTTATCTAGTAGAAGAAAAAAGAAATTTATAAGGCTAGTACTTCAGTCACATCCTCTCTGCCACATCACTCTTGCATGAATTTCTACAAAACCCTCCATTTCTTGCGTATCCTGATTTTTCCACAAAGTGAAACAAACTGCAACAACTGAAACAGCCCATTCTTCTCCAAGAAAAGATCAGATGAGGCATTCTGCTCTTCCTGCTGAAGTCATGCCTTCTGTCTGCTATATTAATTGAAAATATGCAGTTTGGATTCAGATCCAATGAGTGAAGCCATGATAATGAGTCTTACAGACACTCTAGGGTGCACTGAAGCACTGACCCACAACAGTAACAGATAGATGTATTAAAACCCTTTATGCACTTTCTATTCAAGTCCAGGCCAGCTGCTATCAGCTCTTTCATTGCCATCTCTTGCCAGGCTGTACATGTTTGACCTCTCCTGGAGTTTGTCTGCTGTACTCTCAGTCATTAATTTGACAGGCTAAGAACATGTCCAAGCCATTTACTCTCTTGCTTTCTGATAGTATAATAGGTGTCCTGCTGTTATATTCTTGAGCCAAACTTAACTTGCAGGAAGAATTTTACTGAGTTCAAAAATTGCACTATTTCCTTGAACAATGTCAAGAAACACAATGAACAATTTTTTTCTGCTACAGTCAGTTAAATCAATTCCCACTATTTAAAGGCTTACTGAACTGATACCATCTCACTACATTATAGACTCAATTGCTGACTAAAATCTATAGAGAGGGTTCTTAACTAAGACTTCTATTTAACAAGGGCTTAGTTTGAATTGACTAAGTCATCAAGCAGACAAGCAGAAGAATGAGATTCTATTTCTCAGCTGCTCTCTTGTCTTGCTGTACGATGGTCTTGGGCAAAACAAATATCAGAACATATATTAGCTTTTCCATACGTGAAACTGTAATGGTAATCCTTTAAAAAGTATCTTAAGTAAAGCATGTGAAACCAAGCCACTCAGAACGACACATTGCTGAAATTATGGCCAAAAATACTGATTTTTATAGAAAATATATCTATTGTATCTTCTAGGTACCTTTAGAGTATTAAACATGGAACACATGAGATGCATTAAAAGATTAAGAACATCTGGAGACTGACCAGCACACAGTTAGCTGTTCGTATAGACTCCCTACAGTTACTGCAAACAGAAATTCCTCCCAGGGTGACTCGGTCACTCAGTGCAGCTCACCTGCTCTTACCCCACAACCCTGGCCCAAGTGAGCTGCAGTGTCAGGACTGACTGTGGAGATTACATTCCCCAAGCCAAAACAGATGTTTGTGAATAGCTCATTTTTTATTCATATTGCTTCCTGTTTCTTTTCTAATGTAATCAATGCATGTTTTTCCCCTCAAAACTTTAGCTGAGATGGCTCAGGTGGTGACAGCAGTAGTAGCAGCCACCACAAATTTCTGCTCAACTTGCCACACGGTTAGGGGAGAGGGGGAGGGACAGGATGTATTAGTTGTGGCTTACGTGGAAACAGTGAATCTCTCCAACAATAACCACTGTCATTGTATGGCTGCAAAATAACAGACCGCTTACCTCATCCTTGAAACTGTTCTTTCCTACCTGTTACCTGCACCCTCTGCCCAGGTTACATCAATACGTACAGCTCTACAGGGCCATAGTCTCCTACAGAGTTATTTTGGAGACACAAATTAAGTCTTACCTTGGGAATAAGTGTGGCAGTGGCTCGGGCACCGACATCTAGTTAAAGGTTAAAAAAAAAAAACAAACAGAAAAAAGCATGGTTAAAAGGAAAAACTAAAGCCGAAAACCAAATCTGCCCTTGCCTACGAGAGTCCTGTATGTACCCGCGTCCCGCGCCCTCCCGCGGAGAGGCCTGCCAGCGGAGCCGGCCTGGCCGGCAGCGGGGGTCCCACCCACGGAGGGACACGCCTGGGCCCCGGCAGCCGGCCCGTGGGGTGCCCGGGTGAGGCGGCGGCTCCCTCAGCCGCCCCGGCCCGCCCGCACTCACGCGGCCCGCTGCAGCTGCCGCAGGAGGCGGGCGGCCCGCTCCCGCCCGGCCGCCATCGCCGCGGCTCCGGGGTCCGACGGCCGAGCCAGCGGCAGCGCCTCCTCCCGGGGCCGGCGCCCGCGTAGCGCCGGCTCCCACCCGCGCCCCGGTTTCAGTCACGTAGTTGACCAAACGCCAGGACTTCGCAGGGTGGAAGAGCTGCGCTCGCTCTGCTCCCTCCAGCAACACTCCTACGGTCAGTGGGTGGTACCTGGCTGCAAATCAACCCATACCTGTTTTAAGGAAAGCAACAACACATCTGACAAGCTTCAAAATGACATTTTGCAAGGTGCTGAGCCACTAAAAGCAGGTTAATGGCCTGCCAGGGCCCCTGCCCGAAGCCGTAAAACCTTTATCCGCTTGGGAGACCCAAAAAGCGGCAGCACCCCCGGCGTGCCCACACCCCAGCCTGCGTTCCTCATTGCTGCTGGAAATGCACAAACTGCCCAGCATTTCAGTGCAGAAAGTTCTCCAATGTCATCATCAGCATAAAATACTTATCGTGGGTGTGTGCGCATGTGGAAAAAAAGCCACACTCTCTGGTTGAGCAGCTACAAGACATGCCCTGCAGAAAAGCCAGGAAGATCAGAGGCCTGGAATGTATCGCAAAGCAACTTTTTCCACTTGTCCAAGTGCTTTTTGCCCCTACTTTGCCAAGCCACTTACTCGAAGGCTTAGTATCAGTGGGTTGTGCCCACAAGACCATTCCTGCCACTGCAAGTTCAAAGCAGCTCGCGGTGGTGCAGACTGCTGAGCACAGTGGCAAGAAACAAATTTTAAGAGGCAAAGAGCACATCCTCTGCAAAGCCCATCGGATGAGAACTATAGCCAGCCCGTCAATGCTACCCAAATCCCCTCCACTCCAAGGCGCATGTATCCCTTCTGACCTCAGCAGCTGCCTTACAGAGGTTTTGCTTTTTGATTGTGCTCAAGCTGCCATTCTACTGAATAGCCACAGAACTGCTATAGTCACCTAGCTTTTTCAAAAACTCATTTGCAGCTAAATACTATGTTATCATTAACCACTCACAAGTTTACCAAGTGAAAGCTGGAGAACTTTATTTACTTGAGATTGCTGGAACTTGTTTTATTACCCCTCTTACCAGGAACGGCCCCAGCAAACCGCATCCTTCCTGTAGCTAAGCCACACATTGGGGCAGCAAATAGTATATTTTATTTCATGTGTACAGGAGGCACTACAGTTCAAAAGAGTAAAAAGCAGAAGTCTGAGATAATTGCCAATATCTGCTCTTAAACTGCTTGGTAATGAAAAACACTGTGAAACTATTTCTATGACATGACAGATTACTGTTAATACAGGGAAAAATTTAGGTTTTAACCTGCTGTTCAATACAAACATTGTTCTGTTGAATTCAATGGCTGGTCACCAGTTCTGACTTTCTTTTAAATCAACAGAACTCTCTAGGAAATCTGTACAATTTCTTAGGCCCTGCAATAAATCTTACAGTAAGTTTTCATGTTCTTTTTGTAACTGAACCCGAATACCATAGAGCTGAGCAGCAGCAGTTGACTTACAGAGCAAGAGCTCCACCGTCAGGCCACCTGCCCAGAGCACAGAGCAGCAGACATGTCCTGTCCTTTTGACTGTTTCATGTCTGAGCAGGCTGTTACTCGATCAAAACACAGGTCACAGCTGCGGTCCACCGCCAGTCCCAGCTACCTGAGCAAGAGACAGCTTTGCTCAGCTTCAGTCCTGCCTGGAAGTGCTGCAGCCACGAAGCCATGTTACCTGTCTGTCCCTGCAAAACTTGGGGGAACTGGGGCTCCCAACCCCCCTGACACACCACCAGCTCCCCTTGGACAGAGAACACAGCCCTCCTTGACTGCCAGCTAAGAGCCAAACGCAGGACATTTTAGAAAGGCTGAAGCGTATTTATTGACAAATAAGTGTGGGAATAGAGCACTGGGCGGGAGGCTGGCACTGACAGTCCCTTCCCGCACCTCGGCAGGCATCCCCGGGCCCGTGCCGCACACAGTCCCTGTCCCTCATGCCTTCTTTCTCCTGGCACTGCCAGCGCTGCTGCTCACAGGCCGCTGCTGCTGCTGTTGCCGCTGGGCTCCGCTCTTCTTGCCGCTGCGGCCAACCCGCTGCTGCCGGCGGCCACGCTTCCCCCGCTGCGACTGCTTCTTGCCCTTGGCGGCGGCCGCCTCGGCCTCCTCCTGGCGCAGCTGCTTGTTGACAGCGCGGGTGATGTCGAGGACCGGCTTCTTGCTGCTCATGTCCCGCAGCAGCTCCAGCTGCCGGCTGCGCTCGGCCGCCAGGTTGCCCAGCAGCGGCTCGAAGCGGCGCTTCCTGCCGCCGCTGCGGGACGGCGGCTCCGCCGGCTCCTTGGGCAGCCGGGGCTGGAAGCGGCCGAGTGAGGCGGTGGAGACGCGGGCAACGCGGGCGACGTGGCCCAGCTCCTCCCGGCTCTGGTGGCCGGTGGGGTGGAGGGGCGCGGCGGGGACGGCGGTCCCGGCCCGGTGGGCGCGGGCCAGGTTGCGCAAGCGGTTGAGCTCGTTGCGCGCCACCCGCTCCCGCTTCTCCCGCCGCAGCCTGGCGAACTGGTCCTCCTCCGGGTCGGCGCCCTCCGGCACCTCCGCCAGCCAGGCGCGGGCCGGGTCGCCGCCCGCCCGCCGGTAGCCCCAGCGCCGCCGCCACTCCTTGGCCTGCTCGTCCCACACCAGCGAGGTCCGCTTGCGCCGGCGGATGCCCTTCAGCCGCGCGAACTGCTCCCAGCGCGTCGGCGGCCGCGGTCGCGGCGGCGGCTTCTCCCGCGGCAGGCGGAAGGCCGGCTCGGGCAGCCGCGCCACCAGCGGCCCCCCCGCCCCGCCGGCGCGCTCGGCCGGCAGCTCCCACAGCCGGGCCACCAGCAGCTGCGTGTTGTCGCGGGCCAGCGCCCGCAGCAGCGCCTCCCGCCGCGGCCCGGCCCCGCGCAGCTCCACCGCCGCCGGCGGGTTGCGGTCCAGCGCCAGCAGGTTGCCCAGGTCGAACTCCAGTTCCAGCTCCTTCTCCACCGTGACGCTCCGCCGCTTCTCCGCCTCCTGCTCCTCGGCGGCCGCCAGCACCTCCTCCACCCGCACGGCCGCCATGGCGGCGGGGCGCACCGGGCGGCGCCGCTCTCACACGTGCGAGCAGCGGCCGCCGGCCGACCCCAGAAGTGCAGCAAAGCCCTTCCGGGTCAGCGGGCCGGAAGCGCGCCTCCGCGCCCGGAACTGCAGTGCCCGGGAGGCTCCGCCCCGCGGGTGCGGGCTCGGCGCGCTGCCTGTCGGGAGCTGTAGTCCCATCCGCGCCGGCCCGGGCGGGGGGCGACGGAGGAGGTGGGGGGCCACGGGCCCTCCCTGGGCCTTCTCCCGGCTGTTGGAGCCTCAGCGCGCCTTAATTCCTCTCGGTCCCTGTCAGGGGACGCCAGCGGCCGTGACTTATGGGCAAGCGCTTCCAGTGATGCCGGTGAAATCCCCAGCGACCCCCCGGCTGGGGCTGCGTGGGAGCCGAGGCGGCCCCAAACCCATCTCCCACTGCCAGCACGAGCGGTGCTGAGGCGGAAAATGTGCGGCGTGAGGGGAGGCGGGCGCCGAAAGCACACTCCAGCTCTGTGGTGCAGGGAGACGTGGCTACCGCGGAGCGGAGGGGGCCGCGCAGCCTCCCCTACTGCTGCCCGCCTTGGGGGCGTTCAAACACTGGGCACGTCGGAGGCTGAGGAACAGGAAAATACTTTTTCCATGGGCTTTGGGGTTGTTTTTTGGTAGCATATCATTATGTCTGATAGTTATTGCTGTAGAGCAATGCCTCTAAGTGCTCGTCGCAAGAACGACATTCAAGTACTGTGTTGCAGCTCCACTGAGACCGACAGAGGTCTTGTGGGCAAGTCTCCCGGCAGAGAAGGGAGGAACGGCGTTTGGAAAGCAGTATCACCTGGCAGACATCTCGTCAGGCATAATGCTAACTGAGGTGATCGGGTGTTCCTGCGTGCACCCAAAGGTCAGCTGGGTCAAAGATACCTCCGGGCTATTTTTAAGCAAATGGTCTATGGAAGAATCCTTTTATAGCTATACAGTGATTTGGCTTGTATGGCCATGACATTTTGAGCTGATCCCTAGTGCCCTAAAAACAAGCTCATGATAGCACTTAACTGTAGCCAAGGAAAGTGATAGCAGTTTTTACACGAGATAAGAGTCTCTTCTAAGTTATATCACCTCTCTGCCTTTACATGATGTTTGGAGTGATGGAAATGATTCTGAATATAATGCCACAGCAGTATTTTCGGAATGAAAATAAAATGCCACCCTTGTAAAGTGAAGACAAATACCTGATTCTCAAATTCTAATGTCTATCATATCACGACTTATACTTCGTAAGTTTAACTATGATTTTTTTTTTTTTTTTAAAGTCAGCAGTTCTGAGCATGATTTGTACACTATGGAGCCGCAGAGTCCCCGTGTATTTAAACCCAGGCCAGATGGCACAGACGGTTTTCCCGTTTACCACAAGATGGCATTGCATCGGATAAAATTTTGTTCGCTGTCTTGGACAGCTCATACATTCACCTGGAATTACAGATAAAATTAACTTTACAGACAGTTCTTTGAAGACCTTCACATGCAGTATTTAGATTCAGATTTAGGCATAAATGTGTACTTTTGAGCTGCGAGGTCCACTGTTTTGCCAGTCTGGTCAATACATTTACACTGATGCCTGTACCCTCCTGTTTTATCCTTATGCAGCTAACTTTTTGAGTTCTTTTGGACTGTGTGTGTACAAAGCCCAGAAGCCTCCAGGTAAACTTCTGGGACTGGGAGGACTTAAGTGGTAATATCTATTGCACTTCCAAAGTTGCTTTAAGCATTAGTGATTACTGTGTATCACTGGAATAGCAGGAGTGCATGCCAGGAATTGTTCTTCTTGTTTTACCTGGTAGCATGAACCTGCTAAGGAAGGGAAAGAAGAATCTCAGAAGGTAAAAATCACTTTCTGGCAACTACTGTGTAGAACTCAATTCCAGCCTTTTTATGTATTCCAGAAATTGTCATTTACTCTATGAGTCGTCCCAGTGCAGTAAACTGGACGGTCCTTTTACTCAATTGCCTCAGTGTTACTTTGCAATAATAGTCTAATAGGGGCACCTTTATGATTATGAATTAGTGACAGGAAATTCTGTACTTGGTCTCAGCTGGAGTTCAAAGGTGAATTTCTTTAATGGCCTTTTTTTTCCTTTTACTGATCTTTGTTGTATGTTTCATTGCTGGAGGGAATGAACTGATCCTGTATATTTAGTCTCTACATATATGACTTAACAGTAACAATTATAACCAATGGAGAAAATCTGTAAATGCTTTCGCATTGGTGTTTGGTTGGGTGGTTTGTTTTGTTTTTTTCCTGTTTATGAAAATCCCACTTTCAGCAAATTAGCCAAGTCTTTGAAACTTGTCACAAGTCGATGCTGCAACACATTCTTAAAGCTATTGCAAAAAACACTTACAAAGAAATAATGTAAACACCTGTTTAGAGAATAATTCTGAAAAAGCTTCTTGCATCTTTTCGAGGATTCAGGCTTCTAAAGAACATGGGAGAAACCCTGACCAAGCTGAAGTCTTGGATGGTTTTGCTGTAGTCCTTGACAGTCAGGCTGTACTTATTACAAGCAGAAGTTCTGTAGTCTCTGTTTGGACCTCCTCCTGTTGTGTAGAAGAAAGAAATATCTGCTTAGGTTACTGGCAATGCCAAACTTTTTTGTCCTGTAAGCACAGGACATAACTGAAGAAGGAGCCTCGTTCGACTGTGCTTCAAGTGTCCTCAGTACAATGCTGTCTGTTAGGGAAACCTGACTCCAAAATCATTAGTGCTGTACATAGTAATGATATATTAATCAGGGCATTTCTGAGTGTGTGATTTCACGGTGTGGTTGGGAAGGTGGTAGTTGGAAGAATATTTCAATGGATTTGTAAACCAAACAAGATTTGTAAATAGAGTCATGGGTATTTTGGGAAACTATCCCATTGTGACAAGCGGCTTCTGAGATGCTCACTGTAGTAATCATAGCCACACTTTGAGCTTGTAACTCCCAGTTTAGAGCTGAGAATTACAAGCAGGCACACAGCTTCTGTTAAGTGAATAGGTGTGTGTGTACTGCTGAAAGTTTGGGCTTTTGAAAAGATGAAAGCGTGGTATCAATGTTGAATTATAGAAATAGCTGTTAGGAAATTAATGGTTTTATTATCTCATGTTTACTCCAGCTTTCTTAATAGATTTTTTCAGCAATATTTTAAAGGATGAATTTTTAGAAATGTTTGTTCATTTTTATCATCTCTTGTTTTACATTCCTGGTTTTAGAATCCAAAATACGACATTTCTCGAACTGCCTGTGGCTGGATTTGTGAGTGCTCAGCCATAGGACTTGAAAGCAGTTATCCCAAACTGTGGGCACTCACAATCCATAGATATTTAAACAATTTCATCATTACTCTCCCTTTCCATGAGGTTCTTTATCTCTTCTGTATGAATGATAGTAATAAGTGTCATGGTGTGTGGGTATGTGTTTAATTCCTTAGTGTTTGCTTTCTTTCTTTACTGTGAGATGATCAGAAGTTGGATGCTGTTGCGAAGTGTAGGCTTTCTTTGGGGTGAAGAAGGCTGTAGGGTTTTGGGTTGTTTTTTGTTAACCACAGTTGAGGTCTGCATGAAAAGCGTAAGATGGCAGAGCGTAATTTGCAGAAACACTTGTCCAAAAGATTAATAGAAAGCATAATGCAGGATCTATGTGATGCACCAAAAGAGCTACAACATCAATGTGATTTGCTTTTGGTTTTGTTTTTCTGTTGGAAAAGAATAAAGAATTATCCTACTTAACTTTTTTTTTTTGTACCTTCTGTTCAGTGGAACTACAACTTTAAGTTTGTGTTTGGTAGGAGCTGCTCTAATGTACAGCATTCATGGCTCGCTGTTAGTGATACCATTAACTTAGATTTACTCTTCAAACTTTTGCCAATTACCTCTGGATGGCAGTAGATGTAGTTACAAGATGATTCAACCAATTCATAAGCCCACTGTGAGGATCATTATGAAGAACACCTTTATCAGGAAAACCCAAAGTGCTGGTAATTTTGGCAAATAGTAGAAAGTACCCTTAAAATACCCAGATTGTCTCCGAATCATTCCTTTCCACCAACTTTGTTCAGTACACCTCGAAGTAAAAATCTATGTTGTAGGATTTCTTCCTGTAAGAAAGAAGTTGTTTGCTCAGTGAAACTAAATGAAATACAACAGTTTGAGGACCAAATTCTGTTTCCCAATATATTTTTTACCCCTGTAAAATGTATTTCATGTTTTTCAGCATGTATCTTATTTCCTGGGATATATAAGTGGTTCTGCAGTCCAAATAATGAAGCATAGGCATGAAAATTTGGCTAAACACTCTTTCCTATTCAGTAGTCCATATAATGTGAAAAAATTGACTGTAAGAAAAAAAAAAATTGCAAAGACCTGAGCCACCATTTTATTGAATATCAGGATTGACTTCAGCAGTATAACAAAAATGTGCCTGGTAGTCACAGTTTTTACTATTCAAGAAAGAGTTAAATTACGGATTTACTGATTACAGGTCATGGGTAGTTCCTTCTGGTGGTTTCACCAATGTAAGGCTTTCCTAGAAATACGCTAAGAGACATGCTTAATTCTAAGCAAGTTCTGTTGATGATATTATCTGTGCTCACCTGCTTAAAAACGTTTTTGGTTGGTTTGTAAAGGAGCAGGATTAGATTTCCTGTCTGAAGACTTAACGTGATTTTAGCAGAATGCTGTATTTGTGAAAAATCATGAAGATGAAACTCAGGAGGCTGTGGATCTAGTTCCAAAACTTAAGACTGAGTAGTTGGGAATGCAGTTACAAGTGGATACTAAGTAGAGCCTGATTTTTGTTTCAGAAGCCAGAACATAGATAGCTGGTGAGATAGCAGAGAGATTTGGATGACTGCAGGCATTGCGGAAAGTGATTGGTAGACCATACATAATCTATTTTGATCAGTTGACTGGCTGTGGCTGTGTGGTTTCACTCAACTGATTTTAGGTAAACAAAACAAAGCTAAGCTAATTTGAGGCCTTCCCAAGTGCTTGATGCCTATCTTGCTATGCATCAGGGAATCAGGCTGAAAACAGATTGTGGTGTGGTTTACTTTTTTATGAGCTTTACAGTGACCTGATTTCTTTGAGAAAGTTTTGTTGTAGTGTGGTCTTAATATTAGAAATACCAGCAGTGGCGTGCCTTGGTTTTGTTAGGGGTTTTTTTAGGAGAATTTAAAGAACAGAGTGAGAACTTTATCAGACAGTGATGGAAAGAATGGTAACGTAGTAACGTGTTCTTTTTCCAGGGTCAGTCCTTCTTATCACCTGTCTAGAGTAGACCTACTTTTTTGGCATAAGATTACTTCTACAAGTTTAAAAGAAACCCAACGAACACATTTCCTTCTTTTAAAAGAAATCTGTCATGCACAGAGATTAGCCCTTGATTAAGTCTATGCTTGCAACCAGAAGAACAAAAATAGTTCCTCTGTTCTTGGGTTGGGTTCATGGTTGGAAATGTCTCCGACGCTGGGAGTGAGATGAAATGGGTAGGTCTTAATCCATGGCACAAAGGATGTACCATAGTTGCTACTATGACTTTTGTTCACAGAAGGACACAAGGCAAATCTAAAGGAGCAAAAGTTTCAATACTGTGAACCTGAGAGTAGGGTAAATCTCTGTATGTCTGCTGACAATGACCATACCAGCTCCTATATTCTGATGCTTCTGTGAATTGGAAACAATCCATTTTCCAGCAGTGGCCTTACAAGGGGCTTCTTGGGACATATTTTCAATAGAAAATCTCAGCCTTTTATGTGCATGTACAAATACTGCATGCATGTTATGCATGTAAGTTTATGCAGGTAACAGCATTTGTGTGTGCAAGAGAGATCTGGATGTTGATTTTTCTAAAGCAAGAAGGTTGAGACCTGATCTCAAAGCAGAGCAATGCAATGCATTTAGGACCATGATTCTTCAGGGACTTATAGGGGAACTTTCAACCTGAGGCTAGGCATAGATCCAAGCGTCATTCCGTACACACACCACAACCATTTCATGCACCACAACTGTCTGAATCTTCCCCCAGCACTTGCTGGGTGACATGGAGATATATGCTGAAGTGCTGCTTGCCAAAAGTATCTTCAAAGCCTTGGCATGACTTGTCAGTCGGTGAGGAAGAGGCTTCCCAAGCCTGGTGTGTAACCTTTTATCCTCCACATTTCCATTCATCAGTGAGTCTGATCAGTCGGGATGGAATTTTGTCCTCAGTGTGTTTTCAGACTGTTTTGTTCTTAAAGCTACCTTTGACAGCAGTGTGATGAAACACACGCTGAAGGTGATGTGATGAGGAGTGGGGAATGTACATGCAGGTCCTGCCATGAAGCAGCAAAGCATTTGTGCGTGCGACTATGCCTCCCACAAGCTATTTTGATAATGTATGCTGTAGGTGTCCAAGTAAAAGATACTAAGTGCTGTGCTTCAAATTTGATGTTTCAATTACATCGGTTGCATTCACTTCAAGGTTGTGCTAATACGTTTTCAGTTGACAGTTATCAATGAAAGGGGAATAAAGTCTTGCTTTAGATCTTTTTGTACACAGGAATATGGCACTTTATAGGTTCAATCCAAGATATAAGGGAGGTTTTCAACCACGTTACCACAGGTGACTCATCTAAGACAAGAACCATCTGTAAACTTGTATGAGCTTGTACCTAGGATGTATGTTGTGGTTCAGAGTAAATTAGGGGAATTTCTGTTAAACAAATATTTTTCATTTTGAATGTCATACAGCCTAAGGCTGTGACTCTACGTCATTACTCAGTGACAACAGATTTGGTTAAAATAGTTCTTGCACTGAAAAAGAAGTCCTAGAGATTAACAGAGTCAGTTCACAGGTTTTAGACCATGCTCACAAGGTAGCTGAATAAGCGTAGCTGGGGGAGGCAGCTTCTGGGGTGGGGTGGGAGCATGAATGCATGGCTGGGAGTTCGAGGGGAACAGCAGTCTCTCAAACTAATTCCCCTGAGGGAATTAGCCACAGCTTGACTTAGAAGCAGGGCTGGCTTCCCTTGGAGGAGCAATCATGGTTCATGCCTAGAGCAGCCTACCAAACTTTTTCTTGAAGAAGTCTGTCTTGTAGAGGTGGCATAACTGCTCATGTAGTAGCATACATCTCCCATAACTGCTCCTGTAGCAACCAGAGCTCACAGCCTGGTGCATTAAAAGAAACTGGCAGCAATTTGGTGTGACCTTGTTATAATATACTATAAACTAAACCATTTGGTACATAGGTTGCTCAGTCATTCCTGCAGAGGGCTTGGGAGCATCTCAGAGGGCTGTTGCTGGGGATAACTGGGAGCAGGAATGATGTTGACTGTCACAAGGTAACCTCTCCGCTGCTGCTGAATCAGAGCCCTTAGGAAATTCCCTGTCCTAATCTGTAGTCCTTGGGTCCTTGGAGGGGACCTAGGGGGTCCTTGGAGAGATGTTGCTCTCCTCCTTCCTCCCTACTGATCCTCTAAAACGTCTCCAAGCTGTTCAGAACCTCCCTCATGCTGCCACAAAACCAAATCAGCTGTTCTGCACAGTGCATCCTTATTTTTTCTGCAGCGTGCCTCTGTTCATCAGCTGCTGCACTGCAGGAAAATGGGCAAACCTGTAAAATGGGATAGAATCTCAGTTTCTAGAATCCTTCTACAGGCACCGTGGGAACTGCTCAGTCTGTAATTTTCCTCTGAGGAAATTTTAAGGCAGGGGCAGGGCAATTCTGTATGTAGCAGTAGTTAGAAGCAAGAAAATGAAACTAAATAAATATTTTCACATAAATGAAAGGGACAAAAGAAAAGATTTCCTTCTTTAGCCAAGGGTGCATGAATGGCTTAATCTACAGTACTGTTAACTCTTGGTTTAAAACCTGCAGTTGTCTTATACAACTCAAGTTCACACTTTGCTACTGGGACTACCTGTTAGTGTGAGGTGCTGTATGGAAATATGAGAGTTTGCTGGGCTGTGCTGTTGCTCCTTTCTTTGTAGTATTTACAAGGCCAGGCATTCACATTCTCTTGCTGTCCAAAAATCCTAAATTCTGAGAAAGGACACCTTCCTTTTCTTTTGAGGATGATCCTATGCCAGCCTCCCCTCTGGGCTTCCCAACATTGCTTTGCTCCCTAGAGACCCATCTGGAGTGCCTCAGAGGTGCTCCATGTAACCCATCACCTGGAGCCTTGTTTTCCTCTCATCCCTTTCATTCCCTTCTGTCGTTTCTGCTTCTTCACTGCATTAATGCAGACATCTCAGCTACATCTCCAAGGCCTATTATTTCTACAGTGTTTACTTACTTGCTCCTGTATTTGAAGTTTTTCTTCATAGTCTCTGCTCTACCCTGATCATATTTGTTGGTACTTCTAATTATTTCTGTCACGCACAGAGCTTGAATTTCCCTGATGTGTGGGGCAACCATGGTCCAGTCCACAGCCTGTCTCTGGGCTAGTTTGTCGGTGGACAGAACAGCTGTGTGCTGTGCTGAGGTGTGTCAGAGCATGTGTTTCTTGCACAGCTCTACAGAGCACTCCTGGGGGCCTGGAAAAAAGTGCGTACTAAATTGTGTGAGTAAGCCAGGCTTAACTTTCCTATAATGCACTGAGAGAAAATGGTGTGATTAACTTTGAATGGTGTGGTAAGTGGGAGAAACAGGTGGTGGCAAGTTTGAGAAAGAGTTGATGGTAAGTTTGAGAAATGGTTGAGTTGTGAATTAAGCTTATGACTCAACCCTTATTGATGTTACCAGTCAATTAAAGGATCATGGAAAATCCCAGCTGTACATTTGGTGTGGGCAGTGTTACGTATTGGAAAGCAATTGCTTTTCACTCACTTGGTAAGGCCTTTCCTGGGCTTTGTGTCCTACAGACGTCTGCAACTGGAGAGAGTAGAGGAAATAAGAGGAAAACTAAGTGGAAAAATACTTCATAAATGAGTTTTAGAGGATCAGTAGGGAGGAAGGAGGAGAGCAACATCTCTTTAAATGAATGGTTTGAATGATTGCAGCTTTTCCTTCCCTCCAATTTACTCAAGCTGTGCAAAACAGCTCTAGATAAAGCATATTCTCATTATGGTTTTGCTGATTAGAGAAAGAAAAAAACACACGTAGATGGTTTAGGACTGGACTGAGGATATTCAGAGATCTTGGGAGATGCTCTTGTTCAGACTATGAGTTATGATTGAAACATCTGACACTAAGCCTGTGTCTTCTAAATAAACCCTCTAAACTCAACAATTTGAACAAGTAGATGGATTCTGTCAAATATCTTAGTTGCTAAAAAGACTGGTTTTGAATCAGAAATTCAAAGGTTTGTGTTCATCATCTCGATGGATTTGGCAGTAGTCTTCAAGGTGGTGTGAGATCTTTGTTTTACATATAGGAAAAATGAACTTTGACTGCAATATTGACTGCTGTCCTTAAAAAAGAAAATTAATCTTACTTTTATACCTTCACATTTGAGTTTGCATTTTCCATGTGAATTACACTATTTTAACATTACATACATATATAAATAAAATATGCTTATAAACCTGCCTTCCTACCTACCTTCAGCTAGGTACGTTTGTTTTGCAGGCTAATTGTCTGCATTTTCCTTTGAGTTTTGAAGTTTAAACCCAGGCAGATAAAATTAAGAATGAATTTAAGAACCTTATGGATAGGGATTTGATCCCTTCCTTTTAGAAATCCACCCATTTTTTTTGTATACAGATTTGCTGAGATGTGATCAGACAGGACACAGGCTATGATTCTGAGGTGGTTTCATTACAGTTTTGGAAAATTCAACAGATTGTTGCAGACTTGCTCTTTGCAAAATGCCCAGATGTACAAGTCCCTGAAATCATTTGAAATACTTCTTTGTTCTGCTCTCTTTCAGGGTGGTAAAATGACAATTTTAAAGGAAAAGTTGCTTTCTGATTATGCTTCTGAATGGGATGATCGAGATTTCAGAGTCCAGAAGACACATTTTAACCTTAAATCCTTAGCAAACTTTTGCTGTAGAAGCACTAAAATCATGCCATTACATCACTGTTTGTGTTAGGATAGAGAAGAGCAAAATTTAGCCAGGTTTTCCATGTGTTGTGGGCAGTGAGTGGGGCTTTGCCAAGATAATGAGAGCTAATGCTAGATGAGAGCTGTTCAGACAAACCAAAATATGTTGGCTGAATCTCTCAGCTTCATCTTCAGCTAAACTAGGTGGGAAAACTTGTTTGCAGCCTGATTCAGAAAGGTATTCATGCACATGAAGAGTCCTACTGATTTCAGGGTTTGAAGCGAGGTATGTATTTAACTGCAGGTTTTGAATGCAAGATCCTCCAGTACTCATCGCACTGAGCTAAAAATCAGAAGGCCCTGTATTCTCACCATGGTATCAAAATGAAGGAGCCAACAGAACATGAATTGTTGGATGTATATTTTGTTTAAATGTACATGTTTTATGTCAAGAAACATCGTGTATTCATTCTCAGGATGAACCTTAAAGCAAAAAAGTGAAAATGTGTAAATACCTTCTATGTTACTTAATAACACCTCCATGCAAATTTTAGAGTTTCTTAATGAAATCTTGTTCTGCTAACATTAGTACAACCAAGTCCTTGTGTAACTGCTGGCCGTGTACATCACTTTATAAGAACTGACAAATGAAAGGCCAAATAATATGTTAATTACCTCTTGTTGAAATGTAAGTGCTGTTGTGACCTTTTCCTGTACGGTACAAACTACTTTTTTGCAGCGTGTAAGTGAAGTTATTTAAACGCATAATGAAAGCTATGCAGGGCCTGATCCTGAAAGCTTTTATGAACCAAATTCTCTCATTGCTACAGTACAGGTCTACAGCCTGATCCTTGACAGGTGTGACTTGGCATTGCCTTGGGTTACATCAGCTCTGCCAGCTATCTGAGCCTGCTTTTGTACACAGACTGTCAGTGGGACTAATTAGAGAGCCACAGCTTTACAGCATCAAGCCAAGGAGTTGCTCTGTGTTGTTTGTTTCTGAGGGTACAGTTAGGGCACAGTTGGTTAGGTACAAGGATGTTAATAATTGTCTCAGTATCTGCAAGATACAGTTAGGTACCCTCAGAGGGTACAATTAGGCTAAGTTGAAAAGGGTATGTAAGGGGAAAAAAATCTGGCAGATAGAGAATTATTAACATCTTTGTTACATACTCACACGGGCACTGTGAATGAGCCCACAGCAAGGCAGCTTTTCCCACCTATTCCCTACAGTTCTCTGGGATCTTTAAAAGTTTCCACAGGAGAACACGTTGGTGTTTGTGGGCTGTAAGGATTGAGTCAAGAATTCAAAGATCACACACTTGCAGGACTGCAAATGGGAAGGAGCTCCAGAAATTGCAGTGATGATAATTGTGCCTCCAACCCATCCTTGTCTGTTGTTGGTTCTCCAGACTTTTCATTCTTGTTGCTGTCCCCTGAAGGCTTTCAAATATGCCTATATCTTTCTTAGGCTTTGATACCCAAATGAAAATCAGTAACATACTTCCTAGGTCTTGCTTGCAAATGGCCTTCCTTTTAGTACCCCAAAGAATAAGACTAGCTTTTTTTTTTTTTAAGCATTACATGCTGTTGTTTCATATTCAGCTCATGCATGAGTATAACATTGTTTTGTGCACAACTGCTGCCTAATGAGACGTTCCCCCTTATAGAATACAATACAGCACCCAGTATAATATAGTACAGTACACAGCCACTCCATATTAAATTAAATTGAGAACTGTAAGCTATCTCAATAACATATTAACTCTTTGAAGTCCTGACCTGTATTAGGTGACTAAGGCCTCATGACCAACATGAATTTTTCTGATGTCATACTTGCATGTAATTTCAGAAGAATATTGAACGTGTGGAGCAAGTGAAGAGGAAAATAGCAAACAGAGCAAGTGAAGCCATCTGAATCCTTCACTCAGAAGTGACACTGGCAGAGAATTGGGAGAAATGACTGCAAAGCTTCAGAATTTTCTAGGGTGCTGCCTAGAAATGGCAGGGTGAGTGATCCCTCTGGCTGCCACAAACAGCGAGTCCCATAGTACTGGTGGTGATCAACAACACTTTCTTGTGGAAAACATGAAGTAGACCACAAACTTCTCAACAAAGACATTTACAAATGTCAAGAATGCTGCAATTGACAACAGAATGTCACTTGGAAAAAAGCACATCTTGACACCGAAGCAGATGGCAGATGAGACAATTGAGCATTATGTCACGTAGCTGTACAATAAAGTGAAGTCATATGAATTTGAACAGCTACCAGCCTAATTAGTGACTTAATAATTTGTCCTCTAACATATCACCAGGTGAAAACAGAGTACAGGAAACCATCTACCATTAAGCTACCACTAATAGTTAAGGCTGGCAGGACCTAATGAAAAACTGTGCTCTGCTCCTTTTTATAAATCCAGAACTGATAGTGGAACTGTCTTTCAAGAAGAAGGCCTAAGCTGTCAGAGTTTTAAAAAGGGTGCATAAACAAAATCCTTTATATTCTAACTCTACAAATCATGCAGCCATTTCAATACGGAACACTGCTGCTCATCTCCTCTAATTAAGATCTTCCTTACTCTGTTTTCCCATTCGTACAGTTTTACAGGTGGATTTAAATGGATGTACTTGTGATTCACTTTGGTGTAAATGAAATGGGAGTTGGGATCCTGAAACAGGAGTGAAAATTTATGTGCGATGGCCTGATTCTCATTTAGTCAGACATCACGTTGCACTTCTCTAACTGTGTAACAGAATTGTGAAGCAAATGTGAATGTAATCTATATAGCCAATGAGATGCAAAATAGATTTTGTATCAGAAAGCATCAAGGCTGAAAATGGCTTTGCTCCTTAGGACCTGAGCATAGATGAATTAATTTCCTCTCACATATGCACTGTTATAATGAGCCAGAATTTAACTGGAGGCAGTTAGAATTAGAAATTAGTATATTTACATACTCAGAAACTTAGTGTGAAAAGAAAATGAGATCCACCTAATTAGTCATTAATTTCCAGGTGTCTTCCTATTAGTTACCTTTATTTTAGCAACTACTTTGTAAAACATGATTAGTCTTTACAGAATACTGAAATATCTGATTTTATTAAAAACTACCATGAGTTTCATTTGCACAATAATTCATTTATTGTGAAACATTATTGAGAAGCATTTGACAATGAAGATCTCTAAATATTTAAAATTCAAGTGCTGAAGAGGGTCTCATCGTGTTAGAAAGCAATCAACCATCTTGAGACAGGTTAATAAAAGCATCTTAAACTCATCATCAAAAGGCACTCTTGACCTCCATTATCAGGCACAGGACTCCTAATGATTCATTGATCACATTTTCTCTGTTCAACAAAAATACCATGAGGCTAAAGGTTTCAAGATATCCAACATGAGAGATTTTTTTCCTGCCTCACAACTACATTTGACAGATGACCTTTAGTCTTTCTTTCACATTAGTGAGATATTTAACAAAGATAATGCAGATACATTTTTCACAATTATCTGATGCTCGCAGAATCCTCTATTCGGTACTACACAGTAAACAGATGAAATGCTTCTGTAAATGCCTTCATTATAAATAAGTGCCCTGCTTTCAGCTTTCTTCTTCCAGCAAGATCGCAAGGTTTAAAAGCCTCTGAACGATTCCATGATTCTACGAATGCGCGTAGTTAACCTGATGCTGTTTCACAGGGAGCTTGGTGCATGTGTAGATATACAAGAGGTTTATAGGAGGGATGTGTAGTCTGTTTACATCCCTTCCATCCAGCGTGCCAACAACTGCACTCACATTTCCAAAATACCAAGAAGTCCCATGTACTCAGCATTTCAGTTTACGCCATCACTATTTTGCAGTTCAAGGGCTGGGCTGTGGCTTGCCTTTCCATCCTAAGCTCACCTGAAATTTTCTGGCTTGGGTACAGATAACAAGGGAGTTGTGATGTTGAGGACATCTGCAGCCAAGTGCTTACCCAGGGTCCTGGGCAGATTTGCACAGCCTGTGCAGAAATGCTTGCTGTCAGCACCAGCGCTGGCAGCTGAAGGTGACTCAAGTGTGCTTAGAAGAGCTGCAGTCATACCTCTGGATCATGGCAATGTTCCCATTTTCACTGCTTCTTTGGCCCTGGCAAGTGTCTCCTGCTGAAACTTCAGGTTAGAGCTGTTGTGGAGGGCACAAGATTGCGCAGAAGTGTTAAAAGAGCTATGTCACCCAGAGCTCCCCGCTAGTATGTCAGTGGTCCTTACTGCACATCCCCACTCTGTCTGTTTTGCAGGTAAAACCTGAAGTTATTCCACTTCAAGTCAACAAGTTTGAGAAATGTGTCCTTGTCTGTCTGAAGACCGTTCTCTCCTGGGTGGAAGGGGGCAAGGGAAGTTGTCCTGCCGGGATGAGCTGACACCCCTGCGCTCTGCAGGTGAGAATGGGGAGGGAGGTGAAAAGTACGCAGACAGCATCACAGAGCAGCTGGCAGAACATGATGAGCTCAAGGTCACCTGGCTGTTGGCCCAAATCCATCCACAAATACTGAAAGCCAGCAATTATTCAGGCTGGCAGCCCCAAAAAAAGGAAATAGCTGAGCCATGTCATTGTTCAGTAAGGGTGTCCAGATTCTCCTAGCACCCTTTGGAAGGCCACCATGGAAGTAAACTGGGACCATCACTGTTCATGGCCTAACCCATCAATGTGAATTGAACTCAGTGTCATTTTACTCTAATACCTGCCTGAAAACAGATTCAAAAGTACATTCTTGAACAGATCAGGAATTCCGGGTAACTTTTCAACTTCTCTTGGGATGAAGAGGTGGATGACTGGAAGCAGCAGTGCTTTGGTGCAAGATGCCTGTTAGAGCGGCAAGTACAAGCTCTGGACAGAAGCTTTTCTGGGCGCTGAGACTTTTACAAAGTTCCATCAATTCTGAGATAGTTAAATCTTTCTTCCCCCCTCTATTAATAAACATTAATGTGTGGAAAATTACCCTAATCTTCTTCCAAAGAGGATGTGCCTCCAGAATCACTTCCAGTACCAGCGACCTCAGAATTCTGCTGCCATATTTAGAGGCAATAAAAACAGTCCTTGAATTGCTGACCAAAATCCAAATATAGTCTATTTCTTTCTGCCAACTGAAAATGTACCTTTTTATTTCATTCAGTTTTGTTTAAATCGAACTTTTTTTCCAAACTTTTCATTCTATAAATGCCTCTTTCACTATAATTATTTAAATAAAGTGGGAAAATGCCCAATTTAGTGAACTGAATTAGTATGCTACTGAATATGCCTGCTATTGTCATTCTACTAGGACTTGTGCTCTGTTCCTGTTATGACTTCTCCCTGACTTCAGTGGATTTACACAAGAGCTGAACCCAGCCTGTGAAGGACAGATTACCACAGGCAAATTTGAAGTGGACATCGTTGCTGTTTCTGCATGATTTATCAAAGTCTTCACAGTGGGAGGAATACACTGGTTGCTACTGGGCTAGGCATTGGCTTTATGGCTAGAAACTGGCAGTGCATGTTAGTGATGCCCTGAGACATCTAAGCCTACTTGTCTTGTGTGTTGTGGTGTGCCAGGTCCTGGTTTCCCAGCTGATCTCCAGCTTGGCAGTGTGACAGCTTCTGTCTGTCATGGGCACCTCTCTCTGACAAGTGGGAAACATGGAGCTCAAGAGTCCCAGGGAACATCAAGAAGCAGAAGAGGCCACGCAGGAGTGTGGGGGATGTTACTGTGGTATTAACCTCAATTAGCTTTAGGTGTCTACACTATAGGTGTCCACATAGAGCAGGTTGTTTAGGCTCTTTTTAGAGCCAGTGGAGAGAAACAAGAAATACTGACATATTCTGGATAACTTCTTCAAGACAAGACAAAGCTTGCCCTAGAAGTGATTGTTTCTCTTCAGTAACCTTAGTGGCAATTTGAGTAACTCAGGTATAGCCCTCATTATGTAGGTGTCACAGGTAGGTGAGATGATCCTGTCTTTCTTGTGTGGGACCTTGACAGGCAGAGACCATTCAAGGTACTATGTATATATTCCCTATCCAGAGTCTTTCTTTCTTCTTGTTTCCTTCTTTTTATCTCCTCCAAAGAAGCTATTTTTTCTCCTCCACTCTCCTGTTTCTTTTATTCCCTTGCTTACATTTTTACTCATAATCTATTTTTCTTCCACACTTTGGAGCTTTGAGATGATGATTCTGTATAAATGGGTTTGGCAATCAAGCTATTTAAGAAATTCCTTGAAAATCTTTACTCATCTCTTGAGAACTAAAGGTGAAAAGCAGGCCAGTCAACTGGACAGTCTCATTTGACTGCCCTTGCTGAATGCTCCCTTCTTGCCCCACCTGTGTCTCACCCACTTTCAGTCCTTGACCTGAGATACCAGATGCAGCCAGTCATCTGACCTGTAATCTGGAGAAGGGGTTGTGCACAGCAGTGAGACTGGTGTTATCCAGTGGACCCTGTGTTCACGGAGGCTACTTCAAGCAATCTTCTGTCCTACCTGGAGCCTTTCATGGCAGCTTCATGGATTTCGTCCAGTGCCAGGAGTCTCATGCACTGGGACATTTGGGGTGCAGTGACAATACAGCTAACTGGTTTAGGGGTTTGGCGCTGCTGAAAGAGGGTGGTGGTGCCATTTTCTGACCCTGCCTCCCTGGCTGTGGAACCCTGAGGCTTCCCACGTGCCACCGGCACTCACCTGACCTCAGAGTGAGTCAGCTCAGGGGATGGACTAGCAGAAAATCACATTTAAATATACAAGTTTTTCTTGTGAGGTAAAGAGGAGAGGTGGAGATTTCTGTTCTTTGTTCTCTTTGAAACTGCAGGCTTTCAGGTACAGCAGTGCTGTGCTCTGGGATACAGTATAAAAGCAGTATATATGTCTAAAATATCCGTGAAGATACAACGATCCAGTCCAGCTCCCTCAGAAATTTTCTGTTGGCTTCAGTGGCTCAGGATTTAACTCTATTTACTCGCTGCTGTGTTTCTGTAGAGCTGTCAATTTTCTCCTGCTTGTTCTGCATGGTCGAAGACAAAGATACTGTAAATATTTCAGCACAACCTTAAAACCAGGGGGCTCCCTGTGCTGGAAAGCACTTATACAGCTATGCTTTATGTATTGTTGTTACACCAGGCTGCACGCTGCTCCTGCTAAAGCTACTGAAATTCAGGAGTGATTCCCAAAACATCTGTAGGTCAGCTCTGTGGATCCAGCCATGAAGGGAATGTGAAAAAAAAAAAAGGTCTGCAATATCTTTCTCTTCCTCCACTTACAACCTTTGAGGCAGAAATTCAGTGTGGCCTCCCTGGGCACTGTTATGCTGCTGAGGTGTGAAGGCAAGTCTGTCCTGACCTGCCTCTGGGGAGGCCAGATTGTGTCATTGTCCTTATAGTAGCCAGATCCTGTTATGTGAGAAGGGGTGACCACTATTAAGGTGGTTGGCCAAAGCCACTTCATTTCTTCCTGGTAGACCTGCATCAGTTCGAAGCACATTCCCTGCTCACAGTTGCGGTTGCTTCTCATTAGAGAATTCACCGGATTACTTGTCGGAGATGAACTAGGAGTGTAATCCCAATGAATTTGTTCAAAAATGCAAATCAATATTCACAGCAGGGTTTTTTTTTGGGGGGGGGGGTGTGTGTGGTAACATTTGTTCAACTGTATTCCTTACACTTGAGCTATAAAAAGCAGCAAATTAAGGCTCAACATGAAGCCACATAACATAAAATCAAAAAGTGACAGCAGAAATGTTTCAGTATCCACCCACCACTTGCACAGGGGAATGAAGAATAGTGTCTTGCTTGTTGCAGAAAGACTATCATAGTGATCCAGCCTGACAAACCATAAAGTCCAGTCCTCCTTAGAGCCCTTTGCAGTTTTGCAAGTCAAAATGCTTGTTTTTTCCCTACAGTTGTAAAGGAGGATGCAATGTGGTGCCAATCAGTCCAGTTTGGAGGGAAAATACTGTGGTTCCTGCCTCCCTGTGACTCTAAAGAAAGACTTTTGGGATGGTGGATTGAGCATTAAAATTTTGCAAAGTAGACTGTGTCAAACACATGGGAAAATTATATTATACTTGTCTGCTTAAAAGGTAAATTTCTTATACATCATAACAAAACCTACATGCAGATTCAAACAACCTGTTTGCAGATACTGATGAACATAGACTGTGCATTCAGCACATCCTCTCTTTCATTGCAACCCTGCTTTCTGTCTGCCCAGTTTCTGACATGATCTGGGTGTGCACATTTAGGGATAAAGATCCAGGGACTTGGTTCCCCAGCGGGGGCCACTTTCTTTTAGTCTGCCAGATCTTCCATTACACGTCTGGGATGTGCAGCTGTGAGCCAGTCTGCCATTCAGGAGAAGGAGCTGGACACACCGGGGCATTCAGCATCCACCACCCAGACAGTCCTGGACTCCATTCCCTTTCTGGAGAATTGCATACATTTGGGATTTTTCATTCCTTACTATTTTAAAATCAATTTCCATATGATCAATATGTTTTGTGAATCATTTATTTTTCCCTAGCCCTAACTGTGTGATGCCTCTCAGAAGAGACGTGAAACTGAGGTGCCAATCCCTTTAGTTTTTACAAGCTAGTCTTGTTTCATTAGTGTAGGGATACGAAGACCTATCCAAAAAGTCTTTGGAAGTAATTCCAGTTTTACACATACATCCTCCTGAAATGTCAATTGCAAAAGCTATTTGTCTTCATTTCCTGTACCAAAACTGGAGGAAAACATCACTGTGTACCAAATACTGCCTTGTACTGCTCTCTACCTCTCAGGTGAGTTTCAAGTCAACCTTATAACTATTCCAATTTAGAAATGGTCCTAGCAGTAGTTATACATGCTAGGTGACAAATTGTAATCTGCCCTTGCTGCTCCTTAAGGACCAACCTAATGGGTGCTGAGGGCAGCTGGAAGTCACTGCAGCACACTTTACCTCAGGTTAAGGCCTCGGCTAGACCGGAGCTCCTGCAGCTATAGCTTGTTTGCATGTCCTCCCAGCATGGGAGGAACTCATACCTTTAGAAGCTGTATGGAAAAACATAAATGAAGGAAACATTATTTTCTGTAGGAGCAGCTGTGCTCAATGAAGAAGTTTTTTTTTTTTTTTAGTGATGAAACAAATGGTGAGAATTTGCACCCTGAGCAGATACGGCTCTTCTGAAAACATTCGTGGCAGAGATTTGGTTCAGTCAGGAGCAACCTGGAATGCATAGTGCTGCTTTGCTTGTCCAACTGCCTGTTCAAGCACATCTTGTGGCTGCTGGTGAAGTTCTGGAGTTTCTTGGCACACTGTGCACAAAACTGACTGAAAAAACAGAGCTGAATTGGAGTTCTAAATTAATAGGGTGTTAGAACAGAAGTTAATCAAGCTCATAACAATTTGAATCCCTCGTTTTTTGAGTATACCTGCTTTCATATTTGGGATATCCTGGTTTAAGAGCCCCTTCTGTCAGTATGGGGCTTTAGAAGCAAAAGATCTACATAAATATATATTCTTTTCATAATATTCAAATAAATTATCTATTTTTTGTTTATTATTATAATTTTGTATTAGATAATTTTGTCTTTTTTTCAGAGTTATGAGAAAGATCATCCTGGAGTGTATTTCTAGGAAAACAATCAAAAGTTGGTGAATCAAATGCTCTGTTACTGCACCAAACAGAGGGGAAATAGCAGAAGGAGAAACCTCTGATGGTACCATTCATTAAAAGATAAGCAACTCAAAACTTCACAATATAGCAAATTAACTGTAAGGAACATCTGACTTGATGATTATATCTGTACTGTGGTCTGGACCAAAAAAAATTCCCCTGTTTGTCCTCCTGTGATTACTCCTGAAGCATGTTAGTACTGTCACATCCCCCTGGCTTTGCTGTTTTCATTACTCCTCACAGAACGTTTGGGTAAATGCAAGAAGAGAGAGGGGATAGTATAGCAGTTTGACAGCTCTAATTATGAATATTTAAGAGCTGCTTAAATGTGCTCTCTTTTATCACCTAATTTCCTATCAATGACAGCATGGGAAGCACTTGTCTCATTTTTCAAATCAAAGCTTCCTCAAGCAAAATGCTTGGAGACTGAGCAGCTTATGCATTCTATTAATCACAGAGGGTGGGAAAAGATCCATCAAGTGCTTCAGATAGTTTGAGAGTACTCCATCCTTGTAGAGCTTTCACTTCCCATTTCTCACAGATGAGTGCATTTGCCTCCTGTGAATGATCTTTGTGATTCTTCCTCATCCAGAATTGGTTTCAGATTTATCTTCCTTCAACAGTGCGTCAAATGATGCCTGAATATTTATAAAAAGAGTAAATTCTAATTGGGGTTAGTCATAGATAGGAGGAAAGAGTAGTCATATGTTGTTTTCTTAAAGGAAGATAGCTCTTATTCTGCTTCCAGTGGGTCAAGTTTCATCAAAGTGTTACAGTTTAGATGGAAAAGAGTAACTGCTCCAACTTTGAAATGAACTTTCTTGATTTGAGCCAGAAGAAATATTGTTGCCTGATGTTTATTCTGTGACTACTGTTACTTTCTGCACTTAAGGTTGACTTCGACCACAATGGTAGAATGATCCCAATTAATTTTATTGGAGTTTTGTTCTTTATGCATGCACTGAAGAGATGTGTCTTCTTCTTACCAGATAACATTAACCCGACTCTCCCCAATAATGACATTTAAATTCTGCAGGATGTGCTTAACTGCTGCAGCTGGAGAAGGGGAATATCTTCAAAGATGTGCAGACCATACCTGGTTATAGCTAGGCTGGCCCTTCCCCTCCTAGGCATCTTGTGATGGCAGAGCATTTTGAGAACATCCCCAACTTTTTGAAGGAGTCTGTGTCTGCAATGCTTGTTCCTTCCTGTTTTGTCATTACAACTTGTGAATTTACATTCCATATGTTACTGAAAGATGACATGAAATGAAAAAAGTCAATACTTCACTGAGCAACATCTTGTGGTATTTCCCAGTATTACTAGAGGGAAATATAGTTCGTCCTGGTCTCATCAAAGTTAGGAAGTTTGATGGTATAGCAAGGAGAGCCAGTCTTCAGATTGGAGATGTGTGGAATTCAATGGAGTGATGTCTTTGTTAGGTAAGAGCGGGGTGAAAAAAGGTTTAGATAAGGAAGCAGAGAGAAGAAGAAAGCTGCCAAGAAATGGTTTGGGAAAATTAAAAGCAGGTTCAAAACTCCTTCATATACATTGACACAGCTGGATAAAAGTGTCCTTAAGCTCAGAAATGCCTAGTCCCACAACTCCCACTGAAATGAGTAAGATCTGCATCCCGTCACCTAAGAGTGAACCTCTTACCAAAGACACCCACAGCTGAAAAGTTTGGATTTTTGTTTTCATAAAGTGTTGTTTTATATCCTATATTTAGTTTGCATCTTCATGGGTCTAAACTTAGAAATATTTTGGTCCAGCTACCAAGCTAGAGGGAGCTACAGAAAAATAAGGCTGCAAACCTTTTAAATAGAGTTCTGCTATTAACTGTTTCTAATGCTTATGGCATTGATTATATTTCTAATTTTCCAGAAAAATCACTTTTTGACCTCTGAATGATTGTTTTAATTTGCTTCTGATGCATGGTCAGTTTTCATAACACAACATTTTGTTTCTCACCATTTCTCACTGTTTAAGGGAGAATCTGTGTACAATTTTATATGCACATAGCAATTCCTCAGAATCTCTTTAAAAACACCTTAAAACATAACTACACTTTTAATTATGTAAGGCTTTTGTTGTTGTTGAGGAAAAGAAGACCAGCTAACAAAGAAAAACAGGATGCCCTTTGTTGGAAGAACAAACTATGTCCTGAAACAACTACCAGGACTGTGGATTTCCCACTGAGTGACAGGTGAGACTTTGTAAGAGGGCAGGTTGCAGCCAAATATTGAATTTGGCCTCAAAGAGACAAGACAATCCTAACTGCAATTCATAGATTGACAGAAATTAATAGAGACCCTGTGCATTTGGCTGTGAGGGAGAATATGAGTCTGCTTACATTTTTCAGTCAAAATTATTAATTTTTGTTAATTGAAATGATTAGCACCCAAGGCATATTAGCTGTGCTGTTCAGCACAGTGTAAATGAGCTCACTGAATCATGTCCTTTATACAAAGTTTAAAGTGGGTCAAAAATAAATTGAATCAGTGACCTTTTCCAGTAGTTTTCCCTGGGGCAAAGCAGAATGTGTCATGTGCCCGAGTAATCTATTTTCTTTTTACAAGGTTCTCTCTTCTGTGAGGGTTTTCAGCAGTCTCCAAACTTCGGTGCCTGAGTCCTGCTGGTCACAACTCGTGAGACAGCCTTGAAGCACTTAGGTAACCGTATGGACACAAAGCAACCGGCGCTCCACCAGACTCAGTGAGTGAAATGAGCACAGGCTCACAGAATGGCTGAGGTGGGAAGGGACCTCTGGAGGGCATCTGGTCCAACCCCCCTGCTCAGGCAGGGCCACCTAAAGCTTGTTGCCCAGGACGGTGTCCAAATGGCTTTTGAATACGTGCAAGGATGGAGATTCCACAGCCTCTCTGGGCAGCCTGTGCCAGTGCTCGGTCACCCTCACAGTGAAAAAGTGTTTCCTGATGTTCAGAAGGAACCTCCTGTGTTTCAATTTCTGCCCATTGCCTCTGGTCCTGTCACTGGGCACCACTGAAAAAAGCCTGGCTCTGTCCTTGTTACACCCTCCACCTTTACATCACTCTGTGCCAAAAGACTCTGTTGCTGTATTAATCACCTTAAACTTCCAGGACTGATTAGTGGGGGTGTGTGATGCAGGGAGCAGGAAGAACTATTTCAATAGGCTTTTGATGAGTTGACGTATAAAGAGGAAAATGATTTATGTAATTTTTACTCATTTTTCACTGGAATCCATAGTTACTTGGGGTATAAGAACAAGAACAAAGAACTTTGATACCACAACTCTCTGTGCCAATTAATGTTTGTGGTTTATATCAGGCAGCCATTTGATGAAATAAATGATAGCTGATGCAGAAACTGAAGTGTTGATTTCTCCTCTCTCAGATGAGTGCTCTACACATATGATTAGATGCTCTCATGTATGCTTTCTGTCTATGGTTTCTTCTCTCTGCCTTCAGAGAGGGCTCTGGAGAAGTAGTATATAAGGCTGAGAGCAGGTCACTGAGCCCAGGTCTCCCACCTGCTAACTGAGTGTTGCTTTGATTAAGTTACTGGATTAAAATGAGGAAATTGCCACTTCTTGGTGTTCTTGTGAGCTCCTTGATGTATTAGGTCACACACAGCTTTGCTTCAGTGATTCAAGTGCTGCAGACAAAACAGAGAGCTTTCTGTTTGTAGATCCTGAGAGGATGCAGACAGGAGCCAAGGAGCTAGGAGTTAATGTTGCCAGGGCTGGGGTACTTCTGAGAAGACCCAGGTGCAGAATTTTACAGTCTAGGTGTACGTGCAGTGTAGCTGCCCTCAGTGTTAGATAGTCCTTGCACTAGGATCATGGGCTGTAGTCTTCGATCAGTATCTCTTGCACAGCCACATCTCTAAAAACAAAGGGTGTAACACATCTCATTCAACTTTAGCTGGTTATTAGATAGCTATCTCATCTAATCAATCACCTAGGTTCCTCTACACAAAGAGAGTGAGGGCCCTCTAAAGAGAGATTTGTCCAACTTACGTAAAATGAGCTGAACTTCCTCTGGAGCTGCTTCTCTCTCACTGCTGCTGGCAGTGGGAGTGCAGGCAGTTAGCTGAGGCAGGACACCTGTAGTGGGATCTTGCGGCAGATTACAACTAGGTGTCTACAAGTAGGACTCTCCATGGTGTGGGCTGGGTCTAAGCTCCAGTATATAGCCACTTGACATCCCTCAGAGAAACTAATGCACTTACGCAGGGCTGGCAGATATGCCATAGGACCTACAGAAGACATGAGCCCTTCTGAAGCAGCAGCTGGAGATTAGGCGGGCTACACTAGGACATCCCAAAAGCACAAGATGCCTATTCTTGGACAGAGGAATCAAACCTCTATTCAGTGCAGACAACAAATCTTGCTGTCAGGGACCTCTGCAAATCCCTCTGAATCCCGGGGGATCGTCAGTCTGGGCTTAAGACCAGCTTAGATGTGGTGCAGCTGTCTGGCCCTGAGGATCCTCAGCAGGGTCCTGCTTGTCCTTCACTTGGGAGCTCTTTCCTCTGGTCTCTAACATAGCTGCAGTGCAGGGGTGTCCCTGTCTGGTCTTGCAGCTCCCTGAGCCTCACCCTGGATCCCTGACTTGCCTTTTTGGCCTGGCCTCAGGTCTGCCTTGCCACTACAGACTCACTGGGGGATTACAGGGCTCTTGGCTAATGCTGGGTCCCATCACCACTTCTGCTCAGCTCTTCTTGCCCAGATGCTCCAGGAAAGTGCCCAGTGTCAGTGAGGACCCTGCCCTACCTGCTCTGCTGCCACCCTCGGCTCCCAGCTCCCCTTTCAAAACAGACCCACTTTTGTTATTCCCTGACACTCAAGGTAGTGATTTAGCCCACCAAAAAATAAACTTCTGGCTGGGCAGCTCTTTATCTCCCCTGACTGTATTGATTAGAGCTCCACTGATGACGATGGGAGTTTAGACACTTGTCTCCCATGGCAACATCTGTCATAGCTAAATTTAGGTGTCTTAAACCGACGAGGAATTTCACTTTTACCATATAGAGAGTCAGGGATCACTTCAGTTTCCCTGGCTTAGGCGTTCAGAGACGCCCTACCCCATGGCAAGGCTGGAGGATATACTGCAGGAGTGTTGGTAAATCTGTGCCTTGCTGGAGCAGCACTGGAGGATGGGTGGCAGAGCCTAAGGGACCTCATGTTGTACCAGGTGCTCACATTCAGGCATGTCTACCCTTAAAATCAGTTGAGGTGAATCTCCCATGAAGGGCCTGATCTTCTTTTGCCTTGAACCTGTATGTTTTTCTATGCAAACTGAACATGAATGCCATTGTGCCCCCTGCTGTGGCTTAAAGTCAGAATGATTGTGTGGGGCCAAGCAGTGGGGAACCAGCCAGGGACCCATGACCCCAGCCAGGAGCTGGGCAGCTGGGGGGCACTGGGGCAGCCCTGGACATCAGGCACATCCTTGGGGACAGGCTGAGGCTGGGATGGGATGTCAGCCCATGGGTGGGGGTCAAGATCAGGCCCAGTGAAGGGAACTGGGGTCAGACACAGCCCAGGATGGCCAGGTTAGGTTCTGGCCATGTCCTTCTATGGGCATGGGGATGGGGCATGATCTCCCCGAGCCTGATGGCCAGTGCCCAGAGCAGGGGATGTGCTTGGGGCCCTGCTGCTGTCATTGTGGCTCCTTGTAGCTCTACAGCTCCTTTCCCAGCCACTGTGTGTACCCACTGACCCATTTAAAACATCAGAGAACCAAATTTCTCTAAAATGCACCTGCTTCTCCTTTTAAATTCAGTAGAGATCAGAGCAAATTCATAGAATATGCTTCTCAGATGGTAAACTTGCTTCAGATACATTTTATTGTTATTAACATAAATGACAGAATGTTATAAGGGTATGTAATTATTTTTTGCCCTGTGTGTGTGTAAAGCAGTGCATAAAACCTGAATTCTGCTGCATGATGATTTTTGGTTTTATATGCAAAAGGAGTGCAAAACCCACCATCAGACTGCATAATTTCCTATTGTACGTTTCTGCATTGGTGAGGTTTTGCAACCATTCTCTGTATGAAGATGTTCCTAAAATAACTGTATGGATCCTGTATCTTACCCACAGCTGTATCAAGAGATGTGTAGGAGGTGTCAACAAAGCCACTAGGTGAATTAGAATATCTAATTAGTGTAATGGGAAATTTATTAATTATTTGCAATAAGGTAGCTATTCTAAAATGTGTTTAAGATACAGCTTCTATGTTTAATTTTTGTTATGATCTTTTTTATAGACAAGATAATGACATTGAGGAAATTATGAGGACACCCACCAAAGGCACTTGCTCACCCATGAGTGGATCATTTTCTTATTCTCGTACATGGAACAAAATGCTGCTTTTCCTCTTTTAAACATTTTCTCTACCTCAGGATCCTGCTATCCTTCTGCTTCTTGGAAAGGAAAATAAAGGAATTCTTCAATGTAATTCAAGAAATAAGACAAATGAATATTTGGGTATTTAGTTGGACAGGAGATCATTTCAATATTTTATGTAGATGTATAAACCTTAAGCTGTATTTGTAATATAGTGTCTTTCAGTTTTCCTTCAAAATACAGATTCTGAGAGGTAACCTGACCTTTAGCTCTTTCTTAGAATAGGTCAGTTATGGTAACAGCCAATTTTGTAAGAAGGATAAAATAATTTTTGTGGTTTTAGTTCAGCAGGGAAAGCAATAAAAAACTTTCATAGCTAACTTTTTTTTCCCTAATGAATGAATTTTTGGGTAAATGATTCAACTGTGCTAGGATTTTTCCTACTTTTTTTTTTAGCAGTTTTTACAGAATTTTCCATATTGAAAATAGTGCAATATCTTTTGAATTGACTGCATCAAAACTGGTCTTCAAAAGTGGTCTACGTTAGTTAATGTTTTCTGCTGGGGAGTTGTGGAAGAGACTGTTTTTGATTTTTTTTTTCATGATTGCTAGTTTAAATAGGACTTTTCCAGGTTGATACCCTCTCTAGTTTGGGTGTGAGTGTTCATTTAGACTTGACTGGCTCCACATTTTCAATAAGGTCTCGCACCAAGTTATAAGACGGGATTTTCAAGAGAGCAGTATGTGAAATGCATGAAGTGTTAGAGTCAAGGAAAAGAAGAGGAAGCTTCAACTTTTAGGATGATGGCCACCTGGGACAAGTAAGGGTAGAAGAAATGAGAATATGGGTTACTTAGCGAGCCTCTGGCCAGTGCTTCCCTGCACCCCCAGGGTGCAGGGCATGGCCCCAACCAAGATGCTGTGACCTCAGTTGCACTTCCCACTTCAGGAGGATGCAGCAAGACAGTGAGGACTCACTTTTTTAAAATTTTAACAGAGTAATTGGTGCTGAAAAGTCTGGAGAGACTGAGATTGCTACCCCCAATGTCAGATAAATGAGAATTTATCAATTCCTAAGTGTGGTGTTTCCTCTTTGTCAGTATAGGCTACATTTTTAAAAAGTTGATTTTCATGGTGTGCTTGGCACTGATACGTAGCCATTGTGTTCAGTCATGCTATCTAGGTTTTATTTGAACTGAATTTCCTCTAACTATCTTTAAGTATAGTTTTATGTGTTTGCTCTTCCTATTGCCTAGGTTGAACTCATTTGTTCCCACATTTCTAGAGCAAAGGGAATCTAGTCTGTGCCATATCTCTTCAATAAAACAGCAGTCTATATCCAGTTCTCTATTACACATCACATGTAATTACTTTGTCTAAAGTTGGAGGGTGTGGAAGGACAGTATTACTTATGGGTGAGTCCCCCAGATTAGTTTTTTTAGCCTTTTCATTTCTTGATTCCCAGTTTTCTTCTCCTGCAGTTTGAGCACAACCTTTGAAGCACTACTGACAGTGTGGCCATCCATTGCTCTGACAGCTCCTTTGCCTTCTGATTCCTTCTCTATATTCTCTGCATGTGGAAAAATCCTCCTTCTTTTCCTGTGCTAAAAGACCTTTCTACTTGTCTTCTGTGTTTGACTGGAATTTGATCAATAATCAAAAAGACATTTATTCCTAACCCAAGACTGAACTATTCAAATGATTACAAATCCCCCCCCCCCCCCAAAAAAAAAACCCCCACAAACAAACCACAAACCCCCAAACCCAAAGGAAACGTATTTAAACAATCACATAGGCTAGGGGAAGGTTAGGAGAAAGTAGGGGCTGGCTGAAATACATGCCGTCTTTGAACAGAGGTGCTGTGTGAAAGGTCTTATGGGCTCTATGCAGTCACAGTTTCTCTGCCATCTAATCCAACATGCTCTGTCACATGAACAAAATTGACAAGAGCATGTATGTGCAACAGATCATGAGACCAGATGTAACAGGAAGGGACTACAGTACTTTAGGAAAAGGAGGCAGCAGGTAGCAGACTGCTAGAACAACTCTGGCTCCCATCATGCCCCTGCCAATGTTTCTGTGTCTTTTGCTGAAGACGGATTAGTCTTCAGGCAGGCTGGCTCTAGCCCAAGGACTCCAGACCAAGTGCCCCTGCTATACATCATCTGCAGAGACGCTCAGAAGGTCAATTAGGCAGGCAGTTTGATACCTGTATTCATAGCCCCCGGTCCCTGGTTGCAGCCTCTCATGTTGAGACTCCCAAGGAAACTTGTTCTGATGTCACATCAGGGTAGAGAAAGCATAGGTGCCTGATGCTAGTGAATTGCCTTTCCAGATGGTTAGAGTTAGCAGAGCTGTGCTGATTTACAGTACTTGATAATCTGGTGCCCTGTAAACTGGAAAAAGGTATGCATGGTGACAGGACAAGACACAATGGACACAAGTTATTTCAGGGGAAATTCTGTCTGGATATAAGAAAAAGAAATTTCACCATGAGTACAGTTAAACATTGGAAGAGGCTGTCCAGAGAAGTGGTGGCATCTCCTTCACTACAAGTGAGGCACTCAAACCTTGGCTTGGCAGAGCCCTTGATAACCTAATCTGAGGCCCTGTTTTCAAAGGTCAGCTGGACGAGGTGATCTCCAGAGGTCCCCTCCCACCTTGGCTTCTGTATGCTTTGTGGTTGTACTATGATCTTTTTGAAGGAGGGACAGAAATGTCTGAGTGGAAGGAACAGACCAGGAAGAAACTAAACCAGCAAAATGAAGGGACAATATTGCTATGTGACTACAAGCATAGGATGAACTGTAGGTAGAAGAGAGATGTAGCTGTGCACAGAACAGGGTTCAGATTTAAATATGACATTTCACTGGCTGTAATAAAAAATATTATCTGTAGTTAAAGTAAGAGCTGCTTGATAAGACTGAGCCTCCTGCATCACCCAATTAGTCTCTATAATCTGCTCTTTAGAGGCTGACTCTGTCATGGTTTATTCTTGAAGTTGCAGCAAGGCCAGACAAAAAATTAGAGAATGGAGGGAATGCACAGAGAAACACTGCAATCTTCCCACAGAGAGTATATATCATGAAAGCTGCTTTTGATTATATTGTCCCATTGCTCATGTTGAGACCAATATCTAAAAATAGAAATCCCATTAATAAAGATAAATAAGTAGCATGTTTAACACAGTCAAATTAAATGTATAAGTCTTAAGCAAAGATCCTTGTAACAATGTTAATTCATTAAGCTACAGGTGGTGTCACCATGAGGGCATTATATCATAGTGTCACTCATTAATAATCTTTTCCTGTCACTTCTGAATTAAATAATTTATAGAGATCCTGTGCATTTCCTCTGCCGATTAACCAACTTGCTATTACATACTACTGCAGGAGGTAAAAGTCCTTAATATTATCAAGGCTAAAGTGATTTCTGATTTACCTGAATTGCATCCTGTTCTTCCTCTTCATGTGTCTTATTGCCTTGCTAGTAAACTACAGCTGGTAATAGGCTTAATAATACATACTTAGGTTTAGACTACAAAGACATTGTCATTTTAAAATAGAAAAGATTTCAGAATTAGCTCTTTCTTCATCTAACTGCCAAGTTCCAAGAGTAGGATCTCAAACAGGTATAAATCTAAGCAACTGCGATTTAAACCAGTAGACCAATGACAGCTTATTCCTGTTGAGCGGCTGTCTGTGCTTGGCTTACAGCTACAGGCACAAGCACAACATGAGAAGAGAGCGGGAAGTGAGGTGTTAGTGGGGGCCAGAGGCAATCTTTAATTTGAAAGTTCAAATGCGTTTGTAACAGTCCTAAAATTACACCCTGCTGATGGACCTAAAGCATTGGAGTTCTAGGGTGAAGTCAATGGCAAAACTTCTGTGGGTTTCACCCGTGACCTATTAATTGAATTACAGTTTGGATGCTGTTAGCTGTCATTCTGCTGCTCTCCTCCCAGCTATTTGTTCCATTCCCACTTCCACATGCAGTTGACTTCAGTTTCTCTTGCCATAGCTTTCTTATCCCCGTTTGAGACTCACTGTCTGTAGGTCTAAATAAATTCATTTCATCCACTAAAACCCCCAATTTTTATACCCAAACAGGTTCCTTACACCTTCATTTCCCCTGGTCTGGTCCTTGTCCTATGCATCGGGCAGGAAATTCCTACTCCTTTACACTACAGAGAGGCTACGTCTACATTAGCAAGTACGGTGGCCCAATGGGAGCAGATATTAGAGTGAAATGGTATGTGTTCAGGACCCAATGTCCACTCCATAAGCATTTCAGGGGATTTCACTTTGGACAACCTTTCATGGGCAGGACCCTCCTTTACGTCAGAACTATACCTCCTCTTAATAATTTTGCTTTGCAGGAGTGTGACCCGTGTGCTGTGAGACCACTCCACAAAATGAAGCAAAGCTTGGTAAGTGGTGGACAGACAGGGGATTTGTTGCAAGAGTGTGCTCCTTATCCAAACAGTAGTAGATGAACCTATAGTGATTCAGGGGAGGAAGATGGCTTTGACAGCCGTAACACATTGGTCTCTGACAGTCCAGAAAACCAACTGTGGGAAAAACCATGATCAGCCTCTCTAGCCTGAGCTGAGGTACCTGGTACCACCACATCTTTAGAGACTTTAGGTACAAATATTAACAAATCTTTACTGGTCATGCACAAATAAAGATTCTTCAGAATTTGTAAATGCATCAGAGAAGCCTCTCTGATACAAGGAAAAAATTTCTGCTCCAAGCCAGGGCTCTTGAGTTTCTCAGTGTGAAATTTCTTTCAACCTGAAATGTTATTTCAAAACAATAATTTTTCCCTAAGTTTATTCTCATAAACACCCAAAACGTATCCACTAAATTTAGGAAAAAATATCAGTGTAAAGCAGACACCTGTGGAAAATATGAGTCAAAAAGTGAAGTCTGCTAAAGAGGTAAGCATTTATAAGGTCTTAAAAGAGATTTCTGGGAAACATCCTCTGGAAATCACCTCATCAGATATCTCTGTTTGGAGTCTGAACTTCATGTTGATGTTCACAGTATAACATAGCACTCCATAATGAAAAAGTACATTACTACCTACTCTTTTAACTTACCTTTGAGCTCCCTCATATGTATTTTAAAACTTGAAATATCGTTATGTCCAAAAGTTCACACATGAAGACTTGGATGTGGAAAGTGATGCATGCAGTTTTTTGAAAGCTTCTGAGAAATACTGCCTCACTGAAGAAACCAAAGAAGTCAAGTTGGACTGCATCAGGCTACCCAGTCACCCAAAATGGCCCTTCTTTGCTGGTGGGCAAAGGAAAAGCAATTCAGTGTTATATTTAAAAAAACAGAAATAACATAAAATGGTGGTACTTGTAGTTAGCCTTGAAATAATAAAAGCTAATAAGTATCAAATAAACCTGTAGAAATCCCACCAGGTCATTTTAAATTGTATGTAGCCTTATGAATTGTGTATTCTTGTGGTGGATGGAGACCTGTGGAAGGAGCTGTGTCCCGACAGCTTGCCTGCTTTCTCCAGCTCTCATGAACTCAGCCCATGAGAGTTTTTGTTTTCCTGCCTGTCAGGGTCCCGAGCGCATCTGCTGCTCTGGGCGAGGCTTCTAGGCTTGGGGCAGCTCAGCACCGGTGCAGCTGAGGGCAGCCCCTGTCCCCATGGTTATGGGGATGATGTGTCCAGAACTGACCCCAACTATCCTGGGCATGTCTGACCCTGTTTACCCTCACCAGGCCTGATCCTGACCTCCACCTGTGGGCTGACCTCTTGTCCCAGCCTCAGCCCATCCCCAGGGAGGTGTCCAATGGCCAGGGCTGGGGCTGTCTGGTACCCCCTGACTGCCCTGCTCCTGGCTGGGGTGGGATGGGATGGGCTGCCAGGGCCCGACCCGGGGAGAGTCCCACTGCTCCCCAGGGAGGCCCCATCCCCTGCAGTGCCCTGGCACTCCTCAGCTGGCGTCTCTCGTATGAACTACATCAGAGATACTGAGGAGTGGGGACCATGTACATGAGCCTCCTGGCCCACTTGTGTTGTTAGGAGGAGACTGAATGCAAGTGACGCCCTATTATTAGGCAGCCTGGGCATCCCAGGCCTCTCTCTTCCCCTGCCAGCCCTGCTCAGCTTGGCAGAGAGACCCTGAACTACCACTGTCAAACTCACCAGGCCACTTGTGACTGAAAGCAGATGTCACCTCTTTATCAACAGTGATGACACATTGGAGGAAACTGCTGCCAGTCTCTAGCGAGGTAGCAAGAAAGCCATGAATTATTTATTAGTTCAATTAGTTGACATGGACAAAGAGTGGTGAGGGCTGTAAAATAATTACTTATTGATTTGCCTTTTCTTCCTAGAATCGCTTCACGATTTTGGTGCAAGACAGCAAAAGCAAAAGGGCTCGGGACCCCACTTGCTATCCCTTCTGGTTACAGTGGAGCTGGCATTACAAATAATGAGGCTTCAGCTCTGGACATGTTCAAATATTGGTGCTGGCACAACAGATGGAATAACTTTATTTGCTACAGCACAGGTGCTGTTACCCCATTATTTTCTACAGACATGTTAAGCAACAATCAATAACTCTCTGCTTGCTTATGGCATTTGGAAATCTCTGGGGACTACTTATGACACTCATTTGTTTTTCACAGTTGCCATTAAATCATATTCAAAATGCCCCAGACCTTTAAAAGGTGGCTACTTCTTGGGGTTTTTTGGTGCATATTAAAAGGGGGCTAATTTTTGTGCATATCAATACTAATGAAAAAAAAATCTACCTAAATTCAGAAAATGACAGACTATGACACTCTTACAAAGAAGGCAGGGCTAGTAGCATATTTTTAGATCATTCAGAATTCTGCACAGCTTTAGCAAATTTCTCCAGTTACTTCATTTTTGTTGCTACATCAGTAATCATCAATGTTGGTTACAGTTTGTATCAAGGCCTATATCATGAGGTCATCAGATAGGAGACAATCTGAGAGTGATGTCTGCTACATGCTTGTGGTGGTGTAGATATCACAAACACTCTGTTGTTGAATTGTCAGTGTAGGCCACTGCTCTTGGCTATGGGAGCTCTTCACAGAACCCTTTAATTAACTGTTTTGAAATCTAAAGAAAATTGCAAAACAAATGCAGACCAAATGATGAACTATTTCAAGTAAATCAGAAGCTTTAATAACATTATTTGAAACAAACAAATCAAATCACCTTCTAATCCTCGTGGAAACTCATATCCCAGGGTAATGGTGTGACTAAGAATTTGTATCATGGTTCAAGACTTCTCGTATTTTGAAGCACAACAGTTTTTGAATTTTTTGGCAATTGTCAAACTTCAAGTTGGAACATGACATATATACTGTCGTTAGTCATCACAGCCTGTGGTCAGGAAAATGTCAGGTCCACTCAAAATCATTTATAAGGACAGAAGTATATGAAGACATTTCTACCGTAGGACTAGCCTGTGGCGGACAAAAGCGGATGTGACAAGCACTGACATTTAAACCTTGAAGCAAAGTTACAGGTTTGAAGAGAGGAGCAAGATTTCCTTTAGCTGGTGATTACCACCTATTCTACCACGTATTTGCTGGTTACTCAAATTCCTAGATTCAGGTAGCACAGGGCCATTTGTTTTTCTGTACTGTCCAGAGAAGTCTCCTGATCAGATTCAGCAACTTGTTTAAGTAAAAGCCAGCAAGGTGGATTCTCCCTGTTGGTGTTACAGCACCAACAGTGTAATTTTTCTTGGTGCTATCATTGTTGTGGTGCACATGATGAATGACTCTTGTATCCAGCACTAGCACATGCTAACCACTGTCAACAACAGAAAAATCAATCTTAGGCTCTTCTGTGGTGGGATGATCCTGGCTAGCAACTAAGCCCCTACTCAGCCGCTTGCTCGCTCTGTCCCCTCAGCGGGACTGGGGACAGGATTGGAAGAGCAAAATTGAGAAAACTGCTGCGTTGAAATAAATACAGTTTAGGAAGTGAAGGGAAGAGAGAGGAAAAAAAAATCATTCCCACGATGCCCAGCCAGTGTGCGAGCAATGGAGTTTGGAAAGTAGCCATTTGAAAACTGGTCTTTCCAAATTTTATTGCTGAGTGTGATGTTATATGGTGTGTAATATCCCTTTGGGTAATTTGAGCCAGCTGTTCTAGCTGTGTCCCCTCCCAGCATCTTGCCCACCCCCAGCCTGGCCCTTGGGGGGCAAAGCAAGGAACAGAAAGTGTAGATGCTATGCAAGCACCGTTCTGCAATAGCTAAAAGACCAACACTGTTTTAGTCACAAATCCAAACCACAGCATCATGCAAGCTGCTATGAAGAAAGCTAACTCCATCCCAGCCAGACCCAGTACAATTCCATACCAGTGCTTGCTTGTGAAATACTTGGACTGAGATTCTGGTTCACCTTCAGCTTTCCTGCTCTCCTATTGCAGGGCCAAATCACAGGTTGACCAGAAGCTGAAGCTAAGGTGGGTCTAGAGATGAGGTTTCTAGAAATCATGTTTTTTCCTGTCTTGTTTGGTGACTCTGTAGCAGCTGTGGTCCTGCTGATGGTGTCACTGTGAAACAACACTAGAGAATTTCCATTTGCTTAAAAAAAAAAAAAAAGCACAGCTAGGATATTGTACATAAAACAACTGAGAAGAATACTGTGGTTGAAAGCTTCAGGCACTGAAAGATACAAAATGACATGATTAGGTTGCCTGTATGATCCCCGTACAGGGGATTATCACACTCCCCTTGTTTGCCCTTTGATTCTCTTCAGTTCCACAGTCATACACCACAGGCAACTTTAATTCAAACATTGTCTTAAGTACTTGCCCGTGCAACATTGATGTTCTCAGTAGTTTGTCTTTAACACGGTGTGGGTGACCTCTGGATATTTGCAAGAGGTTTTTGCACTTTTTGTTTTTCTCTCTCTTTTCAATAAAACATATTTTCAGGAAGCAGAATTAAAGACCATTGTGTTAAGCAGAGTCAGAATGAGAAATGTCAAGATCTTATTAAAAACCATTCATAGTCTGGGCATTCAGCTCAGCCAGTGGGTCTCCTAATTTTTTTCTTGCAATCTGTTTGGGAAGTGAGCTTCTTCAGCAAGTAAATGTTAGCAGGAAATTAGAGGAAAGTTTCCAGCAGTTAAGGGTTCTTATGTTCAAGTGTTATTTTGAAAATATTTCTGGTTAAGTGCTAACACATTTTCAAGTGTCATTTAACAGGTATGATGGCATTTCATGTGGGAGGTGAGCGTACACCAACAACAGTACCACTCCTTCAGCATGACACATATGTTCATTCTGTGTGCTGGAACAGTGTGGTTTTACGGACACCTTGTCAATACCTACACTGGCATCATTCACAGAATAATCCTATGGGGATTTTAAATTTAATTACTGTCAGAGTGCTTAGAGGCATTTTTGCACATCAAATCAAAATACATAAATAAATAAATAAGGCAAACTTCTCTCTTCAGTAAAGACACTTTCTACCAGCAGTGGCTCCAAGTGCTGCTGTTAGCTGCCTGCCAGCTACCCAGTCCCCATCTGCAGATCCAGGTGCAAGAGTAGAGCTGAGCCACATCAAGAGCTACATTCATTTCTGAATGCTCTGTGGACAGGGCAATTTTTGCCGAATTGCAAGGACAAGGTAAACATAGCTGCTAGTAAATAGATTTGGTCTGGAAGGGGAGTTCTGACTGGCTGAGGGAAAAGGTCAGGAGCAGCCTTCAACAAGACCATCCATCCAGTTGGATGTTTGACAGACCTTAGTGTACTCCTGGGAGAGATTACGTGGCTTTTGGAGGAGAGCTTCCCCTAGGGTCTTTGCTTTGTTTTTCCTGCAGTGGCAAAGGACAGTCTTTACAACACTCTGCCCACTACCTTTTTCCTCAGTTATATACTGAAAGTCCTTCTTATGTTGACACCATGGCCTTTTTCTTCTTGGCAATTTTTTCTTATGCAGCTTAGCAGCTGGTGAGGTGTCAAAGGTCAGCGCAAATACATGAATTTTACCTTCTTCTGTTCTGACTGTAGAGTTTATCCTCTTAGTATTGGCCTCTGTGGAACACCAAAGAGGCAGTAAGTTTGTCCATCGACTAGTGAGTTTATGCTCTTTTTTCTATACCAATATTCTGCTGCTGTTATAAATCATGACTAGTTTTATTAAGTTAATATTAACACAGCACTTTGAACAAGCAAACCTTTGTAATAGTTAATGCTTCTAGCACACTATATAAAGCAATATCAAAGGTGACATTGGATAAATATTTTTCCTGTTTTCTTGCTTCTAAATGTCTTTGTTATCTTCTGTGGACTCGGGGTTCTTGAATAATGATACTCTATAAAGACAGGCGTTTGCTAATGTTCAAGATTATGACTAACTGATGGATGCCAAAATGGGGAACAAATTGTGTTCAGGTTGAACCATGTGTAATTGTCCTCCTTTTCACTGAACCATAAATCCTAAACATCTTGGTGGCAGTAGCTCCTGTTTTGATCAGTAACTCAGTGGTAAGAGCACTCGCTACCACAGTATGGGAGATGCTGGGTCAGCTTTAACCCCTGCAAAGCAGTTTTGAAGCCCACATTTCTCAGTGTCTCAGAGAGTACTTTAATCCATGGATTTTGTAAGGTGGAAGGGCAGCCAGGAGAAGGTGGGAAGAAAGAAGGTTCTCAGTCACTGCTGTTCCTGTTAAACTGCTGTGTACAAATAATGAAATATCCACACAAACAGAAGCCAAACCCAGATGACCTGTCACCCTGTTGGGACAACCTGTCACTTGACTGCCCACCATGTGAGTTTCTTGGCAATCATGCTGCTACAGAGTCTCTGTCTCTCTAAACTCTTACTGCAAAATAGACCATCCTGAAAAGGAAGAACTGCATGGATACCCCTTGCATACTTTTTAGGACATTCAAGAAGAGTGCAGTTGAAGGACGTTCATATCCACTGGTGGCCTAATTCAGGGTGGGGATTTCAAGCAAAGCTCCCCTGTCTCCCAGTGGGCACCCCAGCTACCTCCAGTAGACTGCTTTCAGGTGGTACAATCCCAGATAGGAGCTGTATAGGACACCGAGCAACCATATGCAGAAAGTAGCTCATGTGCCTCATGTTTAGGCTCATTAGGAAGGTGAAAATTGTAGGACTTTTTTCCCCCTCATAAGACTAAGAAAATAATGTAATACTAAGCAATTAAGTCATTAGGACTTTTCTTGCCATCCCCATCCTCTACTCCTTTCAAGTGAAGCCTGATGTTTAGGATACTATCTGGATTCACTTCCTGTCAGACTGCAACCAGGTCTTCCATATCCAGAGAAAGAAGAATCTCCTTTAGAGATCCCAGTCTAATTGATTAAAGACTAGTGTGCAAGCACTATTAATAATTTTAATTTACAAAATGTTGGGATCATTGACCTTTCCCTTCCCAGAAAAGCCAGCCCTCACTGTATTGCCTGATGTTTGAGAGGCCTCATAGTCTTCTGCCCAGAGACCTTGAAGGGAGCACCATGCCACAGTATGAAAGGGGAGAAATCCAATAGACCTTCAGATCAAGAGAGTCTTTCCATCTGTTTTGATGGATTTTGGATCAAGCTTCATGATAAGTGATGCTCATTTGTCACATTTATGAACATTTCACCACTTGCTTTATGCCTGAAAGAAATATGCTTAAACCCTGGTTGTTATATAGTATGAAAATTATACTCAATTTAATGGGCCTGATTTTCTTCTCTGTAAGCATAGATCCTTGCTGGTTATAAGCCTAGTGGTATCACTGGTACTGTACGTGTACCTCACTGATGCAAAAGAATGAAGAATGAGCCTTATGAACTAATTTATATTGTCTGAGGACAAAACTGGCATGCTTTATTTTAACAGTGGCATAGAAGTTCCACTTACCTTTAATTAATAAGGCACTTGCATTCAAACATTCATCAGAAGAAGCCCCGGAGGAAAATTTGAATAAATCTGTTATTGTTTCTATATCTTAGTTGCATAAACATTTGATGATATAAACACTTCTGGCAATTAACATTTAATGCTAGTATAATTTTTAAAAAAATAATAAAATTGTTGTTATCTTTCAAGGATAAACCCATTTGTTTTCCTTTTTCATCATATCCTAATCTGATATTTTTGTTACCTTTTCGCAGGTTATCTTTCTGGTTTACATTTCTACTATATATTCAGGACCATCAGAAGAAACAAGGCATAAACCAGAACATTTTACTTACATTTACCTAAATAAAAAAGAAATTATAAATATTTATCAGTATATTTCAGTAACTTGCCAAACACAAATGTAGAAGTCCTTTTTTTGAAAGGCAAAGTAGTGACATGCTTGTAAAACAGCCTTGGTGCTGCTTGCCTAAATCTACTTTGCATTACTTTGCTGTTGCTGTCTCTGTTTCCCTTCTCCTTGCTTTCCCTCCATGATTCTGTCTCTTTTCTCCATGGCAGTCCCTAAATACAATGTTTTAGAGCGAGATCCCCAGAATATGTGGGCATTTTAAGTCTCGGCATCTTGGAACTGACAGGCAGCATCAGCAAAAGTCTGTGTGCTTGGCCTCAGGGCAACAGGGGACTTGGTTTGAATTTTGTAGGCATTATTGGAGTAATAGTCTGTAAGGACAAATTTAAGGAGGGTAATAGTGAGAGTTAGTAGGCATGCTAAAAGATCTGGGCAAACAGGATTGCAGGAAGCTTCAACTTGATATGACTCAGAAATGCTAGCAGGATAAGTGAGGATTCCTGATGAGAGGTCAAGAGATATGATCTTAAGAGCCGTACATTGACTTGCAGTTTCTAAATGGCAATCAAAGTCTCAGTATTGGCTTTCTTTTGCAAAACCCAATTTCCCATCACTCCTTTTGCAAGCTTTGAAAAATGCCAGTGTTTGGAGAAATTTTAACTCAGTGTTCTAATAACGTTTCACATATGAGCAGAAACTAGCCCCTGTGAGCAAAGGATTTAGGCTCTGATGTTCAATGAGGCAAAAGTTTTTGAAAGGTTTGCTTTTTCCCACATACACTTTGAAAAAGGTGGTGGGGCCTTCTGCATGTCTTTACACTGACCAGGGAGCAAACAAACAGTCTGAACAAGTTGCAGACTTATTTTTTGTGAAGCACTGTGTGTTGGGAGTTTGTAAATAAAATACTGTTGTTCAAATATCAGGAAACGTTCCTGAACGTCATGATGACGTGTGAGAAATATGAAACTGGATCTGAATAAAGAGTCAACTTGGGAGGGAGTCCTACAGGATTTAATAACTTCAAGACACACAGAGTCACGTGCTTGATTTACTCAGAATTTCTGTGCGTGTAAGTGAGAACAGAGTCTTCCCAGTATCTTAAAAGGCAGATTAGTGCTGAATGTGCCCAATTAACCCAGGAAACTGTGTTTCAGTTGGGAGAAAAACAGTAAAGACTTGCACAGACTGCAACAGATACATCAGTTCTTCACACCTCCAACCCTAGATGGGAAGGAGAAAACCATTAGATCACTGGAAGAGGTTACAGATGTATTTAAAGTAAAGGTCACTGATTTGATTTATTTCTGCTGGGTACTGAGCACCTTCTCTTCCAGAAGTAGGTATTGCAAAAGTCAGCTTGAGCCTTTCAGGTGTAGGTACGGTGCATCATTCTGAGAAAGGTCAGAGCAAGCAGCAGCTTCTCTTCTTGAAAGGATCCAAGGCACAAAAAGGTTTCTATTAAGACTCGTTCTGCAAAGTTATGCCTAGATTTTGAGCAGACTATTTTCAGATGTAAACAGAAAATTTTTCTTACAGGAAATTTCTCAGTCTTTCAGGTGTTTTAAGATATGTTGAGCCAGTCTGTTAGATAAGAGCTGTCTGATGATAAACCAGTGCTATAAACCATTTTAAATCGAGAACGTAATAGGATTACTTACTATGGTTACATCTATTTTTCCAACAGTAACTGAACGTGAAACTTCTTAGAATTGTTTTTATTCAGATGGAGCCACGCAAATTAAGAATTAACAGTGCAGGATATAGTTAATTTGATGTAGTGGGAAGAGATTTTTTACTTCTGCTGTCGACTAAATAAATATTTATTAGTACAATTCATGAAGTATGGAGTACTTTGTATGTCAGTGGTTACTCTGATTATTTAAAGTCATAATTCCAGTACTGCCATTTTGTAACATTAAAAATAATGGGTGATATTAAAATGGTAAACTGGAAATGTGCCCATGATTTGGTATATGCAGATAAAAAATTTATGAGAATGTGATACAGAGGTAGAAAAATCAGTTCAAGAGAAGTGTATCTGGAAACTTATAATAAGTGCTTTTTCATGTGCAGATTAAGAAATTTTGTACATAGCACACAAAACTGAGTGTTACGAGCTGGTTGCTGTTAACTAGATATGCTAAATACATATGGTATTTAAGGTCAAGTTTAAAATCTGTCAGACACATAATTTATAGCCATGCCCCAGTAAGTTGTGAGCACATCAGACCTCATTTGCTGGGTAACTGTGGAGTCTATTGCAAATCTAAAAATAATTTCAGGAATAGGGTGAAAGGTTCCAACCAACTCTCACTTGTGCAGATACTTACACCAGACAGAATATATATATAAAGTGCTAATGGTTTGGAGTAGTAGGGACATATTGCCACTGATGTATATTACCAAAACTTTACTGTGTTCAAAGTTGTCTCTCACTTGGCTTCTCTTGCTGGAGCCTCTGTGCTGGCCCCATAGTCTGCTGTCATAGTCCATCATTAAGGAGTAAAATAGTGAGCTGTTATAGCTGGCAGGATTGTTGAGACAGAGAATCCAGCTTTTTTCTGTTTGCATTGGGTTCGAACACACTGTTTCTGGCAATATGGACCATAGAGAATCTATGGTTTGCTGATGATCGGGGTATGCCAAGACCAACCAAGAACTAGACTAACTGGAAGAAGAGCAAAGCAAGCTCATCTCTGCCTGCAGAAATCCATGCAGGCGTATTTGGCTGTTTGATGATCTGCCTCTTGTCTCAGTGGAGTTAATTTCATTAAAGCCAAACTTCCTCTTTGTGACTTCATTCTTTTTCCTTCAGACTAATACACTGTCTGAATGAATGATGCCCAGAGGTGCTATCAGAGTCCACCCAAAGGCAGTTGTTCCTGTACAAGATTTATTCTGGTGAGAACTCATCCACCTTAGAAAACTGTAGCTCTTGAGCCATCCCAGTAGAGCTACAATGACAAGATTATCCTAGTGTAGTTACAGTTGGGCTGATGAAGAAGTGCAGGTAACTGGAGAGCTTGTTCTGAATCTGGAACAGAAGTAGGTGGCACTTGGACCAGGTATCTTGAGTAAGGCCAACCTGCATTCGGGTAATTTACATCACCTAATGGATATCTCACAATTCACTGCTGACCTCTTCAATCTGCCCAAATCTTTGTCACCTTGTGCCATCACTTAAAGCTGTACTGAGGTATCGGGTTAAGATAAAGTGCTTTCCATTTACTTGGCACTCAGTGGGCACAGTTCTGAAGGAGCTTTGAGATACCTGAATCCTACTGAATTTCTTTAGAGGTTGGACATCTGCCTCCCATGGGGTCTTTTGAATATCACTTCCATAACCCTTTAGTCAGATGTAAGGGTGGAGGGAGCAGGGCCCAGAATTGGCTAAGAACTGTGGTAATAACTTAAGTGACTTCAAGTGAGGTAAATACTAAATATAAATTTCCAGTTTGACACAGAATCCACTGACAGCACCATAATCTCAGATCCTTTCATCATGCATGATTATAAGCACTCATTAGCATGAGGTACCTATCTGTCACATTTAGAGTTAGAAGCAGTGGAGGCAGCTGACATCTGACAGGGATGAGGCAGACCTGACAGGCACCCCCATCTTGGCTTGCTTCTCTTCTACCTTTTGCTCCTGTCTTTCAGAGGCTGGTATGACATCTCCTCCTTACGGCACAGGCCCTGCCTGCCCTGGTCTTGCTGCCACTGGAGGGAAACATGCCTTTTTGGGATGACTTCATGACCTCGCTGCTGTCCTGATGGCAGCCATCAGGGCATGGGCCTTTGAAATGGGCAAGTAATTTCTCAGAGAGCAGAAACCCATTTCAGACAGGGCAAGTGCACATTCTGATTTCTCATGGTCAGGGACTTCTCTGTCTGGGCACCTTTTAAAACCTCAGCAGTGGTGGATCTTTCCTGAATATGGGCTCGATAATATGAATTGCTGCCGCCATGTGTATTTAGCAGCTCCAGAATGCAATGATCCTTCCAGACCAAGCTGGGTGCCAGATCTCTGCAATGAGGAACATGCTGTCTATGAGCTGGTTAGCCCTATAGAAACCAGTTCTACATTATCAGAGAAGAAGATGAATAACCAAATAGTGACTGAAGAAGTGTTTTAAACTCTGCTTCTTTTTCATTCCTTGAAGAGGATAATGTCTGCCTGTCCTTTTCCTGGCAAAGCTTACCTCTTTCCTCACACTTGTTTACTGCTGGAAGTCATTACCTTGGTGGAGGTCATTGTCCATCCACACCCACACTATGGTGATTCACTTCCTTCCCGTCAGCAAATGGAGAAAAGAATCAGCTCAGAATCTAGTGGTATCCTGTTCCCTGAACACAATTAATATGATTATAATAGTTCCTAACTTTGCTCAACATATGTATAAAACTGTCTGTAAAATAGCTTCAACAAACCAAGGGAGCACAGTGAATACAGTCAGTAGGGGATGAATGAATGAATGCTCAGATCAACATTCATCTTATTTCTAGGATGTCTTTCCATTTTTCCTAAAATCTGCTGTGAAAAGGACTAGGAATTTCTAACAGTTTATTTCACTGTATTAGACTGATGCTGTCTAAATCTGAGATTTGTTAATAAAATTGGTACCTAACAGGCAACTATCTTACTTATTCTTCTGAACTGCTGTGCCACAACCATGACACTTCTGTGGTTTTCCCATTGCTGAAAAAAGGAAACACGGTTTCCTCTTATTTTCTTACACCGGCATAAAACTAAAATAACACCACCATTGAAATCGGTGCAGAATTTGGCCTGTCAACATTTTGTGAGTTTTAAAAACAGCAAGGAATTGAAAAGAAGTCCGTTGTCTCCAACTTTAGTAGAGGAACTTTATCTATCAGGCAGCTGCTGTAGTCTACCTGCAGTTGATTGATGTTAGCTTAATAATGATGATCGATTAGATCATCAGTGTCATCCTTAGAAAGAATGTACTTTAGCTAATGACATCAGTTGACTAATAGATTCCTGTTTAAATGTCAAGGGGCCAGAGAAAGACAATCTTCTAAGTACTTACATTATACCTATTGAAAAAAATCACGTCAAGCCTACCTTACAAAGGACTTTTGTACCACAGTTATAAGCCTTCTATTCCCTCCACTACCGACAAGAAAATTCTTCTTTAAGTTACAACAGTGTAAAGCTGAGAGTTGCTTCATTTGTCTTCAAAGTTTGGCTCAGTCTTTCTAGAAACCATGAGATATAAATCACTAAACTGTTACCTGAACATTTCTTTCCCTGTTGTCATTACAGAGGGCACATCTCCAGCCTTGAAACCAGAGGTGTGAAAGGTGACTCCTTTGTCCACTGTGGTCTCAGAAAAAAATGTTTTGGGTTGAATTTTCTTTTCCAGTGTATTTGCTTTTGGAGAAACTCAAATTCCCTTCTTTTAATTATATACACTTCCTATGAAAATCTTGAGAATGTCTTCCATCATTATTGCTGCAAACAAACTGCATTTTGCCTTCCCCTCAAGCAGAAGATTCTGAATAAATTTTACACTAATGTTATGCACAAGTTAATGACTCCAGTCAGCTATATTATGCTATAAAATTTTCAAAGATCATATCCAACTGGTTTTTAAATTAGTATTCACAGAAATAGACTCCAGTCAACTATATTATGCTATAAAATTTTCAAAGATCCTATCCAACTGGTTTTTAAATTAGTATTAGAAGAAATACTTGCTCAATGCAGACTTAGAGTAGGTAAATATGAATGGGAATGCCATTCTATTACTACCTTCTTTATGGATTCCTTATGGAGAGGTACAATTTATGACAAGATATGACTAACATATTCGGCTAACATAAGGAGGTTGAATGAGGGGCATATTATTCTATGTGCAGATGTGTAATTGCACAGTAGAAAATTATTTTGTACTTTAAACTTGAATCAAAATGTGCAGAACTGTGAGCAGACTAATTCACTTTATTTTAATAGTATATCTAAAAGCTTTCTTACACTGAAGTTTAATTACTGGACAGATTTATTTTATTCCTTTTCAGAAAATCACTGCCGGTGTAAAAATAAGGTACAAAGCCGATTGATAGAGGCAACATTACAGATACATATATAAATTTCTTTGTTCACAAGCATGTATGCATTAAATCCAGCTGCCCACCCAGTAGCAGTTATATTTTTATAGCTGGAATTTGATTGTGCTTAAGTGAATGTATTATTTTCATGGCTCTGGCTCACTCTTAAGTCAAAAAACTTCATGGAAAGTTGACTATAGATGCTGCTTGAGCAAAACAAACAAAACAAAATTACTGAGTGATCTTATTTGCTTAGAGATCATCACAAATTTAATTGCTGCTGATATTCAGTTCACTTGAACGTGTTCCTTCTGGAGCAGGCTGATCTGAGAGGACTATTGCAGGCAACGGCAAGGAAAAAGTGAATTAGCAGTGCTGATCCCCAGAGAGTCAGAGGAGAGTCTCTACCTGAAGGATAATCTTTAGCTGCCATTGAGCTCTCAGGGAGGTGGAGCAGAGTGAGAGCTTTGCAGAGGAGAGACACTCTTCCTTGTTTATCACTGTCCAGATCAGGGAAGGAAGGAAGCTAGGGAAATATATATGCAGGACAATATTCCATCATCCTAGCAAAAATCAGGAAAATGCAACACAGAGGGTGGTGTGAGTATTCACAGCATTTAATTTTACATGTCCAGCTTAGGTGGCTGTTATTCAGTGCAGGCTTACCCCCTGAAGACTTTTATTGGACTGAACCCTGACTTGCAATGGACAGAATCTACTACATCCTGAATTTATATGAAGGTTTCTCAACTGGCATCTTTGGCCCTCAGCCATGCCACCTTGCTCCATCATCATGTAGGGTTATTCACAACATATAAGCATCATAGAATGGGGCTAACTTTTCTTTCCTTGCATCAAAGTACCTTGCACTGCTGGGAAGGCAAAGACAAAGACAATCCAGGGGCTAACGCAGCCGTGAGCTTCCTGAATGTGAAGAAGGATTTGGTTTGTGGAGGTGTCTGCTCTTCACAGGGTGTGATGCAACCTGGAGAGACCTGAGGAAATTTTAAATGAGCTAGTTCTACTCCCAGAAAAGCCTGGTTACAGCACTATGGCTCTTAGAGTAAAACAGGCTGTAGGCAATCTCTCCTGGATGAGGCTCTGCCAGTAGAAGATGTAATGCCCCAGATTTTCAGGGCTACCCACTGTTAGGGCTATTGCTACTCTGATCTGCTCACTCAACTACCTCTGTGAGTGCTCCCAAACCCACCTCAGTGAAAATTAGCAAAATAAATCTGAATCTGCTGTTTAAATTAGTCTACTTAAATTGACCTGGATCACACAAGTGTCTCAGCGGGCAGCAACAGAGAAGCCAGCTCTGTAATCTGGGTGGTCATGGAAAGTGGGGAGCTGTAACCACCGCAGTGGGCTGCAAGGAGGTTTGTCTGTGGCTCTGGCATGCCCCCACACACAGACATGCTGTGCTTCCTGTCAGAGGAGGGCTGCAGCTCTGTAAAGATATTTCATGGTAGGCTGGAAGGGTCCAGGATCTTATTTTTAAGAGCATGACCTGTCTTTCATACGTGTCTGACTTCAGGGGACATTGAACTGGGAACAAAATCCAGCTCCTTGTGATTCAAAGATGCTGAGATGCTCAACAACACCCAACTGCTAAATGAAACAGCTGTGTACTCCATGCTGCTCAGGATCTGCTGTGAGCTCAGGGGACCCAACAGAGATCAGACAAAAGATAAAATCCTGCCATGAAGGTAACAGCTCACTAAGTGACGTGAGTTTGAAATTCAACCAGCTATCATCAAGAAAATGATAACAATACAGCTCAAAAGACCCAGCACAGAGCTTTTCTCTTTGCAATTTCAGGATAAGCAGAAGCATTCATTGTCTCATAGCATGTTGCACAGTTTACTCATTTCACCTTTATCTTAACTGGAGAATAAAAACATACCAAGGATGTCTTTTAGCAAGAAGAAAAACAACTTGAAAAGAACATTTTCTAGTGCTATCTATCTGCTAATTTAAGTCTTTAAAAGAGAATCCTATATTACAACTACCAATCGGATCTAAACAAGGTATGAGGAAGAATTTGGCATTTTTAGAAGTATTTTTTTATTTTTTACAATTTTTGTTTCCCAGGATGAAATATTAACTCTTTCAATGGTGGATTTTGCAAAAGCGTCTTTTTTAATTTTCTGCCCAATACATTATGCTGTGACTCACGGCATGGAGTTGTATAGGTCACATCAGACTTCTTTCTTTAAGGAAAACATGATGTCACATACGCGGCCCGGTAAAATGTGTCAGAGCACATGAGAGGTCATGCCTGAAATGTGACAGAAACTGTTCTCAAATTCACTTAAAATCTAAGTACAAACAACAAAGTGCTAGATAAAGCTGTCTCATGATGTTAATAGTTTTAACTCTTATGCTTTTCTGTAGCACCTTTAATCCTGAAATCTGACCATCTCTGGAATGGAATGGAAAAAAAAATTAATTTCTATTTTAAGTATGGTTTAACAGGATTTTTTTTTTTAAATTGTTGTAATTAAGAAATAATCTGAAACTGAATATCTTTATTTTAGTGACCTACCTAGATTTAGGCTAAAAAATAAAATCTTGTGAGATATTGAGACCCTTAGGTTTATGGTTTTGATTTCACTTGATTTGGTACTGTCAGGCCTAGAGTTTTGATTCAGCAATAACATGAAAAGAAAGGTACCACCTATGAATCTCCCTCCTTGAAGATATTCAAAAGCTGTCTGGACGTGGTTCTGGGCAACCGGCTCTAGGTGGCTCTGCTTGAGCAGGGAGGTTGGACCAGATGCCCTCCAGAGATTCCTTCCAATCTCGACCATTCCATGATTCTGTGATTCTGTGAAATCAGCAGCAGTACACTGACCCACAGCTACAAACATATCCTGAGTCCATGACTAAAGACACTTTGTTTTTTTTAAGATCTAGACTCTCTTTGATGACCACTAGCCATATGCAATGCTTGGGTCAGTTAAATACATATTACTGTGGCTTCCCAAGTGCTTTGAGTAATGTGTTTGTCTGCTTTCAGGTTGATTTTGTACAGAGTAGACCCAATGACAAGGGATGTTTCGGTTAAAATAGGCTGAGAATTACAATATTTAATTTATTCTCCATCTGAAGCCATGAATACATGTATATACATACATTTAATGAATTAATAAAAATTTGAGTTTTAATCTTCTGAACATAGACACATAGCTCTTAATAAAATATTTTATGAAAGTGGTCACAGTCATCATCTTAATGAGAGTTTATGCTTAATATTTAATGACAAAGTCTCTTACAAAAAAGAGAAATCCATTTTACAATATCACATTCTTATAAATCTTTGACTGGATCTGCTCAAAAGTCTGGACAACTTTTGTCTTTGCTTAGGCCCAGGCCTGCCTTGATGCATGATACAGATTAGTTTCTGTATGTGGTAATTAACTGTTTCTAATTACTCATCTATAAACCATTGCAACTCATTTTTCTTTCAGTTGTGCTGCATTGGTGCAATATGTTTTTTCCTCTTTACCTGCACTAGGGCAAAGAAAACTATGTACTGTGTCCATGCAATGAATCTATCAAATAATAGATCTATATTGCTTTACTGTATTTATATTTTAAAATTTCAGTCAGGATTTCTAAATATTCCTTAACACAGCAACTGTTGATGGGAATAGTTGTCAGATGAAAATTATTATGTCTAAGTTCTGTGCTTATTAACATTGAGCAACTACTTTGGAGTAATTAATTGTCCTTTTCTATTGAAAATCTTCATTGTTTGGTAGAAGTGCCAGGTTTTTTGAAGTGTGGGACCAAAATTCACTTGATCTCTTTGCCTAAAAAAAATCTTTAATTTCCTGACTCTTCTGTGAGAACAAGTGTGGTTAAAAAGGGCTGATTGCTCTTTTCTAGTATTGCTGTTGGAGTTACGTTCAGGGAGATGCAAGTCATCATTTCTTCTTCTCCTAATCTCTTCTAAAATGTCACTCTTATATATACTGTATATACACTGCAAAGTGTGCCCAGATCCCAGATCCAGGCTCAGATCCAAACCTCTGGTCTGGCCAAATTTTTGTTTTTTACTGCATACAATCCACGCACGTGTCTTTGCTTCTATTCTGGTGCATCAGTTTGGAGAGAGTTTGGTGTGAAGGAGTTATAGGAACATGTCCCAGAGTCCTTAATACCCCCTAAATAGAGCCACTTGAAGGACTAGCTCATGGGAGAACCTATCCGCCCATCAGCTACCTCAGCCTGTGTCTGGTGTGCCCCAGGCTGAACTTGGGCAGACACACCTAGGAGGTTCCCACAGGAGGTGACTGGCTTTACTTAGCTCCCAGTTGCCTGAGATGAGGAGGAGGTGTCTGACTGTATTTCACTGTAGTGACAATGAGGTTTGGTCCAGCTAAATCAGAAAAAGTGCAGAAAGGGAAAGCCAGGCCTTTCAGAGGCACACACCAGCTGAGCATGGCACAGCTGGTAGGCAAGGTTGAGAATGAGACTGGGGTCACAGCGAGGACTGGTCTTCTCTGCTTACTGGGCATTGCAAAGCAAGCATGGCACGCTACATTAAAACTAAATAGGTGCTAACAAATAGCAAGTTCGTACACGACAGACCTAGTGAGAAAGCATCTGGGTTCATGGCCAGGGAGCGGCAGCCAGAGCTGTACCCCAGTTTATAGTGCAGGCACATCTGGGCAGGAGGCAGGGAATTCTTGGGCTACAGACTGAGTCACCAGTAGGTTCCCGTCTGACCAGTCTGGCTACCATGGGCTTTGCAATTTTATACAGGCAAGGTAGAGTCAAGAAAAGTTAAATCCCAAACAATCTCATCTTCAGAGGTACAATGGGCTCCATGAGCGACACTCCATCCCAAACTCTTGTTTCAGTTTGTTCCCTGCTCCTATCTATATTCAGAAGAAAGTGGAAGGTAGCTCCTTAAAATATTTATAAAGCATTTTGTGCAACTAGTCTAGGTTCTAAATTTAACTTTCCCCCTAAAGCCACAAAACATTCTTGGTAATAATTCTCTCTTTTTTCCTATTTGGGAAGGAAAAGAAATTGTTTATTTTTAACAATTCAGTTCAGAGGAAAAATTATAGCATAGTGAATAGCAAGTAAATTAGCAATTCTCTCTATTATCCAAACCAGCAGGTCTTCTATTAACAAGGGCAGTTTGTGGCCCCTGGATTACAAGATCAATCAGGCAGTTCATTTTTCTTTAATTTCAAGGAATTAAGTAATTGTAAATCAGTCAAAAGCTGCATGTAGGACTTGTATTTACCTGTGCTAAGTTGATGTAGTTGATTTAATACCACTTTTTTACTCCTTCTGATTTATTTTCTGAAGATGGAGTTGCTGATTGTACGTAATTTATCGCAGATTAAGGACAGTTTATTAAAGACTCTCTCCAGCAAAACTGATGCAGACAACACCTTACTCTTGCTTTAAGAAATGTGCTTAGACAGCCTGACAGTCAGCCAAAGGGACGTTAATGATACATAGGCTGGGAAAGGGAAACTATTCCATCTACTCTGTTTTGTCTGCAAATTTAATGGCAGACTTTTTTTTTTTTTTAATCAGACATGTATGTTGGCACATAGAGCAGCTGGTGGGTTAGCTGGCCAAGGCAGCTCAAATGAAACTAAAATACAGGAGTTACGTTTCATGTCCCCCTCCTGAGGCTGGATTTTATTCAATTGTAGTAGAAAGCTTTAAATAGTTCATAGCAGAGCCTACCATTGTACACAAGGTGGGACTGGGGAGGATGCATCCATCTGCATATTTTGTCCTTAAAAAGACAGATGAGACCTAATTGAGTTCTTTACCTGTAGGTTTGTACTGTCTGCTGGCCATACCTAGGAAGCAGGAAACTTTGCATTTGGTTTCTTCTAGATCAGTTGACTACCCATAGTCATTCGCTGCATGTCAGCTTCCAACTTTACAGTCCAAAGGCAGTAGTAGTTACGTGTGCACATGCATCTCAAGCTCTTACTCTGAGTTGGTGCCATTAAGTGGAGTTAGATTCAAACCAGTCAATGCTGGGAAGCCTGGAGTCTGAGCCAGGGAAAAGAGAAGCATAGGTAGATGATACTACAGACATTGGCTTCACCAGCTCCTGCAGTCCTAGAGGGACATGGAGCCCAGCAGAATTTAGAGCAGCTTTAAGACTGGCCTGAAATATGCCATGGTCTAAATCAGTTCCTTGGAGCCAGAGGTGAACTGAAGTAGTGTGAAGCCATGCTGATAAGCTCTAGGGTAACTGAAGGTCTGTTTTATGACATAGATGCAGCACCAGACATCTTCCTCAGAAATTCAAACAGCAGTCAACTGCGCTGCTGGATTGTGTCGTTCCGCCTTTGAAGATTAAAAGAATTGGATGGCTGAGATTAAAGTATACTTTTACCGCGTGAAGGCATACAATCCACCTACTCGGAGAATTAGATGAGTCATTCAAAAATTCAGTACATCAATACATTATTTTTTAAACACAAACAAAGTCTGAATTAATAATGGCATCAAGTTCGAAAATTATGTGAATGGGCACATACTTGTTTATGAACCTTTGGTAGAAAACATTTATGGTGAAGAGGATGTCAGTTTAAAAAAATAAAGCATTTTCTAGAAAGGCTAACATCAAAAGAGACATAGTAGATGTATTTCTCAAGTCTGGTCCCTGATACTGGTTCTGCACCATCAAGGACAAAATAGGTTTGAAGACGGATGGTATTTAATGCAAGAAAGCATCTTTAGATCATCTAGCCTGAAACCCTTTGTGCGTCACATACATGCAGGTCATTGTCACCTCTAAGTTGAATTCAGTAACACGTTTGATGAAAGACCTCCCAGAAAGGCACTGAGTCCTGTTTTGAAAACACTTGAGAACTGGAGAGCCTAGCTCTTGACAAGGCAGGCAGTCTGTGACAACGGTTACCTTGTTTCATGATAAAAACAGTGTGTCTGACTTGGAGTTGTGCAGCCCACGTTTGCTTCCAGTGCCCACAACTTCTTATGCCTTTCCCCACCAGATTTGAGAGCTCAGTGGATCAGAGCAGTAGACACCACTTTGCAGTGGATCAGATGTCTTAATTACAATATCAGCTGTATGGATGATCCAGGAGAGAAGTTTTGGTGGAGCGCCGGGGGCTGTGCCAGAGGCTAGGACTGCTCTGCTGCTCCTGGGTGGCTGCATTACCCTCTGCAACTGTAAAACTGAAATTGTGCAAAGGTGATTCAGCTTTTTACCAGCTGGCACCTCAGGGAGAACGGTGTGCTCTCTACCCTGTCCGTGTTCTTACACAGACTGCAGGCTGCTCCTCCACCCTCACTGCCTTGTGGCTAAGGGCAGGGTTCAACCACAGCTTAATGGCAACTGTAAAATGTGGCCAGCTCTGCACTATACAGTCAAATCACCTCTTTTTGTCAACATGAAGGTTCTTCAGTGCTGCTGTGACAATGCAGAGGTACCTTACAGTGAATAACTGCTGTATTTTACATTCACTAAAGGGATCTTTTTGTTGCCAAAGTAGAAAAAGGAAGCCATAACTGAGATACAAGCTGCCATTTTGGGAGGATGTGGCTACACTATGTAAAGGAACAAAATGCAAAAATTCATGGGTCAAGTTCCCTGACCTGACTAGTACCTTCACAATGTACAGGACAGTCCTGTGAGGCGGTACTAGCTTGCGTACTCTATAGGAGCTAAGAAGTCCCACCTCTCAGCAAGGTTAGCAGACATGGGTGTAGTACATAGCCGATGCAGTCAGACTGCTGCTGGTTCCCGAACAAGCTCAGTAAACACCATCCCAGGGGTCTGCATACCCTCAACAAAACATTTGAATCAGTATATTCAAAACCCTGTGCTCAGGTTTTTGGACTTGCAAATGTTAGCAGTCTGTAGTTTCTGTGACGAGGTATGGATGTGTTGATTTGGAGGCCTTTACTACCCTGTTCTCTTTAAGACAGTGTCTATATGGACTATACTGCTTGGGCCTCATCTGGAAAAGAAGAAATCCAGCTGTACATGTTCCAGTGCTCCTTCAGCTCTGCTGCCTCAGCCTTGGGATGACACACATCACAGGTGATATAATGTTTTCTTCCAGAACTCAGGAGCAGACTTGTTAGTCATTGGAGAACTCAGCACAACTCAATTAAATTTCTTCCACTACCTAATTGACATTTAGTCAGCTAGGAAGAAAACACCACCAACAGAAAACAGTCCTTGCTTTCAGTTAAGATGTTATGAAACTTCATAACATCCCAACTGGCCAAATGTGAGGAAGAAATTAGGAAAATCTAATTAGACATTGCATGGCCTCTCCTTCAAGATTAAATGTAATATATTTGCGGTTACAGCTTCCCTTGAGGATCCTCCTACTCATGTCAGGCATACAAAAGTGTTAAAACATCTGTGACAGCATGGTGTGTAACATAATGTGTAATCTATGGTCCCAAGATTGAGGTTAACTCTTCCAGCCAAAGAAGGTGACATGTCTGCTGAAGGCTTGAGGCTCTGAGCATCTGCAATAAATTTAATCTCTGAAAGTGAGATGGACATGCAAAGCAATTGCCATAGTAATGAGAGGCATGCCTCAGCTTTGGATGTTGTAGGAGATTGCCCTTGAGAGTAATGTAGGACAATGTGCCCATCTTTGGGAACAACACCTTCTTACAAACAGTTTCCAGCATTTATCAATCCCTAACAACGTTCTTCGAGCTGTTGTGTTTTTTCCTAACAATCCCTAAAACCATATAAACCTAAGAAAGCATAAAGAAAGCATATAGTTGTCAGGATCCTACTGCCTCATAGCCAAATTGCTGTGATGTTGGAACACAAAATGTCTGAACTCTCCCTTTTCTCCAGAACCTGGATAGGGGGTTAATCGTGAAGCAACAGATGAAACTTGACTCCAATAGACTTTTGATACAGTCTCAGGGGTATTTGTCTTAAGCAGTACAGAGGAACCTGGTCTAGTTCAAGTTTCTTTCTGATAGTCTGTGGACTGACCTCTAGACTTTTGTAAGATATCAGAGGTGAGTTGCAAAATGGCTACAAACAACAGTTAAAAAGAAATGTGTGCACACTCATATGTGTGCTGGGAATGCAAAACAAGGAGGGAGGAGAAATAAGCTTTCATCTAGTTTCACCACACCTAAATCTCATGTGGTGTCATTGCACAAGATGGTCCATGAATTTTTATTTTATTTTTTTTCGAAAGGGTTGAGTGGTTCTTGTTGAATAAGGTTGAAGAAGATTGCTCTAGATGAAAATGCAACACAGCCAGTCAAATCTGATTTTAAAAACCTTGTTCAGAGGGTAGTTATGATTACCTTTCCAACTGAGGAAATACATCCAAGGAGTTATAAGCTGGGCTTGATATTCAGTATTTCATTAATGGTTTGGATGATGGAATAGAGAATATTCCTGTTAAACCTGCATATGACACCCATCTGGGAGGGGCATCATGAATGGCAAAGGACTTAAGTGTTCTTGACAAATTGGAAAAAACCCACTGGGCTAAAAATCTGCAGCCCAATAAGCAAAATTCTATTATTAGGTAGAAGAATGCACAAACCTAAAATGAGAGTCTTCAGTAGGCACAGATCTGCTGAAAGGGGTATAGGAATTACAACAGATCACAACTGAACTTACATCAACCATGTCACATTGTTTGGATAAAAAAGCAGGTATTGCACCAGAAAGTGTGACAAAGAGTGTTTTACTCACTATTAATAAGGCTTCACTTTAGTCTTGTGTCCAGTCTTATGTCCAACATCCTGCAAGATAGGTGTAGAGTCTAGAGGAGAGTAGTATGGGTGATGCAGTCCTAGGAAACAAAGTGTATGTGGGTCGATGAAAGCAGCAGAGAGGGGTTAAGAAGATTGAGGGAAACATAGTCTCAGTCTCTAAATAATGTTTTGATAGGATGAAAACTCATGGGCTATGTCGTTATTGTGGTTAGGTCTTAGGAAATCTTGGCAATGGTAAGGAAAGATTGATAGGAGAGGATGTGGAGTCTCTGTGATCCTACCTTAAGGCAAGATAATAGTCTGGTGTATCTCATCCAGGACCATCAGACAGGTGAGGTCATCTGGATGCACAGCAGCCAGCAGCATAGGTGTCCTGTCCACATGCTGCTCTGCCACAATCAACAAGGAATAATTTGTGGTGTGTTTCGTATGTTCTACTTCCTGTTTTTATGTGGGTTGAGCTTGCCATATCCAAGGTGCTGGGTTGTCCCTCACATATTTTCACTGGTTGCCTCTATTTTAACTGCTGATCACATGCTTGAGAACACTTTTCTGTACTAGTTCTTTACGGTTTCACACCAAATAAGAGCTTTTAACTCAGCTCAGCTGAATTAGTGGCAAAAAACCCAACCTATATTTCACCACGTGGTTCAGAAGCCACAGAAGCAGAAGGCATCTGCCATTCAGATATTAGAGAGCATAGTAAGAATTACTGACAAAACTGAGGTTCACAGTGTCTGTAAAGCAGGTGGGGCTCCTGGGTATCTAGGAAACAATAATGGAGCCAAGTTGCACTAAGCAGAAAGTAGCAGTTGAGAGTAATCCCTTGAAGTAAGTACATTTATGGTGGTGTAAGTCAGGTCTGGCTGAGGGGAAAAACAGGCTCAGAGAAACTTGACTCATGTTACATTATCATAAGATCAGCTTCAGCCCCAATAGACTTAAGCTTCTCACACTGATTTTGATTAAACTCTTGCCACATATAATATTGATTTCAACTGAATTGCTTCTGTTCACACAATGTGAAGGAAGCAGTCTGTCCCTATGAGTGTAGAAGGTCTGCGAGTCCTTCAGAAAATATATAGGAAGTAGCCTGCCCTTCCAGCATTGATTATTGTTTCAATACATGCAGGAACAGGAAAGCATTATGCATGTGCATTTCCCAATGGCTAGTTTCAGCACTAAAGGGAGAAGTAACATTTGCATTCCTTAAAGAACTGATTGAGATTCTAAAAACAGATTGGAAACTTAATGGTAAGAAAGGCACAGCTTGAAAGTCTTTACTTTTTGGCATGAAAGTGTAGACCAGATTGACACAATCTGTGACGTAGTTTCTAATGAAGCATTTGTAATGAGACATTTAAAGCAACTCAAGAGGCCTCTCTATCCTGTTGGGAAAGGAACACAAGGAGCACATATTTGAAATTCATTCAGCAATGAATACATAAGCTGATCTTGACATGAATTTAGAGTAGGATTCAATTGTAGATAGGTGCTTGGGGAAGAAGTTGCTTGTAGCAAAAAAAAAAAAAAAAAAAGAAGAAAAGAAAAGAGAGAGAGAGATAAATTAAGAGCTAAAATAGTTGGAGGAAACTCTTGGGAAAATTACCAAGAAGAGAGAGGGGTTTCTGCTTATTGAACTGTTGAATCATGGAACTGATTTCAGTCAGAAAACTTTGTGCTGAAATTTCATGCCGAGACAAATTTGGTTTTCTCAGTAGATAGGTGGGAAGGCTGGGACCTCCTGATTTGTGTTTCTCATTCATATCTTGCTTACCCCAGGCAGGAAGGCATCTTTGGTGCTCACTAACACACTACAGCGAGCCCATTTTAAACCTCTGATGTAGCTGAGGTGTGATCTAAACATTTGTTTTCTTAGTGTTTAACTGTTTATTAATTAGGCAACCTGAAGCATCCCACTAGGCCTGACCTTGACCCACTAACATCTGTTAAAATCATAGTTTACCTTATTTCCCTGTTGAAAAACACCTGTTTCCCTACAGAAAGCCAAAACAAATGAATGACTTCCCTAATGATCTGACCTTGCTTCTGTAGCTCTGTTTTCTGATCCTAAAATATTGTTTTTGCTTGCTTCTGTTACTAATTAGTTAGGGATTAATTTTCTACCTAATCTGTTTGTGTAGCTCTTTGAATATAAAGTGTTTTTAAGTGCCAAATATTGCTGTTACTGCTGATTAGGTTATTAGGTAATAATCAGTAGCTAAAATAGGACCTCCCAGAATGAGAAACAAGTATGGCACTCTTCCATCCCCTTTCCTGTCTGTGGAATGGCTGACTCGCTCTGAAGCGCCCGTACAGTATACTTGCAAACACCTCGCTGAGGCATATATAGCTATATGACACAGCCATATACACAGCTGCATTTTAACACCTGGTCATGAAATTAACTTTTGGATGCAATGGCAGCTATGGCTTTCAATGACATGAGTAGCATATGCTATTCTGCAGCCGCTGTTTAGGACTATAATCCAGAGATGTGAAAACCCGAAAAGACTAATGCCTTGGTTCATGTGGTCTGACTTTTGCTCCAGTTTCTGTGCCTAATATTTCCTTTTGGCTGCCTGTAGGCCTTCAGAGGTGCTAATTGAAAACAGTAGGCATGAGGAATTAAGTGGAAGTTGGGCTGAGTGAACCTGGGCACAAGCTGTCTTCTGTAGCACATGAAAGTCAGAGAAATGGCTGATTACAGAAGCTGTCATCTTCCTCAGTAGTGATGGGCTGACATCTAGCATGGGCACAAGGGAAATTCTTGTCCTGGATACACTTTTTGATTGATTTCACTGTCAGGACATAAGTCAGGAAGGCACTCACAACTCTAGGCTCCAAGACTAGGTCTGCAGCGTCTTTTCAGCCTGGGCTGATGGTACTCTGCTGAACTGTGTCACGGACGGAGCTGGCTTTATGTTGTCAAGTGTAATAAACCCAAATGTTAGTATGAATTTGCTAACAAATTAAGGTAATTGGGTTCTTTAGGAGGGAATAAGATGACAGCTTTTACTGTACTTCAAATATCAGTCCCAATTACTGTAAATATGATCATGATGCAAAACATTAATTAGGAAAATCTGAACTGTTTGAAATGTAGAGTCCCATATGAATGATTAACTACATGAAAAATATTGTGCCTGATTAGAGGCATTCTACTGAGACATCCATCTGTGAGCTCCAAAATAAACCTGGTAGGAGGGAAGGAGAGATCACAGCACTGAGGGACTGGTGCAGTTGAGATGACGTAGGAAGCTACCAGGCCGTACATATCTTGTGTAGGGTCATAGGCCTTCCAGGATGGTAGCATCTGTGTACCCTATATTCTTTATTGTAACCATCTTCAGAAAGAATATTTCAGGGGTAAGGAAGTCAGGCACTGAAACAGTACCTGGCTTGCTCAAAGTCACCTAGGATGACAGTATCAGAGAAAGGAAGTGAGCATTGGTCTTCCAAGTCAGCCTAACTCTAGTTCTTGTTCCTCACACAAGCGTGGAAGTGGCTGTCCACAAAAAAGTGGGAAATAAAACTTCTCAAAAAAGACAATGGTGAGCACACAATTATGGGAAGAGTCGTAACTACAAAACTGCCTGCAGGTCACCCCAAGTGCTCTTTCTGGTGGTGGTAATTCATGTGATACTGCATTAACAAGCGTTCATCAATTGCTAATGAAATAACCCACCTGGAAATGCTGGTTCTAGTTATTTCCTATAGGATAAACACATCCACCAGTTGTCTTCAATGAGTCATGGGCAAACTCTAAATGGTGAAAGACATTCTACTAAAGTAAGTAATATCTGGATAAGGCCTTTAGGACATAGCTAGGTAATGGAACTGATTTAGGAAAAAAAAGGAAAGAAATAATATCCAATCTTGTGACTTAGTTTTATTCGTGTGTTCTTTGGCAGAGAGATGGACCATGAGAGCTCAAAACACTTTATCTACTGGTTTGTGTCGTATTTTAAATGCATTGGTCTTCTCGGTTCATTAAAAATACTAAATAACTATGCTATTGCTGTTTTATTATGAAACTTGTGTATATGTTGCCAAATGGGCTATTTTAAGCAAAATATTCTGTTGTAGTCTGAATGTACTATTGTTGCCCATTTGGACGTGAGTCTGTAGCCACTGAAACATAAAAGCTGACAAAATAGTGTTTCTTTGTCAAAACCTTGGTGAAAGAATCAAGTGACAAAGGATAATTGTTTGTAGTTTGGACTCCTTTTTCAGTCAGTTCTTAGCCTGAGAGTCCCCTCTCTTTTTTTGGTGGTGGTTCCACATTCATTGCTGTTAGAACTGCTCACCACCAGATCACCCACCAATCCAGCTGGAGCATGAATATATGCTCCCATTTCTGTCAAATTACTCACATCACGTGCTGTGGTATTTATACTGCCTCCATCTTCTGTGCCAGTTTTAGGGGGAACAGATGATACCCAGAGCAGCACAAACCCTGCTGGTACAAAATTAACTTGCTTTTGAAGAATTTTGATCCAGCAGCACTTTGCACCAGGTGGCTGCAGCACTTTTGATCCAATACTGGCAGACACCAGGTCAGATTTGCAGTACTGAGTACTTGGAGCTATGTGCCCAGAGCTTGCTCTGATCATGTCATGAGATTTTCTGCTTTTCTTTCTCAGTGGCTTTAGTCCTCTCAACCTCTTTCAGATGGATAGCCTTCCAAAACCAACATCCAATAAACTTCCCCTGCTAGTTATGCTGATGTATGGCTTTATTGGTGACGTATGCGCATCTGGGGAACAGAGAATAGTATCGTTTATTGTCTGATTGCCTAGAGTACTATAATGGATGCTTACATTTATCCCAAAATGGAAGGTAGCTGTTATATTCATTTATTCCAAAGAAAATTGGTCTAGTGCATAACAATGCAATGTTATACAAATAATATAAGAATATAATAACGACAAACTACGTAATATCCTACTATTTGAATTTGTTATCTCAGTATGCTCTTTTTATGATGAAATACAACCAGGTGAATTCATGAGCATCTTATGAAAATTTCTCAAGTGCTCTATGTGCTAATTGTTTAGGAGCTCTTCAAGAAATTCCCAAACCATTGATGATGATGCTACAATTTATTAGCTACCTCATGTTGATTCTGAAGTAACAGTCTTTAGTGGTCTGTTTTCATAGAATAAATGAAGTTGATGAAGAAGCCTTAATTGTCCAGATTTTAATGGAGATAAATATAGAAAACACACTGAAAGGTATAAGAGGATGGTTCTTTTGGGAGCCTTTTAAAATCAATTGCTGTGATGCAGGTGTGTGGTGCAGGTAACAAGTGATAAGTAGTGTTAGCTGATAGTAAAAATGATTATTCACTGCTGTTGTGGTCTCTACTTCATTTGATTTCAAAAGGTCTGCACCACAAAACTGCCTTCGAAACCTCACTGTGTGGTTCTCTCAGCAGAGATGTACCTGCTCTTCCTAAAATTGCTCAAATTTCCACTGACAGCACCAAAATTTCCCTTTGAGGATGGCTGCATATAGAGAACAATTCCCAGGGATTGATTTCCCAGTTCAGCCATTCACCAGCAGGGCAAGAAAAGCCTCAGATATGGCAGATGCTCTTGTCAGCAATGCTGTAAGTGTCTCCAGTGTTATTCTTGCTTTCTTACTCAAGGCCCTTAACCCCAAATGTAGTGCGGTTCACTGTCACTGGAAGAGCTTCTGGTAATTCATCTCCCAAGTAGGACATTTGTCATTGATGAAAGGCCTGGTGTTAGTTTTAAGCACGGTTTGACTCACACATCTTTGGTAGTGTGTTCCTTTAGTGCTCAATTTAGGGACAACGAGGTGAGATTAACTCATGAATATTTGCATCTGAGGTAGTTGTTCTTATTATAATGATAATGAATGCTTCTGGACGTAGCTGAGGAGTGAACAGTTTCAAGAACTCTAGGAAATGATCAGGAAGAATTGAGGATGACTGCTTTCCAGAACAGCTAGCCCCTAAAACTACAAAACAGGTTATATGCTTCCTAACAGCACAGACAACTGAAAGAGACTAAACAACATAGGTTGGAAATATTATAAAGGATAGTGAGCACAGCCATCTTTTACATCTTTCCACCTGAAAACCAGATGGAATACATGTTTGCTGGGTGTATATATAGCTGAGTTCTAGCACCACCTCTTGGCTCCCACCTGTAGGTATGGGATGATTCAAGCTAGATAAATGAATAATGGAGAATCAGGAATAAATGGATAAAGATCATTCCATTCTTCTCCTCTTCTCAGAGAGATGATATTTCCTTAGCTACAGGCACGAAGCAAGCAATCTACCAGCCTTACAAAGCACTGCTGGAATTTATGGTATTTCCACTGGAAATCTGAGCTGTGGGTGATCATCTCCATTGCTTATGTTGTGGAAGAATCAGGACTTCTACAATCAATTAGAAAATCAATTCCTTCCTTTTCCAGTGTACAGGCAGCAATGTCAGATGCAAAGATATCTTTCCTAGGAAAAGAAGGATCTTGCCAGTTTTATGTATGGGTTTTATAACTGAAGTTCTCTTTTTCTTATCACAGTCACATTACATATTAGGATCTGTTATGGGGCTTGTTTATTTTTAATACAGATGTCATTCACAGACAGAGCACTTCTCAATCATTGTTCAGACAGATTCATGAAAGAAAATTCTATTCTATTAAGCACAAAGCCTGTCACTGGATCACAAAATCCCTAAGCCACCCACTGCTTCCCATCAGAGACCCTGCACACAGAGCTGTGTGATCAGGCCCTAGCATATGGAGCAAGGGACAGAGAGCCCCATTTGACCGAAGGCTCAGGCAAATGAATGACAGATCCGTGATGTATTTGTGAAGTGTGGTAAGCACTGTAATACTTCTTCAGCACTCAGAAGGATAGTACAGTTGAAGACACAGCTGGTTTAAGTGAGGCACCTCTTAGTTCCCAAGGGAAAATTAACTCAGGATGAGTGCAGTTGGGAGATACAGTCTAAGACTGGTGTCCTGGGTAGCGGCATGATACTGATGCTGTGCTTGGCAAATTCACAGAATTACAGAATTGTCTAGGTTGGAAAAGACCTTGAAGATCATCCAGTCCAACCATTAACCCAACATTGACAGTTCCCAACTACACCATATCTCTAAGTACTATGTCGACCCTACTCTTAAACACCTCCAGGGATGGGGACTCCACCACCTCCCTGTGCAGCCCATTCCAACGCCTAATAACCCATTCTATAAAGAAATGCTTCCTAATATCTAGTCTAAACCTTCCCTGGTGCAACTTGAGGCCATTACCTCTTGTCCTATCGCTTATTACTTGGTTGAAGAGGCTCATCCCCAGCTCTCTGCAACCTCCTTTCAGGTAGTTGTAGAGGGCGATGAGGTCTCCCCTCAGCCTCCTCTTCTCCAGACTTTGGAGAAGGCTGGGTTATTTAGAGTATAAAATCTGTATGTGCCCCATCTGAAACTGTGCTATCAAAATACCAAAATATTACTTTATTTCTCCAAAACCACCAGGAGTTATACATGCCATGAGTTCACAACAACTCAGTTCATTCACTGTCAGAAGAGAGGAGTCACTGGAAGATTTACTTCAGTTCAGGTTCGTGAAAACATCTTAGTCTGTCTCAAGCTACATCCTAGCCATAACTGAAGGCTGAAGGATAAGTAGACTATCTGGTTTTGGTAATGAACAGAGATTGGTTATCAGTAGGCATCAACAAGCATAAAAAGATTCACCAGAATGTGGTCTGCGACTCCTCTGCAGTTGGCATCATTCATGTCCAGTTCTTAGAAGACAAAAGTCAAACTGAATAGGGTCTCTGTGATACCGTGGTGAAATTCCACGCAGATGGAAAGCTTATTCTTTGTGGCTCCAGTCATAATGACAGATAGCATGTAAAGATATTCAAGATACAGCATTCGTTCTTTGGAGCGTGAGGAGGCCCTGCCTCAAGCTCCATGTAGTATCTCAAGCAGAATCATGCAGAGGCAGGGTTGCATGTCAGGATGGTGTTCAAGATTTGAAATCTGGCCTTGAAACTGGGACTTTGTTACCATTCTCTACAAAGGAAGAGTCAAATAACACCTTGTTTTCCATCAGCCAATTTTGACTCTGCTTGGTGCTGACTAATGGATTTTTGAAGGGATTATCATGTAGCTCATTTTTTGAAATGAAGACCTGTTCTAAGTGGCCAAAACTGAGATATTTACCCCTAGATAGGTATCTAGGATGTGTTGTTTATTAGAAGTTTGTCCTCACATGTTGCTAAGCAGCTGAAGAAGGGAGGATAGTCTTGTGCCTGTGGCAAGAGACACAGTTCCCAGCTACAACAAAAAAACATGTGCCACAATTCCTTTGCTCTCAGAGTGGTTTAATACCTCCTTTCTTTGTTCCCTGAAGGACCTACTTGAGTGTTTCCTAGGTCTAGATAGAGGTAGGCAGGAAATGTTTGTTTGTTGTGAAATGCACAATATTGCTTCTTGCTCATTTCTTTAGGTTGAGGTTTGTTTGTTAATAGAAATAGCAAAAGGATCCAGAGAGAAATCCCATCTCTTAGGCACAGTCACTGTAGTAGCGAAATTGGAGGGTATCTTGAGTCACACATACGTACCTGCTGTCATCATTCTTGCTGACATGATAAAGACATGACGGTGCAGTTCAATCACCTCTTGCCACGTAGAAACCAGCTCATTTACTGCTGCCCTTCTTTCCCAGTTCACCAGTTTCCTGTTATTGGCATCTCCTTTCCATTCCTGTTCTGCAACAGTCAGCCAGCCTCCATCACACAGCTCTGCCAAAAGCTCTGCCAAGACAAATAGGAGGAAAGCGTGTGCTTTTCAGTTTGGGGCCAAAACAAGTTTAATTACAGTCAGTGTCAAAACCCTAGATTTCCGGATGCACAATTTCATCCCCTCTGAGTTGAAACCAGTACCTTCTCTTCCTCAGGATCATTAACACAGGTAAGACAAGCAAGGGACTGAGATGTACTCCCCACATTACACCAGGGACCCTCCTCCTACTAGCAGGTGGAGAGACCTTTCTCGCTGTCAAACTTAAGAGCAGTTCTGACTAAGGTCTAAGTGCTTTTGTGTCAACCCTTTTACTGGGTGTGTTTCAAGGTTCTTTTGAACCTGCCTCTTGTGGGAGAGGCATTGCTGAGCAGACTTCCTGGGATGGCATCCCTTGGAGGTTCAAACGAACTGTCTGGTTGAGCCAAGGACTTTTAAAATCTTCCCTGAGCACATACTCGTAGAATACTGAAGAGAGAGAACCTCAGGGAGTTTATTATTATTCACGCTGCTGTCTTACAGCAACACCCAAAGGTCAATGGCACTCACTGTTAACACCTTAAATTTGGCTGCTCTAAAATTATTTTTCACACAGCTTTCACTAAGGGAATCGAAAAAGCCTTATAGGGACATTCCCAACCTTTGTATGCCCATATATGTGGCTGCCTCAAAAGAGACACTATCAACTCATGTATTGCTTAAAATTAGGCTTTATTTCCTGATTACAGTTCTGATTTTATTTTTTAAGTTTAAAAAAAGCTTTGGCCCCTCTGGTAACAGCTGTCTTCTCCTGTTTGAAAGCATCCTAGGAAGATCTGTGAACTTATAGCTCCTAATGTCTTTGAGGCCACCCTATGACTCTCTGTTTTAGTTATTCACTCCTAAATCTCATACTTCCACTGTCATTTAGTAAAAACTTCATGTGGATGAGCCAGGTTACGTCAGAGATGGGTGCTGAAGAGCTCTTGGCATTTACCCAGGTGGTTTTAGCCAAGTTTCAGTTCAACTGTCGATCCAAGGGCATGTACAGCAGAGCACAGTGAGAGAGTGCTGAGCTACTGCTGCTCCAAACCCATGTGCCTGCTCTTGCAAAGAAAATTGAGGAGCCACCAGCCCTCAGCGAGACTCTTACATGAGATGTGGCATTGCATTGCTGGAGCAGTATGATGCAAGCTTGGGTAGTCCAAGCATCTCTGCGCCCATTACATGAGGCAGGCTTGACACCCCCATCCTGCAGCCTTGCTTGAATGCAATATTCATGCACATGTTCTGGTGCTAGTTTTACCCCATCCTATGGGCCTTGATTCCAGGTGGTGTTGGACTATCTCAGTACAGAATGCTTTTCAGTGCTAAACAAAATTAGTTATATGAGGCTACTCATTAACTTCATTAACTCCAGTGTAATATTTGCAAAGTAGTTCAAGATCTGCTTCTTATCAAGCCACCTGATGTCTAGCCACTGGCACCGCTGTTTCCTGGAGAAGGAGAAATCAAAATCTTAGTACCTAGGAATATTCATAGTCTGTCTCACTTGATTTTCATATCCACTAGCCTGGAATAGGGGTTTTTTTAATTATGTCCTCAAGCCAAAGATATGCCTGCTTCAAGTTTACTGGAAGTTCCTAGTTGTAGAGAAGCAGCTACAATAACTTGGCTGCTACTTGACTTTGCTCTCCTAGCATCAGGAGTTAAGAATAAAGCCAGTATTTTCTTCCAGACTAAAACAATTTTCTTTTGCTAAAAGAATAATATATGATGGTGTGTGTGTGGCAGCGCCATCCATAGCCCTTGCCATTACATCCATAGATGACAAAGCAGAAGAGAGATGAAGGAAATCATCCAGTGAGTAAATTCATTAAGTATATGCTTTGCAATAACAGTAACCCACAGTGACAATGGAAACAGTTGAGAAACCTGGAGATTTTGTCTAGTGGAGACTGATCATTTCTTCCATTTATTGGCTGGCATGATTTGTGTTTTTATTCTGTACTTTGATTCCTTCACTCATTCTTTCATCTTGGCTATATCAAAACCTACTCCAGTGCTTCCAGACACTGCAGCCCTGAATTAGAGGAACCAGACAAAAAGTCCTGCCAAATTCCTGAGAGTAAACTGTAGTTTTGTATTAGCATTGTCTTCTCCTCATAAAAATGAAGTGTTTTCAAATAAAACTCCATTGGCCTCTGGCTTAGAGAAATGTTTGTTGATCCTGTACATCAGAGATGCTGATGAAAACCACCTTCATGTTCCCAGCTAATTTAATACTACTATTTACTATAATGTACTGCTTGAATTGCAGTAGCACTTAGGATTCCTAGTCACAGACTAGGGCGCCATTGTGCTAGACACCAGGCAGGCATGGAACAAAAAAGAAAGTCCCTTCCCTAAAGAATTTGCAGTCTTTGGCATGAGCATGGTCATTATAAAGGTAATAATCTTTTTTTCCAAGAAATGCCTCATCTTGTTCATTATCCCTTGCAATTAGTCTCATGGGGCTCCACTTCCAGAAACACGCACCTGTTGATAAGTGCAGCCTAGTCGGAGCTTAAAGAGACTTTGATTCTTCCATTTTTTTAATGAACAACAAATGGTGCATTAGAGATGTTTGCTCCTTCAAATATGCAGACATCTGAATTTCTAATTGTTTAGCATTAGTCATAACTTAAGTAGGACAGAGCAGATTCTATATATAGCCCGTTGCCCAGCCATTCAAGACAGATAGTGTTTGTATTCCCATATTTCCTCACTTGAAAGGAGTGAGAAGGCAGTTGCAACATCTCTAGCTTCAAGTATTCCAAAATTGTGCTACCCCCATCTCCTTCTTCCCCGGATATTGAGATTGTTTTCAGAATCATGAGATTTTTAAAGAAGATTACATTCTCAGCTCTTCGGTGTTTATTTAGGAGTTCTCAGCCCCAACGGTATAGCTGGGTGATGTCTTTAAGCTTGAAGACTAAACTTTCTTTTTTTTTTTTTTTTTTTTAACAACAGTTGGGGTTGTAACAGGATTCCAGGAGCAGAAGTTGCCCTTGGTATCACAAACTTCCTTTAAAGTGCACTGACTATTTTCCCTGTCTACTCAGTTTTCATTTCTCAGTCTCATTCTCATGTTGTATATGCTCCTACCTGTGAATGTATCACATGTCTTACGAAGGAAATCCTGGTTCACAGCAAACACACACAGTGGATTTTTTACAGCTGAGTGAGGGTTTCACTTCCTGCAGATTCAAACTCCAGCATTGATGCCGTTGTCTTCTTCTTCAGGGGGAAAGCAGTGGCCACTGAAAAAAACATAGCCCCAGAAGTTTGCTTGAATTGCTTCTGTCTGGATGCTGGAAAATGCCATACCAGCCCAGTTGTGCTCAGATGTTTTTCTTGATTTTCATATGACACTCAGATCCATCACCCCAGCAGCATGGTTTCCCCATGCTTGTGACATGGCTACATCTTTAGAGCTGAACGAACTAAACTGCTGCTGATGCTAATGGCTGGTTGCAGGCCTGGTGCCGCACGTGATGAGAGCAAGGCAGGGTCCCTGGTGTCAGTGGCGTTCCACTTGCTGGAGCCCATACCCTGCTGCCTGTACAGGTTGTGTGTGTCCTTGCCTCTGCCACTGTGAACTAGGGTGAACCTGGCGATGTCAGTGGGTTGTTCCAGATGGGTGCGAGATGCAAACCCAAACCCTTGTCCTTGCCCCAGTCTGTGCCAAAGACAGACAGACAGATCAGACGCTCAGCTAACCAGCAAAGTTTCTCTTGTGGCCTCGTGTACCCAGACACCAAGACAACCAGGAATACTAATTGCTCGGTGCTCTTAAGGAGTGCTTGTTTGATGGATTTCCTTCTTGCTACCAATAATTGTGAGATGAGTTCCTGCAGCATTATTATTAACGGCATAGAGGGCTTGCACACATACCCGCGCAGACTTCTCCAGCCTTTATTAGAGAGCAAGAATAGCAACTGACAAGTCTTGTGAGGTAAATATAAAGGTCAGCTGTTGCCTCCCTGGATGAGGGCTGTCAGAAGGAGAGAGACGCACCCCTTGCCGCCTGCACGCATCTCCCAGCCTGCATCTGCAATTTCCCTTTGCTGCTCAGAAGGAGAGAGTGAGGCTGTGAGGCCTCCAAAAGTGCTTGTTGGTGATGTACAAGAGAGTACAGGCATAGAACCTCTCCGTGTTACATGTGCTGGTGGGAATACCCCTCTGGTGCACGGGGCTTTGGGCACAGGGGAGGCTCTCGCTGGGGCAGAAAGTCCATGCTTGAGATTCCTGAGCAGCGTGCACTGGCCTCTGCTCAGCTGGGGGTCAGGCTCTGGGAGGAAAACCATCCCTGCAAATCCACCCGTGCATGAGCTGCTGTGAACGGCTGTGTTCTCCCCAGACACGGTGGAACCAAGAGGATATTCCTAAGGAATTTTTCCTTCTGCTGGGACCCCCAGCCCGTAAAATTGTGTCTTGTGGGCAGCCGTCTGAGATCAAGAGAATGATCATTAAGTCATGAATGAAAATAGTCCTCTGGTTGAACTTATAAACTTGGTCTCAGAAAATGCAAGATTCGCTCCTGCCTCGTACACAAATTCTTGAAGGATACTGGATAAATCTCTTCACCATCTTATGTTGTTTTTCCCCACTGGAAAGTCTGGGAAATTAAGGTGCTTTCCTCTCTCTCTCACAGGACTGTAGGAAAACCTGTCGTAGGTGGAGCTCTTCTATGATGGTGAGACATACCACAGAAAATCCCTGTGACAGGAGCATGTGATTCCCTTCCTGGAGTGAGGTCATAGAAAAATTGAAAGAGAAATTAAAGCTGAATGAAAGAATTTTGAAGACTTTTGGGGTCAGAAGGAAGGGCAGATAGCTGAGCTCCTTATCAGTTTTGTTCTTTGTCCTAACCTAGAACATGCTCTTTTGTATTTAACTGATTTATTTTTATTGATTTTTATAACTCACTTTAATTGAGATTTGCTATGATTATTGTAGCAAATTCAGTCTGCTGAGGAATAATAGGCAAATGTATTTTGTTCTTAAAATGACTTATCATGTTCAGGCATAGTAAGATACTCTGAATCTTTTTCTTTTTCTCTAGATTGACCTAGAATCCATAACATTTATGACCATCAGATTTAGATTTCTTAGTATCAGGAGTACCAAAAGGTGAAATGGAAATGTAATGTACAGATGTGTCAGTGTATGATTGCTGGCACCTCAGAGTGGGTGACGTGCGCTGAATTCACCTGAAATAGTCACAGAATGTAAGATCACATGTTAGAGAGCTGACCACAGGGACCAAGTAACGGTGATGATCACATGAAGTGATGACATGGAAATGTTTGCTGAATGCAACAATACCAGAAATTCTTACCTCCTTCTGGCAAAAGCTGGAGTGGTAATGAAATATTGCACTGTGGTAGAAAGCTGATCTACATCTAGTGTGTGTTCTTCCATGTTTGTAGTTGGACATCTTCAAAAATACTTGGGGTAAGAGCCATGCCCTCAGTTTAACATCATCCCTCCTGTATTGTTATTTTTAGAACTGTGTGATCTCTCTGCTATGGTCAGTCATTGAGGAGGGGATTCTTCTTGCCTCACATTAGCTATCTAAAAATTCAGTGACTAGGCTAAGGTAGTTGTCTGTGCTCCCTTTATAGACAAGTTAACGAGGTAAGCTTCTCCAGAGCCTGAAGGTACTATTTTGCCATGGGCTGTATCATGCTCTGGGCATGCTTTTGCTTTCCATTAGCTACCTCAGAGTAGCTATAATTGCCTTTCGGAAGGTGCCTGAGTTTGAGATCACTAAGGCTAAAGGGCAGGTGCACCCAACCAAAGTCAGCAGAGAGGAGATGAGCCTTGATAACGCTTTTTATTTCTAGACAATGTTATTTTGTGATTCACTGCAAAAATTCTGTTTGCCCATGATGTTTGCAGAATGAGTCAAATATGAATACTTCTCTTATGAAGGCTATGCTAATCTCAAACTATATCACAAACTATAAAACACTAATTGAGATATACCTGATATCTGCCTTGTCCTTCTCTTTCATCTCTTTGGTGAGAACCAAGGATTTCTTCTGTTGTAATCTCCTTCAGGAGTAACAGCTGAGATTTCACTCAGAAACTGGTGACTCTGGAGAAAAGACTTCTGTGTTCCTAGGCAGTCAGTTCTGCATTTGAAATGCTGAGGGAAGTACTTTTTGGTTTGTATATCTGTGATATTTTATATTCCTCATTATCAAGGCATCCAAATGTCTCACAGTCTTCCCTGCATTTAAATTGTTGCAAGTCCTCTCACACATCATTCAGGTTTTATGGGGAAAGTGGGGTAATAGAACCATGTTGGATTAGAAATAAGTGTGTGTGAGACACTGCAGGCCCTGCTCAGAGCCAAGGGTCCAGAAAAAAGGGAGAAGAACCTGGCGGGTTCTACAGCTCTTGTGAAAATTGCAGGAGCTCTCCTGCCCACTCCTATGCTGTATTTGCTATCCCTGGATTTCTTCAAGGGATGAAACTGTCTGCCTAAAGGGACCTAAATTATATTGCAAATGATGAAAAACATAAAATAATCTGAGCCAATTCTCACTGGCGTCAATTTTTTTTGAGAGATGCAGCTCTATGTGTTATTCAGATTTCACCCACGACACAAATAAAAAAATGTATTTGGATCAAAATGCTTCCTTCTTTACACTTATGGTCACATTATTTTAAGAGGTTTCATGTCTTTAAAAGGTATATTAAACCTAAAAATGGAGACACTGTGATAAAACCCACCCCAGAGCACATCTGGAGGGTTCGAGTTTAATAAGCGCCTCTTACATTTTCCATCAACTGTTTGAACTTAACTCCTGTTTCTTTGAACCTCTTGTTGTTCTCACTGAAAGCCGTGCTGACATGCTTTAAAAGCATACAAATAGCTTCTGCTGCGACTATCTACACAATATATTCCGTTCTGTTTTCGTTGTAATACGCATTTCAGTTCATGAATGCCTGATCTAACAAAGGTAATGTAGAGATAAGTCTCTGGTATTACAACTTGTTTTTCCATTTCTTTCTTTATGATGCACAAGATCTGATTCTTTGGCACTTCACCAACAGCATCTGAGGCTGGAGGTAGGTATAACAAAAATTAAAGTGTATAGCATCCCTAAGGAGATGCTCAGAATTGGACTGTGGCCAGCCTCATATACTAAGTTGTTTGAACTTTGTTATTTTATTAAGGAAATGGATTTCAGGTTCATCACTTATTTAGCATTGACAGCATATGACCACCTTCCGTGATCTGCTGAAACTCCTCGCTGTGGTGGGAGACATGCAAGTGCATGACCTCCAGCATTTACAGTCTAGGCAGGATAAAACCTGTAGGTTTTCTGTAAAATTTTCCAATTTAAAGGGAAGGACATGATTAATATTGCAACCGAGGCAGTGGAGAAGCAGGACTGAGATGCAGTGGCAAGGCTGATGGGATGCAAAAACTGAAGAATGCACATTACTCATGGAATGGGCGTTGGGCAGAAGTTACTTCTGTAGGCAGCGCTACCTCCTGGAAGAGGAGCTCGGAGTGTAAGCAGCCCAGCTGGAGACATAGGTGGAATATGGTCTGGAGCCTGCAGACATAACGGAGATGGGAGAGCACTTCAAAGGGAGCTCAACCTGGGATTAGGACACTCTGGAGGGCAGGGCTTCAGCTGAGGAGCGCAAACAGGGAGACACATGGCCACGGGGGCAAAGAGGTGGGGGAGAACAGCTAGTAGTGTCGAGGAGAGGGGGGAAAAAAAGGAAAAAAGAGCAGTTGCTACCCCCACGCAAAAAGCGGGAATGCAATGGAGAGAAGCAAGGGCGAGAACGAGGGAGTGGGAGCTGGCAGGGCGGAGGCAGGGCCGGGCCGAGCCGGCGGCGCTGCCCAAGGCGGCGGGGGAGGAGGAGCGGGCGGAGCGGCCCCCGGGCTGCCGCCCCTGCCTCGGCAGATGCTCCCGGGGCCGCCCCGGCGGTGGCACCCCCGGCCCTCCCCGCTCCCCCCGCCCGCGGGAGGGCTCCCCGGGGGCTCTCCGCCCCCTCTCCCGCCGGCTGGGCCGCGGGCGGCCCCGGCGACTTGACGGTGTCGGCACCGGCACCGGCAGCGGCAGTTGCCCCGCGGGGCTCGGCTGCGCTCCTGCCCGCTTTGCAGGGGGAAGCGCTGCCCCGGCCAGGGCTGGCCCCGGGCGCGGAGCAAAGGCGGCCTCCGCGCAAAACCCGCGCCCCGCGGAGCCTCCCGCGCCGTCCCGCCTCAGCGACCCCGGGGGGGCGGGCCCGGAGGCGGCGGGGGTCGGGGGGGGGGGGGGTTCGGGGCGCACTGGGGGTGGGGGAAGGAGACCGCCCGGGATAGCAGCCCTGGTCCCGGGCGGGTCGGGTCCCTCCGCGCCGGCCGGCCCGCGAGTGGAAAGTTTCCCCGGAGTGACCTCTCATAGTACGCGCCCGCGAGGAAATCTCATTCAAGTATTTTTGTCAATGGGGTGGTGGTGGGGGGGCACCCTGCTCCCCGGCCCCCGGCCCGGCTGACGTCACTGCAGAGGCGATAAATATCTGTTGATATAATTGGACGTGAGATTTGGGGTTGCGATAGCGAAACTCGGCCCATCGCCGCTCCGACGGGCCCCCATGATTTATTCAGCAGTGGATCGGGGCACGCAATCGGGCTGTCAGGAGAGCGTCAGCTTATTAGGCAAGTTCTGCGTGATTCCAGGAGAGGGTCTAAGCTATAAAAATCCCGCGCCCCGGCTCTGATTAGGACCAAATCTGATCCCAAGTTCGCCAGGAGCCGGCTCCGAGGGAGAGCGAGAGGAAGGGACGCCGGGCACCGCCGAGCCCCGCCGCCTGCCCTGCCCTGCCGCCGCCGCCGCCGCCCCAGGTAGGTGTGGGGCCGCGCCCGGGCGCGGAGCGGGCTGCGCTGCCCTGCGCTGCCCTGGGCTGCGGGGGGCTGAGCGCGGCGCCCCGCGGGAGGCGGGGATCTCCCCCGGCCGGGCAGGGAGCGGGGAGGCGCAGGGGAGCCGGGCGCTCGCAGCCCGCGGCTCTGGGGGACAGCCGCCCCGCCGCCGCTACCCCCGCCCCGGGTGGGTGAAGCGGCGCGGGTCCGCGCACACGCTTTCCGCAGGGGCTCAGCCCAGACCCGTCCCCGAGAGCCGCTGCCGGCGCAGCCCGGAGCCGCCCCGCGGGGCTGTTCCGCCTCGACGGCGGGGGCCGGCCGGGCCGGGGCTGAGCGCGGCCGGGCCGCGGTGTGCGGAGGGGCGCGGAGGGGCGCGGAGCGGCGCGTTTCAGCACCGGGACAGCGGCGGCGGGAGGCGCCCCCTCCCCGGCCCCGCGCTGCCCTCCCCGCCGCCGCGGCTCGGCTCTGTAACACCCCGTTCCCCCCCCGTCCCCCCCGTCTGCCCCGCAGGTTTGGGCCCCGACCATGAAGATCCCGCTGCTGGTCTCCACGGGAATCCTGCTGGTCGCCCTCCTGCCTTGCCAGGAGTGCAGAGCTCTCAGCAAGAGCCCGGCAGCCGCCCCCGGGGCTCTGCACCAGCCAGATTTCTTCCAGCAGCAGCAGCAGCAGCAGCAGCAGCAGCAAACTCTGCCCGTCCTGCTCCGCATGGGAGAAGAGTATTTCCTGCGCCTGGGCAACCTCAACAAGAGACCCGTTGGCTCTTTCCCCGCCTCTTCCAGCAGCACCAGCCACCTACAGCCCGAAGCCCCCGCCAGCAACTTTTTGCGGGCGGCGGTGCAAGAGCTGCAGCCGCTGCCCGAGCGCTCGCTGGGGAGCCCCGAGGAGGGCGAAGCCGAGGGTGAGGCCGTGGAGAGGGAGAAGCGATCCGAGGAGCCCCCTATTTCTCTGGATCTGACTTTCCACCTCCTGCGAGAAGTCTTGGAGATGGCCCGAGCCGAGCAGTTGGCGCAGCAAGCTCACAGCAACAGGAAACTGATGGAGATAATCGGGAAATGAAACGGCCCCTCCCCGCCTTGCCAAAGAGATTCCGCAGTTAGCACAAGAATAATTACACCGTCCGATGTACCATAGTGCTGCTCTGATGTCATCTCTTTATTTTTATATAGCTTTAAACCTAGAAGGGTGTACTCCGAACAGCCTCTGTCCCTTGACTAGCATGCACAACCGTGTACCAAGTGCAGAAACACGAGTGTCGTTCGTAACCTCCCCTACCTTTATTTATTTCTCCATTTCCCAGTTATTCTAGTGCCATCGCTACGTAGGGATGTGTGAGCATTGGAAGAAATGGTGCCAAGAAGACAGATAACTTTTCTGCTGGGGGCAGGGAGGTGGGAGGGGGAATCTCTGTGAGCTACTTTAAATCCACTTTTTTCCTGTAAACATTTTCACAATAAAACATCTTTTCAGCGCTCGGTCGATTTTGTTGTGTAAGAGAATGTTTAATATTTATATTTTTAATAAAAGCTGCAAAGTAACGATGGTTTGATAGACTTTCTTGCCTAGAAGCCTGAGGGCTGCTCCGCCTCCCTCAGCGCTTACCGGGCGGGGGGGCACCCGCGAGCACCCAGAGCCGCAGGGAGCCCTAAATCACCCCCGGGAGATGTTTTTCCCCTCCCCGCACCGGGGAGCCCCCGTCCCTGCGGCCTTTCCCAGAGGTGCGCCCCGACGTGCCGCCGGACCCGGGCAGGGGCAGCCCACGCCACCGCCCTCGGCCCAGGCTGCTCCTGGGGACGGGGGGGGGACGGGGGGTCGGGGGACCGTCGGTCGCCCCCAGCCCTGCCGACTCCCACCTCAGCAGCCCCCCGAGTGGGGGACCTGGCTCCTGCCGCCGCGGCCGGGGCCGGGCAGCCTCCTCCTGCCAGAGCCAGCGACGGGAAACCGGTGAGGCGCTCCCGCATCTCTTTTGTGTTCTAGCTCTCTTTTCTTGCTAGCTCTGCGCCTCCTCCCAGCACCCCAAAAGGGCAGGTTTCTCCCCTCTCCCGCTCCCCCCGTCCCAGCGGTGATGCCCAAGCCAGGTCCCTCCCAGGGGCGCTGGGGGAGGCAGTGGTGAGTGTGGAGAAACTTCCCGGGAGGAACTGGGGAAAATCCTCCAGGACGACTGGGAGAAAATGGGAAATCCCTCAGCCCAAACCAAATCCCAGGGAAAAGCTGCTCCAGCAGCCGGAGGCGATGGGGTGGTGGTGGTGGTGGTGGTGCGGAGTGGCCCTCGCTCTGGGCTGTGCGAGTCTCAAAGCTTTGCACGGAGCTCGCCTATGCAGCCCTTCAAAACTTCTCCCACAGGCGCGTTTTTAGGGGAAACAGGTAGAAATGAGGGTTGCTGTGACGCAGCCCTGGTAGGGAGGGATGGCCGGGACTGGGGCTCACCCCCCACAGCCTGCTAGCCAGGCGCTCTGTTGCATCTGCACTGCCGGCTCACTGGTCCTCCTGGGGCATGGTGCAGCCCTATGGCTCAACACAGGCCCCCGCCAAAGCGGTGGATTTAGGGCCTGGCTCAGGGGTCCTGGAGAGATCTGCACTTAACGCTAGCACAGAGCTTGACCCCTGGTCCCCTGTGGCACCAAGCACGCCTGGCAACATGCCAATCTCTCTTCAACACTACTGAGGGCTGACACCCTGTCCCCAGTGACAAAACTTGCAGTGTCACTTTCAGTACAACTTGTAGCGCTTCTTTTAAGACACAAATTTGGTATCATTAGATGGCTCAACATCTGCCACACACATGGAACAGGACATTCAGCATTTGCCTTTTCTACAACACACCATGGGGCCTTCAAATTAAACCTTGAATGAATACCTGTGACCACCTCAGTGCATCCTGGTTTCATGCAAGAACATGCCCCTTTTCCTGCACAGGCAGATGGCTGAGAAGACACACACAGATTACAGCTGGACAGAGGGCAGCACTCTAGCATCTGCTCCACATGCCTAGAGCTGTGTCCCACATCCATGTGTGGGGGCTTGGCCAGTGCTTTCTGTGTGTGCATCTTCCTCATCCCTGCTGCTGGGCACCTTCCCTACAAATAACTTGTTTCTGTGAGCATCATCTGTTGTGGCATAGCAGGAAGAGCAAGTGCAAAGGAAGAAATGGCAGCTTCCCTCTCCCCTCACGTGCTCAGCCTCTGCAGCCAGGGAGGCACCGGTACTGTGGGGACTATGAGTGACTGTAGGGAGGTGCTTAGACACGACCATGACTTGGGGCTGCCAAGGGCGTGATAGTGTCACTGAAGTCACCAGCACTGATGAGCGGGAACGCAGGAGGGTACTGAGGAGAAACACTGTTTCGGCAAAGGATGCTACTAGTGAATATCATACCAGCATTTTAGCTAACTACATTGGTGAAGCATTTACACCTACACAGGGACATGCCAAAAAGTGAGTAACAGAATGCTAGCAGTGTTCAGCCTACAGCTGTAGGGATGCTATTTTCCCCTTGGAAACAAGAAATTATTGGAAAACACTCTGACTACAATACAGTATAGTAATTTGTCCCCATGCTCCCATCCCTCTCAGGACTGTCATCTCAAGGGCTGGGTACGATGTGGAGGTCAGCTGTGTTCCTGGGAACAAAACCTGCTTGGATGTCCCTTTCCAGGCCAGTTTCTTTGTTGATGGCAGCCAGGCTGTCTGTGCTTGCAGTCCCTCCAAGGAGAAGCACACCAGAAGCCAGCCAGAGTGAGTCATCATTCATTCAGTGAGTTCAACCAGGAGAAGGAGAAGACATGACGAGCCGGCTCGTCACCTCTCTCATTGCTTACGGGAGTTTCCTCCACTCGTCCTTGAGGAGATGGTTCAGAACCAGTCTGTAAAGGAAGGAAAGATTGACAAATGGAAAAGGAAAAGATGAATTTCATTAAAATCCTTAAGATTTCACAACATGCAGAAAAACAGAATGAAGTGGGGAAGAGGGGAAAAGGCAGGGAGCATGAAAATTCGGGGAGGACAGCCAGACTTCTAATGCCAGAGAAGTCGGAGAGACTTTTGCCACAGACAATGGCAGAGGAAGGATTATGCTGGTTGAGTGTGTCGCACCTGTGCAAAGGGCTTAGGCCTGATTTGGACCTCTGGAATATTATTGTACCAAAGGTGATAGCTGCCTGTTTAGAAGTGATCCTGAGCCAGCTTGGCTTGTGTAGCTGGGCCTCCAGATTGATGTGGACGAAAGCCAAAAGTTATTGTCAGTGCAGTGCCACTCAAAATGATACTTGTTCTGCTGTCATGAAATCTGCTTTGGATGTGGTTGTTTTTTTTTTTTTTCCTTTGAAGTCTTTTAATATTTATTTCACTTCAGTTTCACTCAGCCCAAGAACAGGAAATAAATAATAGGCCAAATTCTGATTTTGTTTGCACAGGTATCCTATGCTTGCAGGAAAAAAAGGAATTTGGACATGATATGCTGTAGCTGCCAATCACAGGTATTATTACTATTTTTAAAATTAGTTGAATATTTAACAGACCAGTATAATATGCAGAAATATTTTACTAGTTCCAGTGTTTTCAGATCCCTTTGGCAGAGAATGAAGACTGGCTTTGTGATAGTATCAGAAATCCTGTTAAAGATAAACTATATAAAAATGGGTTATTTGGTAGCTAAGGGATGCCTTGTGCCTTCATCATTAAAACCAGAATTTAACTTGCAGTATACAAGATTTTTTTTCCCCCTCTATATTCCTAGATATGCACATACATTATTGTACATTCTTAAAATTAATCATACTGCAAGCCTTCTCTGTGCAGGGTTTCACCTTACTTGGGGAATTTCAGCATGATCTCAGGAGAACTATTTGATATCAAGATACTACTTGATAGAGGGAAAATGACAGAGTAGTGTCTCTGAGTTTTAACATCTCTAAATCATTTGTAATATTGTCCCAAATTAGCAAGTTACCAAAGCAGTGATGCTAACAGACATATCCAGGATCAAGCAATGAAGCAGGGATGCTTGTGAGGAACTGAAGCATGGGATGGATGATTTTCCTAAGCATTTTTGTAAGTGCTTAATGTTAACGTGTACCACAGGAATTAGTAAGAACTAAGGGTATGTTAAGTATAAATTGGCTACTGGGCTTCATTCCAGTTACTACCTATTTAAGTGTTGTGACACCAACAAACAAGACATCATGGAGGTATGAAAAAAGTAGCTCTCTGTTTCTTTATTTATGTCTAATTAGAGTTTGTAGTTCCTTTTTTAGACCCAGATCCTCAGTTGCTCTAGACTGGAATAGACCTACTTGTTCCAATGGAACAGTATCTGAGAATCTGCTTTAATATTTGAAATGTGGACTAATCTTTGACTTAGACTCATATTTTCAAAGCACGGCACTCACTGCTGCTCACTGCAAAATACGGGGCTCAGAAAGGATCTTTATGGACAAGGATCTTGCAAAAGAATATAGCTTTTGCTTGCTAACTTTATCATGTACTTTAATGAGAGCACAAGCATGGTAAAAAATCTGGGAGAAACAGCTGCCCACTTGAATACAAAAGTCCATTTTCAGCAATGCTGGTGAGAAGGGTGGCCTCCCAGGCTTATGCAAAAGTATTGTAAAGAATCGGGCCCACAGGGCCAGATCTTCAGCTGAAAAGGCAGGTAGCTAATTGAGTCCCAATTATAGATGATCTGCCTCTCAGCCCTGGAAAGTGCTGAATGCAGACCTTTCAACCCAATTACAAAAGTCAGGTATCAGCAGTAAATACATGGCTAGACTTTCTGAGTTGTAAGGGATTCTGTGCTCTCTTGATTTTGGTAGATGCAGGAGTGTAGGTGGTTTATTAGTCCTCTGTGATGATGAAAATTTTGCCTTTTATTTTTGGAAGGACAGTCGGAGTGCCTGGACTAGCTGAGAGTAATTTTGAAACTGGTTGTGCAATTTTGTGCACTGAGCCCTCAGTAGTGCGTGTAAGAAGGCATGGGACAGCCCTCCTCACTTCTCATCCTGCAAAGGAATAGGACCGTCAAGAGGTTTAAAAAATATTTTCCTGCATTTTTATTCTTTTTTCCTTAAAACCACACTGGTGCCTTGTCATTTCTCTTCCTGTGCCAGACAGGGTTCCTTTAGCACTTCCACTGGCTATTCAACCAGCCACTATCCAGAAATACATGTTAAACTAAGGTTAACTCTGAAGCAAAGAACTATGGACTTAAAGTTAAGCAGCTTGTTTCATAGGATTTGGACCTAACATGTTAGAAGAAAAAAAAGCACAATGTAATGACTTAAACTGGCAAGGTGACTGCATTACCTTGTTAACCAACACTGCTGGTGCTGCATTTCAAACAAAACAATCTTTGTCTGCATCACTGCCAAAACTGTATTTCATAATGTGTTAACTCCTTCATATTCTGCTGCGATGACATCTTCCTGTGTCAGCAAAACAATGTTGGATCTCCAACATATTCCTGCTGGGTTTGGCTGGATGAAGCATTTACTCCCTGCACCTTGCTGGACTCAGCAGGCTGCCAGTCTGCACTACCTCAATGTGCCTTTCCAAGAGCAATCATTTGCCATCACACCTGGCCTGGGAGTGAAGCAAGCACAAAACTGACAATGGTGCCATTCCTCGGCTTTTAGATTTATGTTTTCCCACCTGTGACACTTCAGTATTTGTGCTCTGAGTCATGCAGTGACTGAGGTACTCTATCCTCATATGAGGCAAGAGACCATCAAAAGGTGCCAGGAGCAACTCTGTCCCCGTTGTTAAGTCCATTTCCACCCTTGAAACAGCAGCCCACACAACTCAGAGTTATACAGTGTGCTGGGATTATCTGAGACAAAGATTTCATCTGTAGACTTTTACAGAAAACAACTTTTTTGAACCAGGAGGTGATTATGAAAGGTAGAAAGCAGAAGCAGGTCTCCTCAGTGTCAGTGGGATTTGGGCATTCGACCCCCCTGTAGGTCCTTGCAGTCTAATCCCGGATCGCCTTTCTCTCCCTGTTACTGCAACCCTACTCTGCTGCCAGAGAAAAGCTTTCTGCTGAGCACGGCACAGCCCTTGCCACATGCCTTTCAGATGGTTCAGATTCAACACTTCATTGTGTCTGTCCACTGCTATTAGGTAACTGTTGTCAAGCTTGTACCCAAGATCTTGGAGATCTCATGGGTAGGGCTTGTTTTCACATTACCTAGAATAACAAGTCCCAACCCTTGATTTGGGTCCCTAACAGTAATAAGGAATAACTAAAGTGTTTACCTCAGATTACATTAATCACATTAGGCCAATGCTGAGAGAGTGCTGAATACTTACACTTTGATTTATATTTTCCCCTGTGGTGTTGAGTGACATCAGATGATGCTTTCAATAAGCACCAGGAATTTTCACCAGGCCAGCTCATGAAGCAGGGAGGGAAGCACACCCTGCATGACTGATGGTTGGATTTGTTTCTTATGATAAGCAAAGTCCAGGCTCGAGTATACATGCCAGGTCTTTGGAGGTGCTGAGCAACCACAACTCCCACTGAGCAGCCATTCAGCAGTCCTCAGCATCTGGCACAGTAGAATTTGCATGAATAAACTGTATAAGGATCTCAGAGTTTAACCTGATGAGTTGTATCAAAGTTGCAGGTATTCAGCACCTTTCAGCATTTGCTTCCTTGAGCAGAGCACTACTTAAATCTGTGTAATGTTCTTGTAAAGGGTGTGGAGGGGAGGAAAGGGGTGAGTGGGATGGCTTTGTCATAGCATTTTAATTTATTAGGGCCCAGCAGTTATCCTGTTTATGCTGGGGAAAAGTAGACAGTCTAGGCTTTCTAGATATTTGAAACACAATGAAGTCTACACATTGTTTTCTGCTTTACCACCACTAATCTCTGTAGCCTTTAGGTACAAAGACTGGGTTCCATATTACCAAACCTGAGTCATCCAGAAATGAGGTATCCACTCAAGCAAACTCTATTCATCCCCTCTAATGTGAGTGATGAGAGAAAGGCACAACCAGAGGATGATTTGTCCCATTCTAAAAGAAGTGTCTATAGGGTGGATTGCCCTCTGGAGGTACCTTTTTCTTTCTACTGACTCTAGAGACACTCTTGGTGACTGGGTTAGACTAGCTCTGGCTTTTAAGTAATTACACAAGAAGGATTCCAGCCAAATACTTCAGGATATCAGAAAACTGCTTGATAGGAATTGAGACCATTGCACTATTACTTTTACAAGATCAGTAACTTTTAAATTTAGGAATTGGGGAAGAAACGTGAAGGGTTGTTGTAGTCTTCTTCAATTTTTTTTTTGTTTGTTTTGGAAATTTTTTGTTTATTTTTGATGACTTCTGATAGGGTAGGATCTGGACAAACCATTGTTATAGTGTCCCTCTCAGAGGTTATATCGCACCAGCTTGCAAGGAGATGTGAGAAATAAGAGAAATGAGGATGGAAATGGTCATTTCCTCCAGGGCTGTAGATCACCCAGCAGTATATTTTATCTAGATTGAGCATAACTAAATTATCATAATTTCTTGTAATTAATCAGAAAACAAAAGTGGTTGCTGGCCATAGGAGAATAGATTATGCCTTTTTTGGCAAAGCAAAAATGACATCCTCACAGTTTTCAAACAAATATGGTTCTACCTAGAGAATTTGTAGTAGTTGAACACTTTGTGTCACCTGAGTATGTTATTTCTGACCTATTGCTGAATTGTCCAAAACTATATTTACCATCTTGTGGAGTCATGGTTTCAGTTTTGACCAAATTAATGGGAAAGGTCTAGATTTACAGTGAAATAAGTAAGAAAAGAATGCATGTGGCTTAATAGAAGTCAGTAGGATAGAGGGTTATTTCTCACAATTATGCAGATGGATGGGATGGTTGGCTACAAATAGCCCTCTTGTGCAGCTAGGTGAATGTTTTCTGGAACAACAATGCTAACCAAAGCAGGTCCTGTCCCTTGGCTCCTCATCCACCTCTTCCCGCTTTGCCTCCATGGTTCACTGTCCATTTGCATTGCTGCAGCTGCTTGCAGGTCCGTGCTAAGAATGAGAATGTCACTGGAATGACATCAATTTTTCATTGTTTTTTGAGGTGAAGGAAGGTATTTTTAAACCTGGACTATTTGAATGATTTGATTCCAACACAGCCCAACAAACTGCTGCCTCAGCACAAATGCCATGTGAGTGGTGGCATCTGGGATGCCAGGAATAAGAAGCAGGGCCACTTGGCAAACAACTCCTAAATCACCTTTGCTGCCAGAAAAAAATGGATCGACACCCTTAGAGGCATGTGAACTACCCAATACCTTCGCTGCCTCCTCTTGATCCAGCAGGAGAGCAAGAGTGTGAATTTATTAGAAAATGTGGATCTTGGAGAGATAATCAGTGAAAATACAAACTTCTCACTTCTACTGTTTCTGTAGCCTCAGAAAATGAGTGAGAAATAAAAGTTAATTCCCATATTTTAGCTGGCTTGTTTAGAAACAACCCCTAGTGTTGACAAGAACAGGCATGATTAAAAAATGCTAGCTGGTCACAAAGCAATCACAGAATCTGTAGGCTATGTTTGTCTGCCTCAAATGTCAAGTGTTATACTTCTGGCACTCAACACTTCCAGGCAGCGGAAACAAAGGGAGCACAACAGGTTATTTTTAAATAGTTTAAACTTTAGTTCAAGCATTTTGTTTTCATATTTTTATGCAGTCTAGCTCCTTCAGCATAACACCTGGCAGCTGTCACATATATCACAACAATATTGTTTCAAGCTAAGAGACTGCCTATTTTGTGTGGATCTTTTTTATTAGTGGGAACCAACAGAATATTCTCTAAAATAATTGCTACAATTACCTGCCACAAAAATACATATGGTAGCAGACAAAATAATATGCACAGGCAAGCTCCATCAGTCACAGTACTAGATATGTCACTCTCTTAATAGTGGTCAGTAATGAATTTTAAAAGTCTGTTGGAAGGAAGTGCCTTTCTTCAATAGATTTTCATTATATTACAATTAACATGATGTGGATAATGTCTAATACAATGTCTCTTACATAATGACCTTAAAGAGACCAAATGTATTTAAGAGGAAAACAGTCTGGCTAGCTTATTTTGGTATAGGATCCACACATCTCCCATGGGATATGGAGGTCCAGACACTTGAACCAGTAGTGGAAACAGTTTTAGAGACTGGTGTGAGGGAGTAGCTTTCTTCTGTTACTTGGGACAAAGGAAATACAATTCCCTTATTTATGTCACTTATCTTTTTCATGACTCAACCAAAAAAACCCAGAAATGACATACTCAGGTAATATTTCACCCATTGCTGCACCTCACTGGCATTACTTTTTGTTGAGATTGATTAACTACAGATTTGCATAAAACCTAGTCCTGCCACTGTCCAGGAAAATGAAGGAAACCCAAGAGGAGAGTCTTACAAACACATGAATGTTAGGGCTGCATGAGCAGAACAGTCTTTCCTGGATCTATCTGCACATCATTCTTTATTCCTCTCAGAGTGAAGTTTTTGAGGAACTCCTCATCAGTCAGCCATCTATCACTTCCTCTCCCTTCCAGCCCTGCTCGACAACTGTCTAGCAAAGGAAGGTTCATCTTGAGAGACTGTAGGAGCAAGTGGCATGTGCTGGCCACCAGTGCCAGAAAGCTACTCACAGCTACCAGTTCTCCCCTCTTCCTCCTCCTGCTGCTTCATCAGGCAAGCAGATATGACTTCAGATCAACAAGTTAAACATGAAGCAAAGAGCTTCTCTGTGGCAGTAACCCATTGAATCCATGTGAGAGAAACTTTGCTTTTAGCTTTCAGGGAGAAGTAGCAAACCTAAAAATGGTTTAACGTCATCTCTGTCTCTGTCAGGTAGTCTTTCCTTTGACTGTTGTAAGTTAAAGCTTTTTCTTCATCTGCAAATGGTATTTTTGCAAACCCAATGAATGAGACAGAGTGCCAGTTCAGACTGTGACTCACCCCAGAGCTCCATTCACAGGATCAGATAACGGAGCCAGCATAGCTGCGAGGTGTGTAGACACATACCGTGCTTCGGAGGTTGGAGCACTGCTCACATCTGACTGACTGACTGACTTGGGCTGTTGTAAGTATGCGGGGGGGTAGTGTGTGTATGTGAGCTGTGGGCACAGCACACCTTCTCTGAGAGACAAAACCCACGCTGATGGAGATGCAGGAAGAAAAGCTGGAATGTAAGCTAAAGCAGCCAGTTGCCATTCTTTAAAGCCACCACATAACAGAAAAAATATAGTCTTGGCCACAGTTAAAACATTTTTTCCCTCATCACCTGTTGCTGCTGCCCCTTTTCCTTTCTGGGCTCGTTTCTCCATGTCTTCAGTTAATCGAGTCTTCTCCTTACTACAACAACAGCAAATGAAGCTGGTAGCCAAGAAATGACTCTATTCCAACAAAACATTGCTCAGTGAGCAGCACCGTGACTTCCCAGACAGATGTCTGTTGTATCATATCTCACATTGTAATCTCTGCTTGCCCATTAGCAATGCTGGCTTGCTCGCACAGCATTCAGCCAACCCACATGCAAGATATTAAATCAAGCTTCCTTCTGCCCATCTTGCACTGTTCCCTGGTGAAGTCCGAGGAAGCTGTGATAAATGTTGCTCTTAAAGCCTCGGATTCAATCACAGTTATTGACCAGGTTATTAAGGAGTATAGAGCACAGATCACAGGCAACAGTCACCAGAGACAAGCTTGGAACTGACCTGCATCTGGGCAGGCACCAGTTCCATTTTTTTTAAAAAGGAATCTATTTTATAAAATTAAATTATGAAATTATGCATGAATATAAAAATGAATGTATTTAAAAAGATGATTCTGGTGCCAGACGTTGAAAAGGCTCACCAGCACTGATGGGGGAAATGACAGCTACCTTTCCTCAGTAAGGCATTTTGTAACAGAGCAAGTCATACAGAAAGTGTTTCATCATGAAAAAAAGCCACTTCTGTGTGCAGAAGTGCTGAGCCAGGAGTG